>NC_060122.1:39049669-39380383 GCF_021461395.2 Schistocerca americana | reverse complement strand
ATGCATGGTGGTACCTGCAGCTTTCTAGGAAAGCACTAATGCAAGCATATGACAATTTTTCGGCAGGTCATGGAGGTTGAATACCAACTGAGCGATGAGTAACCATAAACTTTTGGCCAAGGACCAGAACCAGGAGCCGGATTTTAGAAATGGTATACTGTGTGCACAACATGCCGATTTCATCCTATTATTCAGACATCAACTGCAAAGGTTGTCAGAAGCATCCAAACAATTTGAAATAGTGTGGATGGCTGTTGCCTGATCATTTATGGAATACCAGGTGCTACTGAAATTTCATGTTGCTGACAATAATAACAGATGAGGCTATATAAATACCATGGAACAGTAGGCCTCTTCCCAGGTCACAAAAGAACTTCAAAAAATGGAGAAAGGCTTATAGAGGTATGTAGGCATTTCAACTTGAAAATAATGACAACACATTTCAAAAAGCTGAGCCGAAAAACTAAAACATGGAGATCACCAAATCCACTTCTCGGAGAATTCCAAATTGACCATGTGGCTATCTCACTTCATTGTCAAGAAGAAATTCAAAACACTAAAGTGCTGAAAAGCCTTGATGTTGATTCAGACCACTATTTGACTACGATTAAATTCAGACCACTCCCATTTCGAAAAGAGAAGAAAACCTTTTACAAAATTCCAAAATATAACACAGAAACGTTAAAAAATGAAGAAATTAAACAACGGTTTCAAAGAGCATTGCACAAAGATAGCGATGGCATATCCACAATAAATAAGGAAGCGGGATGGGAGGAGATCAAAAACGAAATAGTTGAAATAGCAAAAGAAAATTGTCTCGTGAAAAGAGTAAGAAGACATCCATGGTGGGACAATGAATGTGATGAGAACCTGGAGAAGAGACAGAAATTGTGGCAGAAATGGAACTCCACAAAAGATCCTCAAGATCTTGACAATTTTAAAATCCAGAGAAGAGAAACAGCTAAGCTTTTCCGCAATAAAAAAAGAAGACAATTTCAGGATAACCTAGAACAGATTGAGGAAGACTTTAAAAGAAATAATTCTAGAGATTTCTACAAAACTTTTAGAAAACAGCTAACCAAATACCAATCCCCAAATTTATGTTTTAAAGATGAAGAGAACAAGCTAGGTTTGACAAACAAGACTAATTGTGAAATATTAGCAAAATATTTCGAGAATCTACTAAATTGTGAACCACCCAAAGATAAAATGAGTTTTGAAAACCACCGAAATACTAATACCGAGTCAAAACCTCCAGACGCTGAAGAAATAAAACACATAATACACAGTCTAAAAAACAATAAAGCCCCAGGTGAAGACTCCATAGTACCAGAAATCCTAAAAATAATGGATACCAACCTCCCACAAGTTTTGGAACATATGTTTAAGAAGATCTGGGACGAAGAAAGAATTCCTGAAGACTGGCAGTGTGCCCTGATACACCCACTACACAAAAAGGGGGATAAGATGAATGTTAATAATTATAGAGGGATCTCGCTACTACCAGTAGGATACAAAATTTTGTCAAGGAAATTACTTCAAATCGTGGAGCCAGTTCTGGATAAAAAAATAGGTGAATATCAAGCAGGTTTTAGACAAGGTAGATCCTGTGTTGAACAAATATTTAACCTGAAAACACTAATTCGTTACAGAATCTCAAGAGGCCAGAGATTTGCAATAGTATTTGTAGATTTCAAAAAAGCATACGACTCGGTAGATAGAGAAACATTACTGAAAGTACTGGAAGAATTTGGGGTCGATACGAAAACAATTCAAATTATCAAACAGACGCTAACAAACAGTAAGGCCAAAGTTAAATTTATGGGTGAAATTTCAAGGAAGTTCGAAATTAAAACAGGTGTTAGACAAGGTGATGGTTTATCCCCAATCCTCTTCAACTGCGTACTGGAAAAGATATTGAGAATATGGAAAGAAGAACTCAAAGGCACCAAGAATGACATCAGAATTGGAACAAAAAAAGAAAAAATAGAAGTGGACTGTTTATCTTTTGCAGACGATCTGGCAATAATTACAGAAAACGAAGAAATAGCTCAGAACTACCTGGAGAAACTACAAGAAGTTTCGGCCAGAGCTGGACTGCAGATTTCATTTGAAAAAACCGTGTATATGTCTAATCATAGAAATAACAAGAAAAATCTTATTACTAAATACGGCAATATTAAGAGAGTAGAAAAATTTAAGTATTTAGGTGAAATAATCCAAGTGAATGGTTTAGACAAGAGTGCAAACCAGGCGAGAGCAAGGAAAATGGAATTTGCTTTTCAAAAAACCAAAGACATATATAACAAAAAAAACATTTCGATTCAAGCTAAATTAAGACATTATAAAACTGTCATTAGACCAGAATGCCTGTATGCATCGGAGTGCCTAACTCTTAACAAAAAGGGGGAAATAGAAAACATGGAAAAGAAAGAAAGGAAAATTTTGAGAAAAATATTAGGACCGAGAAAGATTGGAGAAGAGTACAAGCTAAAGAGTAATAAGGAAATATACAAAACTATTGAGAAAGTGAGTGAGGCAATGCGTAAACGCAGACTAACGTTTTATGGTCACCTGTCGAGGATGGATGGAAACAGACTAACAAGAAAAGTGTTTGAACATAGTAACAGGAACAAAAAAACCAACAATAAATGGATACAGATGGTGAAAAAGGATTTGGCCTATTTTAATGTCACCTGTGAGTCAATCAGGGACAGGGAAAAGTTTAGACAAATAGTGAACGAAATTAAGTGTTTTCCAGAAGAAACGAAACTAAAGAATAATAACAGGAAATGGTCGGAAGAGCGGAGGAGGAACCACTCGAAAATGATGAGGAAATATTGGGAAGAGAGAAAAAAAGATCAAAAAGCCGGGCAAGTGAATTGTTGAACGTGGTCCAAAGATGGCCGAAATCGAAAGAAGAAGAAGAAGATGAGGCTATCAATTTTATGTCTGATCTGATGAAAAAGTTATCAAATTTGCTAAGCATTCGCAACCTTAGGACTAGACCGACCCTTCAAATGGAAGAAGGCAGCATTTTCATCTTACAATTGCCAAATTTTACATTTTTTGGTGAACACCAACCAAATGACAGAGGTGTGACTCCCATATGCTGTATCGGCTGAGAACTGTAAAAGAACACAGCAATATTGTGCTTTCACCCTGTCATATAGTATAGTATATGGCAGGAAGATGCCTTCACCATTTGAGGTAGTAAAGCCTTTATTTGGGAGAAATGGGGACTCAGCACAATATTTTTAGAAACTTCTTCACTATCTGTAACAGAGGGTGAAGAAAAGCGATGCTCAACCATCAGGACCACACAGGACAGTGTGTCAGCAACCTGCCTCAGTTGGACAATGGGTTCTGCAGACGATGATGGGTTATGTCATCTCTATGGATCCATTTTCTATGAAGAAATACCTCTGCTGCCTTGCACTGAGTCATGTTATAGGACATTGCATATTGGCCAGTAGTATGACTATCTTAGTAATGGATATATGCGCACTTTTGGAAAGGGGGAAAAATTGACACACATTTCTTTCTGCCAGATGGTTTGATCCACATCCTAGATACTCGGGAATATAGTTCTATTGGTTCTATTCTTCAATAAGTGAAGAGTAGTAGAATCGCTACAGTATCAGCTGCCTGAATCAGGAGTATTACTTGCCAGAAATATGGGACACCACACTTGCTAGTAATCATTAGAAGTTGAGACTGTTACTTCTTATATTTAAAAGAAGTCTCAGAATTATCAAACTCTTAAGTATGGGCTGTTACTGGCTCTCAAATTACATGGTAAAGAAAACAATAGATTTGATGTGTACACTATTCGCTTCCATACTTAAGGACTGTTTACAGTCTTCAGTGTCTCCCAATTCCCTCAAAGTTTGCAAAGTACTTCCAATATTTAAATTAGGAGACAGTCCTGATAATAAGACAGTCCTGATCAGAAGACAGCCCTGATCAGAAGACAGCCCTGTCAGAAGACAGCCGTGATCAGAAGACAGCCATGATCAGAAGACAGCCATGATCAGAAGACAGCTCTGATTAGAAGACAACCCCCTGTTTTCAAGGGCATTCTTGAGAAAAAATAAAGTTTTTTCAGAGGCGGAATGAAGTTCACCGGGTATAGCAGGTCTTAAGAATAATATGTTATTTTGTTTTGCCATATAAATTATCTCTGGTCTATAAGAGTAATGTATATGTGTAACACAGTGTATACGTGTAACACAATAGCCATTGTTGGTGCTAGCTCGTGACACAAACAATAATAATAACTGAAAACTGTGTAGGGAGTGAGAAAAGGCTAAGGGGGAAGTGCGTTTCTATGGTAGATCACTTGGATTTAACAATTGCAACCAATACACAGTTCGTCCATGAGCATACAAACATAGCGGCAACTTTGTGTAGAAACATGTTCGCCAGCATTATGAACTAGGCCAAGCCCACACACATCGATTTTTATTGTAAGTAAAAATATTGTACAATTAAATTCTTGTAGAGGAACAAAGGAGAGCAGAGGAATTTCTTTGTCCTACTAAAAGAATTTGATTGTATGATATATTTCCATATGATAAAAATCGATGCAAGTGCGCTAGGCCTAAATGTCGGTTTGGCAAATGATGCGTGCTACCTAGGTGAACTTCTCAGTCTAGTTATGTTGATTCAAAGAGGGAAATTGGAGTCATGCCTTTTGGTACATTTTCTTCAATTGACTATGTATTGAATATCATTGGTAGACATTTGGAGAGGATAACTGATCAAGTGACAATTGATCAGTTATTGACTGGGGTTGAAAATTATTTAATTACTAAAATTGCTATTAAAAATGGGGGTTGGTGGTAGAGGGGTGAAAATTTAGGGTTGTGTGTATTTTGTAATGCCACACCATATATATATATATATATATATATATATATATATATATATATAAAAAAAAAAAAAAAAAAGAGAGAGAAGTTCTGTCAAAAAAACAAGAAAAAATTTTTTGGGGTGGACCATCCTTATCACTTAGGGGTATAAAAAATAGATTATGAGAGATTCTCAGATGTACCAAATATACACGTAAAATTTCATCAGGATTGATCGAGTCAATTCAGAGGAGTATGGCACTGTGACACAAGACTTTTATATACAAGGAGGTGGATATTCTGACTAATCAAAATTACAAACTGTTATAGTATCTGTCTCAGAAGTTAACATAATACCTATTCTAAATGCATGCCGTTTGTTCATTGTTAACAATTTGATAATGTAAGGACACATAAAACAAATGAAGAAAAAAAGTTTTACATTAATTTTCTGATGGATTTCCTTTATACATTTTTCACATAGCAACCCTGTCATCTGGGGTACCACTAGTTTTTACTCATCATCATCATCATCATCATCATCATCATCGCACATCTGTGAAATTTATATCATCGTGGTCACATTTGGCTGTTTCTTCCAAATATGTTGCCATTTCTGATGATGTGGTTACCTTGCGATCTCAGAATACAGCTATTTTTATGCATATACGTATAGGATTATGCTTCTATTTTGACATATGTTACAATATGTCTTGCTTCCAAAGATACTGCCAATGAGAGAGTGGTGAGAAGACAATGTTGATCCAGCATCAGAGACATGGTTTCATTCCCGTCATATGTCACAGTGACTGTCGACTACATGGCATCATGAAACACTTACGTATGCCTCTGTTCCTCATCTAGACTTTTATTTTCTCCTGCAGAAATGAATACTCTTGTTGAGTTCTTGTAAAATTTTACAGTCAACTCAATTCCGACTACAAACTGATTCAGGCAAACTGCAATTTAAACATGTTACATGTTCCTAAGAAGCTGAAGCACGCAAGATAGATTCCAATGGTTGGCCAATAAAACAATGTAATTTGCTGGCCATGCGCTACTCCCCTGCCTGTACTAATCAAGTTTTCACCTAAGCTGATATCACTGTAGAAGGATTGGAAGAGGAACAGTGTTGTGCTTGATCAACTGTTAAACACTGACTTGTGCCCCACAACATATTGCAATCATATGTAACAGCAGCAGTAGCAACAGCTAATACTTAATTTAATATCATGATTCAGTTCAACTCTCAAACTTCCTCTCGGCTTCCATCTTCTGACATCTATTGGTACCAGCTCTACATCACTTCTTGAGACTGTGATTTACTCTTGCAAATGCATTTAATATGATCTATTTCATTTGTTCCATCATTTTTTGTCAGAATGTCAGCATCATGTTCAACAGCTGATTAAAAATTGGTAACATTTTTATACAGAATTCTAATACATGAACAGCGACCGAATTTATCATTTGCAATGCACTTATCAAATCATTACAGTCTCTCAATCAAAATATTGATCTGGTTTCAGAATCCAGTAACTCTTTTGAAGGATAACATTTCTCCTTTATTTCAACATGGTATCCATACATGTATGAGAACTTTTACTCTGAACCTGTTCAAATACAACAAGAGTCTGTAAACGATACAATATGGCACAGTTTCCTCCCACGTTCCAGAAAATAGTCAAATTTTATGCAGAGAAACATATTTTTGTAGTAGCTGTTTCATAGTTTCTCGCATATCACTTACACTAGCAATGTCTGAGTTGTCACATGACTCTTTGCATAGCGTTGATAGTTTATCAAGGCACTTTGGCATATCGTGATATCTTGAACCTGTTGGAAGTCGAGTTTTATCTGGCCACCTCTGTCCTGAATTCTTCAAAATAAATTTCTGTGTGATCTCAATAGCCAAAGCTTCATTTGTAAATGTAAGACAACCACTATATATCCTGTTAAACAATGGAAAAATGTTGACCTTAGCAGCTATAGCTTTATCAGTGAGTATAAGGTGACTCTTTATTTTCCAAAAGATGAAATGGGGAAAAAACCCTTGTCTTATAATTGTCTGAGATATCTCACTTACTTACATACATCCAATTACTTATCTTATATGAAATGAGCAAAGCATTTGTCTACATTCCCTTTGACATCCTAACAACAGAACTAGAATTTTATGAGGTATGTAATCCAGAATTAGCTTGTCACAGTTGAAAATAAAGATATGAAGCTGTTACTCCTATGTAGTATTATAAACACACCCCTTTATGTGGTGTTCAAAAGGGCACATTACTTGGACCATTCTTCTTCATCGTCATTATAAGTGACATTTCTCTCTACATAAATCATACGCTATGTGATGACACAACACTGGTCGCCTCACTTCAGAAGATCTCTGTCTTGCATAACAGTAAACAGGAAACACCCAAATCTGCCCTCCACTGGTTCTCAGCAAATAAATTACTCTGTAATCCAGAGAAAACAAAACATCTTATTTTATGATTGCCCAAGGACATAGAAAACAGATCAGTGAAAGTGTTAGGAATGCATATTGAATCCAAAGTTAACTGTGAAGAACATGTTAGTCAGGTATTAAAAAGATTTCTAGGATCTCCTACTTGCTTTGGAAACTTACAGACATGATTAGTATTGACTTCCTGAGACTAATATACTTTGGACTGTTGCCATCACATATTACTTATGGCCTCCTCGTTTGATAACACACCCTCCTACACTGCCAAAATTCTCAGAACTCAGGAAAGATTGTAATGCATAATGTGTAAAACAAGTCCCAGAGAGCACTGTCGTCCTCTCTTTACCAGGCTCAGACTATTGACTGTTGTAAATGTAAATATGTACACATATATCTGTTTACTATATGTAAACATAAAATTCTGCTAGGGTAGAAATTCGTACTACAACAATAGAATGAAGGTGGATGATGACGTACCAAGATACAGATTAACACCACCGTGCCTCTAACACAAAGTGACTATTTTAAAACTCTTCAAATAATAACACAAAGTGCTTGGGGCATGCCATTACAAATTTTTAATGAAAAACTGCACAATTGGTTATTGGACAACCCATTTCTCTGTTTGCAAGATTTCATGATCTTAGTAGTGCTGAGATCAGTCTGTAAAATCAAATATATCCACTGTTTATTTTGTTAACTCATAGGCCCTCACAAACAGAATAATGTACAATGGTTATTAGCATGCAAGATAACGGCTAATTGAACTGTCAGCATACAATTAATAATTCTTTAATCACTGCATCAGTATATTTTGTATTTGTTAGCGTGGTACGTTAATTGTGCTCACCAGGTTAATAATCGCAATGTGGAATGAACACTATGTTCACTGCCTTACCATGTAGAGTATTTACAAATTCCTTGTATGTCAACCCTCTCTATTTACTGCAAATAGCTTCAGAAAATTTTATTGTGATCTGTACAAAAACAAAGCCTAATTCTAGCTGAATGACCATTGGCGATAAACATTCTTGACAGTTAGTTACCTGATATCCCACTTTGGACACAATGACAGTTTCAAAAAATTATAGTTCAAATTGGGGATGAGTATGGCAAAAAACCAAATCACAGTGAATTCTGCTGGCGTAGCTGCAGAAATGTCCTGAAAAGTTTTTTTGACTAGAGAATCCCAATAAATCAGTTTTTAAAGCTCAAAAGAAGGCATCACCACAAAACAGAATATCCATAGTGGGCTGCCGAACTTGGTTTGCCTTGGATATTACAGGACATTTGATTGCTTTGCACACTAGCCTGCTAGGTGAAAATCAATTAATCTATGAAATGACTGAAAAATATAAATCACTTTCATGAGAAAACTTCCAATGTGGGAAGACAGACAAAGCAGAGAAATGTGCTGCATTTTTCTGATGACAGTTATTCTCCAGGATAAGAATTACAAGGAGTACATTCTCCTAATTAGTACAATGAAGGATGAACCTGGACGATTTAGGGATATACTAAATCCATTCCAAGCTTTCAAATTATTTTTGAGACCACTTGCTACTTCTGTAGATGACACTTCCTGCAATTTGTAAATGGAAGTAATACATGGACCTACAAAGTAATTGTCCTCTGATAGGCAACTCCTTTACAGAAAGAAGTTTAATACAATATTATCATAACTCTGCACAACAACAGCTTCCTCGTCTTCATTATGAGCTTTCCGATATTGGGTTTGAGATAAGTCTGAAAAATAGATTTTCAAATATTAAGAAAATTAATGAATAACTGTTAAATGCAAACAGTTATGTAAATTTTAATCACTGAATGAAATCTAGTACAAAACTGATACATAAAGACAAGAGCAATGTCATTGTAAATTCACCTTGTGGTACTTAAATTGGATAACGATTTTTTGCAATTATAAGTATACCGTTATTGAAGTAGAGAAGATCATGCAGGTCCATACATTGGGTGAGGTTATACATTTGAATTCCTGAAAATACTAACCACAAAGCATACTTCAAATTGTTTTAAATGCTTGCCATCTGGAGTGGGAATGTAATACTGCTTGTGGTGTTTGTTGTGACAGTGCCATGACATTTAACAGTGCTGCCACGACAGTACTCGCAAACAGCGATAGAGGCGCTCCGCAACTCGGCTGAACACGGGAGCGCCACCTAGCTACGAACGGCGCCAGCTATTGTTTCTAAGTGAGAGTGTTTGAATATCCATGCAATTATTGGTGATTAAAGGCTATAACACTTTTTGGCAACAAGGTCAGATATTTTCACTGTGTTGTGGATTTGTGTGTTCATGACAGGGCAGACATGGAACAGCTTATGCAAGCGCTCATTGAACAACAAACACAGCTGACGGCTGCTATTCAGGCATTGTCGACGTCGCTAACTCATCATCTGTCTTCCTCTTCTCCGCCTCCATTCCCTCCTTATGAAGAGGCCGCTGAAGACTGGGAGGATTATGAGAAGCGTTTGCGGCAACACTTCTTGGCTTTCGGCGTTGTCGACGCTCCTATGTGTAAGTCATTATTTCTATCTTGGATTTCCCCACGGATCTATCAACTGCTATCTCAGTTAGCCGCTCTGCAGGAACCTGCTTCTCTGTCCTTCCAAGAAATGTGTGACTTATTGTCTAACTATTACCGAAAAAACACCCATGTCGTTGTTACCCGTGTGGTGTTCTGCCGGTGTCGTAAACAGCCGCATCAATCTTACCGGGCTTGGGCGGCGGAACTACACGGTCTGAGTAGGAAATGTCAGTTTGTCACGGACACTCATCATGAGCCTTATGCTGATTCAATGGTTAGGGATGCTATTCTATGGCTTGCTCCTGATAAAGAAGTTCGACAACGTGCCCTACAACTGCCAAACCCGTCGTTGTCGGAAGTTCTAAGCATCGCTCAATCCTTTGAAGTGTCTCACACTGCTGGCGCACAAATAGACACGCAGTGTGATGTAGGCGCTGTACAGTCAACTTTCGACATGGACAATTTGCCTGTTTCACAGGAGAATGAAGATGTGGTGGTGGTTCACTCGCGAAAACAACGTCATGTTGGGCCGCAACGCTTGCAGCGAAAACAGCAACCACAGATGCAGGTTCATTCCGCACTTCCTTCTTGTCCACGTTGTTTCATACAGCATGAGAGGGCCACGTGTCCAAAACGTTGGGTCACGTGTAATTAATGTAGGAAAAAAGGTCACATTGCTTCTGTGTGTCAGTCCCCTAAAGTTCCTGTCAACGAGGAAATCTATGAAATGACTGAAAAATATAAATCACTTTCATGAGAAAACTTCCAATGTGGAAAGACAGACAAAGCAGAGAAATGTGCTGCATTTTTCTGATGACAGTTATTCTCCAGGATAAGAATTACAAGTTGTTTGTTACTGTTCGTGTTCTGGATCAAGACATTCGCATGCAAGTGGACACTGGCTCTGCAATAACTCTCATTGATTCTCGCACATATTTTGAGTTGGGCTCCCATCCCTTGTCTCCAGTTACACGAAATCTGAGAACTTATAATAAACAGAAAATTCCTATCATTGGCCAGTTTTATGCTTCCACTGCCTACAGGTCTGTTGTTAGGCCCCTCACGTTTTATGTGGTGGATCATGTGGGCACTGAAAACCTGTTCGGTTATGATGCTTTCCAGTTGTTCGGGTTCTCCATTGATGATGATGTTCACCTCATATCTGAGGATATTCCATATCAACAGCTGGATGGATTGTGTTCTGAATTTTCGTCCATGTTCTCTGCTGGTCTGGGTCGTGCCAAGGATTTTGAAGCCCACATTAGTCTTAAACCTACAGCTCGCCCAAAGTTTTTCCAGTGGCGTTGCGTGCACCTGTCAAGGCTGAGATAGACAGGTTAACAGCTTCAGGGATTCTCCTTCCTGAATGGGCATCGCCAATTGTGGCGGTTTCTAAACCAAACAGGAGTCTGCGATTGTGTGGTGATTTTAAAGCCACTGTCATTGACACTTATCCTCTTCCCCGTCCTGAGGAGTTATTTACCAAGCTCGCTGGGGGCCAGTTCTTTTCCAAACTTGACTTATCAGAGGCATGCCATTTGGCGTCGCTAGCGTGCCAGCCATTTTTCAGCAGTTTTTGGAATAGCTCACGGCTTCCGTTCCCGGCTGCATAAGCTGTCTGGATGACATTGTTGTCACGGGGGCCTCCACTGAGGAGCACCTTCGCTAACTTGCGTTCACTGTTTCGGGTTTTGCATTCGGCTGGGTTGAGGTGCAATCTGGACAAGTCACAATTTTTACAACCCTCCATTGTGTATCTTGGTTTCCACTTGTCCCGTGAGGGTATACGTCCTCTACGTCAGCATGTTGCGGCCATTAACGCTCTACCCCGGCTGTCTACAGTCAAAGAACTTCAGGCGTTTCTAGGCAAGATTGCTTATTATCACAAATTCATTCCATCCGCGGCGGCTGTAGCTCACCCCCTGCATCAGCTGTTACGCAAAAACGTCCCTTTCTGTTGGTCCGATGAGTGTGAGCAGGCTTTTGTCCACCTGAAGGCTCATTTGCAGTTGGCGCCTTGTCTTGCCACATTCTGTCCGGGTCAGCAATTGGTTCTGGTGACTGATGCGTCACAGTATGGCCTAGGGGCTGTTCTAGCCCATCGGTATGAGGATGGGTTGGGACGACCCATCGCCTATGCTTCCAAGACCCTCAACGATGCGCAACGGCGTTACTCTCAAATCGAAAAGGAGGCGCTCGCTATCATTTATGCTCTAAAAAAGTTCAGCATTTTTTGTATGGTTCTAAGTTTCACCTCATCACCGACCACAAGCTGCTGGTCTTTCTGTTCAACCCATCGGGGTCGCTTCCAGATAAGGCAGCTCACCGCCTGCAATGTTGGGCCTTATACTTGTCTCGTTTTCACTATGAGATTCACTATCGCCCCACGGCCCAGCACTCCAACGCTGACGCATTGTCGTGATTGACGATGGGTCCCGACCTGGTTTTCGATCGTGATGAACCACTCTGTTTCCACATTGATGAGGAAGAACGTCGTGCGGTTGAGGGTTTTGCACTTACAGGTTCGCAGGTCACGTCGGCTACTGCGCAGGACCCGGTCGTGCGCCAGGTGATCGGTTTTGTTCAACGGGGTTGGCTGGACAGGACAAAGGGCCGGGCATCGGATTCCCTTCGTAACTACCATGCCTTGCGCCTTTGTCTGTCTGTTCATGATGGTGTTGTTCTTCTGGCCATGGATGGCACATCTCCACGGGTCGTGGTGCCAGCCTCTCTTTGCAAAGATGTTCTCAAACTGTTGCATGAAGGCCATTGGGGTATTTCTCGGACTGTCCCTGGCCCGCAGGCACATTTATTGGCCCAGTATTGATTCGGACATTGCCCACATGGTTGCTGCGGGTAGTCAGTGTGCTCAACAACTGGCTGCACCTCGTACAATGCCCTCTCAGTGGCCTGATCTGGCGCAGCCATGGGAACGGGTGCATGCTGACTTTGCCGGCCCCTTCCTCAGTACTTATTGGCTACTGTTGATTGACGCCTTCTCGAAGTTTCCGTTTGTTGTTCGATGTCCGTCGCCCACCACTGCGGCGATGACGCTGGCTTTGTCCAAAATCTTTGCGCTAGAAGGTCTTCCATCCACAATTGCCACGGACAATGACCCTCAGTTCTCTTCGCAGGCCTTCCGTGATTTTTGTACTGGACCAGGTATTCATCATGTTACAGCACCGCCCTTCCATCCGCAATCGACTGGGGAGGTCGAGCGCCTTGTCCGCACTTTCAAAAGCCAGATAAAAAAATTCTTTAGAAATTGCAGCAGAGTGTGATTCACGGAAAAATCACTGAGTTCTTATCGCTTCACGCTTCTGGGTGATCGCAGCCCTGCTGAACTCTTGCATGGCCGCCAACCGCGCACTCTACTGCACCTGCTTCACCCTGTCAGGCCTTGTGCTGTGTCCCCTAGTGAGGGAAAATACTCAGTGGGCACCGACATGTGGGCACGAGGGTATGGATCTTGCCCTAAATTGATTCCAGGGGTGGACAAGGCTCTTTGCAGCCACCGGCTTTGTGAAATACATACGGATGACGGCATGGTTGTTCGCCTTTATGACCAGATGTGCCCACGAGTGGTGGCCACGCCAGTGCCACCGCCCCTTCCTTCACCTCCACCAGCCCGAGAAGCCAGTCCTGTCACTACTGCCGATCTACCGTACGTGTTGATGCAGCCGATGTCGCTACCGCTTCCGAGTCCGCCGGAACCGGCCCCAGTCGCGACGCCGCCTTCTCCGGGACCCATCACGCTGGAACACACCCCCAGGTCCACGACACCTATGGATGCTGCTCCGGAGTTTTCACCCATCATCTCGTCCAGGAGGCACGTTCCACGCACGAGCTTCCGTCCTGGACATTTTCGACCATACTCTCGTGTCTCTCCGCGGGATCTTCTCAGGGCCTCACAAGAGGCCATGGGTGTCTCCGGACTGTCCATATCTCCAAGGAAGTGAGTGGTTTTTTTTTTTTCAAGGGGGGAAAAGTGTTGTGACAGTGCCACGACATTTAACAGTGCCGCCACGACAGCACGCGCAAACGGCGATAGAGGCGCTCCGCAACTCGGCTGAGCGGGGGAGCGTCACCTAGCTACGAATGGCGCCAGCCGCATGTCACGGCATGGCAGTCGAATAAGAGATACTGAGTTGTTATCATGTAACCAGCTATTGTTTCTAAGTGAGAGTGTTTGAATACCCACGCAATTATTGGTGATTAAATGTTATAACAGTGTTGGTTCTGAGTGAGTTACTTGCAAATGAGAATTTCGTTCATGGCAAAAAAATTTTAGCACTCCCAGCAAACTTCGCTGGCTACGATCGCATATAATGTGTGTGTTTATACGTCTTGTAGACTTAAAACTTTTGTATATTTTATATATTTAGTCAACATAGTATTCTGAATATTTCTTGAACAATTCAAGAGCTCTGTCTAAAAATGTTGCATTATGGCAATCGCATCTGATTGTGTAGTTAGAGATGTAAAGAATTGTTCAATGTTGTTCTAACAAACTACAACTGTCAATTTGCATATTTATGAAAAGCATTTTAAACCCCCTTCTATTGTTGCAGGATGGGTTATTAAATATCAAAATTTGAGGAGAGAAGGGATAATAGAGGAAAAAGATACAAAAATAGAATGAAAGAAGTGGTTAGTTGTATGATGGAAGGAAATTTATCACAAACCAGAGAAGATACAGGATCTCCTGGTG
The DNA here is from genome assembly GCF_021461395.2 of Schistocerca americana. Lineage (NCBI taxonomy): Eukaryota > Metazoa > Arthropoda > Insecta > Orthoptera > Acrididae > Schistocerca > Schistocerca americana. Next base: position 39,365,798 of record NC_060122.1, on the reverse strand, counting down.
ATAACTCTTAACAGACTTAGAGAGGTGAACAGGCTTGTAAAGAAGGCAATTTATGTGCGATTGTGAAATGCCACATTTTCCACAACCTCCAGACATGTAATATAGGGGTCTGCTTGCATCAGGGTGGTAGGCTGATGACCATATCTAACTTTGTACTTTGAAAATTTCCTGTCTAAAGAAGATTAGAAGTATGATAATGGTAATATACTGTAGATCGGGACACACTTTATGGTGCTAATACTCATTATGGAGGAAATTTTTAAATACGTCATTTTGGATTCAACACACAAACGAAGCACATCACATGTGGCACATGATTTTTGTCTAGACTTTTATGAACGATGAGGATATGCACTTAATCTTTACCTGCCTGTGACCATGAACAACGTGTGCAAAGGGTCAGGTGACACAATTACTCACAATCCTTGGGCTACTACAGCAGGAGATGTCTGATCACAGTATATGTAATGACAGAGTTTGTGATAAATGTGAAATGAGCATCCTACAGGAGAGAGAGCAAGCTTCAAAGGGTGAGGACTAAAGTTAAACATGTTTGATTAACCACGTGTATCCCACAGAAAAACAGGAGCACAAGACAACAAGCGCTACCGCACACCAGAAATATATCTGTTTGTCCATCTAGGGCTGTAAGTGTCACATGCATTGCAAGGCCAGGTGAGAGGCCATACACATGGAAGATGGTGCATGCGTGCATATTGTATAATAGTGGCACTTATTTGTGATGGGCGATAGTGGTTAATAATGAATCCGTGCACAGGCCTGTTCGAAAGTTCATTATTGGTGTTGTGAAGATGACGCTTGGTAGTGAGATTACCAAAATAGTGTTTGTACCAAAGCATGGGGGAAAGGCATAGGGACTACACACCAACAGTGGAGGTGACCCAGACCTACCCTCAGATTTTACAGCTGCACGGGAGTTGTCGAACCTGTTGGACCAACATTTTGAAAGAGATACTATCATGTTGGAAAGACAGACTTTGTGATGTGATATTCCTGACAGTGCAAGTGATGGGTGTCACTGTCAGGTAACGTCCCTGTTTTCCCAACAGTTGCATTTGCAAAATGTGGCAAACAGTTCCAGTTCTTAGGATCTGTCACACCCACACCCACAATGCCACTTGCGACATACAAGCATTCACTAACAATTCAAACTAACAACCACACAGAGGATTAATGACAGTGTGAAAGTAAGGTCTAAATCTGAAGCAGTGACTGAATGCAACACAATATAACACCAGAGAAGATGTGACAAACTGTTGCAGCTCTTGTATTCTGTAGCACTGCCAGATTCAAGGTGGCAAGAATTCGCCTGCATATGTATACCAAATTCTACGAGGTGTCTCACAGTAATGGCTGCATACACATTCAACATCACCATTGTGAAGCCAATCGTGCAGACTGTATGGTGAGCGGGAACGTGGACAATCGCCAATTGTTAAGGTCTGGGGCGCCATTGCGTGCAACATAAGAGCACGTTACCTATGTTTTGAGGACTACCTGAACAGTTACCACTAAATCATGGAGGTTTTACATCCCAAGTCACTGGCCCTAATTCAAGCCATTGCACATGGCATATTTTAGTATGACAACATTCAGCTAAATGTAGTAAGGAATGTGCAACTCATCTTCGAAGAACGAATGGTGCCATCTCTTCCGTTGCTTGTCTGTTCATCTGACATGTCACCCATCAACCGTGTGTGGGATATGGTTGGTTGGCAACCTGTACATTCAGGTGTACAGCAGCCCACAATTGATGCTATGTAGATGTGCCTAAAAACCGTGTGGCAGAGTATTCTCCAGCAACATGTTCACGTGCTCTTTGACTGTGGCAGTTCAGTACAGAGAAGCGCCACCATCGAGCTGCCATTGTTGTCCCTAGACCTCGTGGTATAGAATCACAGTGCAGGTACACGTCCGTAGTGTTACTCATGTGTGTAGTGTCAAGTCTGTAATCAGTGGTATCAATTTCCCTGTGATCACATCTCACAGTGTTTCACTTTTTCAAAACTGTAGTGTCTTAACAGAAACATCAACAATGGATGTCACACGCCATTTTATACCTGCACTTTTCAATTTTCATTTTTCCTCAGAAGAAACGGTATAAAGATAATCCATTGATGGTAGGTTCAAAAGAAATAATTTTTTGTGGAGCTCCTGAAAGCAGGTGGATGAATCGCAACATGTTCTTGCAGTGGTTGTAGCATTTTAAACTGCACATTCTGCCAACAGGAATGAATCCAGTCCTCTTAATTGTGGATGGCCATGCTATTCATAAAGAGCAGTCACTTAAAGAATGTACAGGTAACCATCACATTTGTGTGCTGTACACACCATCATGTAACATTTGCAAGTTACAGCCATTGGACAGGAAATTCTTTAAGCCTCTTAGGGCTGCACTTGGAACTGCAAATTCAACACTGAAGGGATGACAGTCAGTGGCTCTAGGTGCAAGATGTGATACTGTTCCTCTTGTGCAGCCATTTACACTCCATCCCATATGATTCTCCCCTCAGACCTGATTAACTGAAACAAATTAGTAGGTGAGTTCATAATCAAGGACGTTTCAACAACAGAGGCACAAAACAACACATACGAATGGTACGGAACTAGCAACAAGTTTCAGCAGATTTACCACTTCTCCAGCTGCAGAGCAACCCTTCTAATTTTATTATACACACAGAAAATCCCATGACTGACCACACTGTCTGTAGTGATCCAGTCCCTTCCGTGTTATACAGTTTAATACCTTTTCTTGCTTGTTGCAAGTGTCTACTACAGCAGCAGTGTCAAACAGGAGTGGTGAAGTGAACTTCCTTGCTAAGACTTCCTCCACTATAAAAATCAGAGCAAGTCACTGCAATTCCAGCAGTCACATCCCATAATTAATCACACCCAGTGGCAGCCCCTTACAACACAGGTGCACACAACTGAGGCCCAAACCGTTGCCATCCAGTGCACGATGGCGAGCATTTGTAGCCTGTTTGTGGGCACTGGAATTCTCAGAAATGCCAGCTGAAGCAGAAGAGCATTGCTCGATTTTAGTGCTGTCTGCAGGTAGAGATCTCGTTTGGAGTAGGTGGCACATGATGGTATCAGACACAGTGGAAAGATCAAAGGTATCAGCTTGTGGCCCTGATGCTCCAGAAATCTCTCTACATGGATATAAGTGTTATTTCATGACCAGTAACCTTCCTGCCATGAGCACACTGTCAGAGGAAAATAAGTATCAAGGACAATGCAGAAACTGCAGACAACAACCCACTCACTTTCCAATCCTCAAAATAGGCAAGCGAAGACCTGAAGAGGTCTGATTTTACATTCTATCATATTAAGGAGCCTGGAAAAAATACTATTATTTTCATACCATCTCAAAAATAGTGCATTCTGCCATGACTGTGGCTAGATCACCAGAAATATCTTTATTATGTACCATATTTGGGTACATCACCTCCCCACACACACAGATCCCTCCTCCAGCATCTACTAGTGACTCGCTCCAATTATGGGATCTTCTCCCTGGGAATGCCCAGACCAGCAAACTAACACCAGTCAGAGACAGTAAGGAAGGGCAGAAGATTAATGGCGTCATTGTTGATGGAACGGTGAACACTAGACAGGGAGTGGTTGAAGAAGACACTATTTCAGGTCCAAGGGCTGCTGGCTCCTCTTCAGTTCCTACCACCACAGGGTAAGTCCTTCAACAGTCCCAATCCTTCAAAGCTGTTGAAGAGAAAAACAAGAAAACTCAGGATAATGCTACTCCAGCAAATCCAGATGTCAGATTCCCTCAACCTATCAGACTCAGAACCTACATATGTCGATGTCACACCATCCTAAACTGGGCAGATGGCATGAAGCACCACTATGTGATGTCATCGGTGTGAAACACAAAGTTTTTGTTCTGTCAGTAGAGGAAGCTAGAACAATGGTAATCATCACTGTTGTCAGCTGTGATATGAATGGAGGGTGCCATACTGAAGACATACTGATATTGTGCTTGTCTGTGTCCCTGCAGTCAATTTTTTAAGGCAAAATATTTGTAGGCCAGTGGGCTTCTACACAACAGTTAGATTACTAATTGACTACCCATGCCATGTGTCACAAGCTGGAGTTTAAGAACCGGCTACAAAATCTGGCCTCTCACTTCTGAGTGTTCCTTCAGTCTGGTCACCCACAATGCAAGCATGTGTCACATGCAACACCACATCCAGAAATTTGAAACAATATGATTTTTGCTCTTTCACATTTTTCAAGTATGTGGTTGGCAAAAAGAAAATCACTTTTCAGATAATCTATACAGTCCTGCAGAATTTATCAGCGTATTCTAAGGATATTGATCCTACACTTGAAGAATCGGAAATGTCCTTCCAGTTCCTTGCTACAGCACAGTGGCAGTGCACACTGGGATGCCCATCATTCTGTAAGGGAGAAACTGGCACCTGGAGATGATCTGGTGTGACAGAGTGACTGAGTTGAGCATGAGCACTCCTGCAGGATGGGTTCTGAGAGTTTGAACGCCATATGGGGCACATAAAAGTGAAGTATTTTGTAGAAATATTATATTGTAGGTTGAATCAGAGTTAAAGCACAAGCAGGACGCATACGTGTTTGAAACGTGAGCATCAAAATCTTGTATTGCTCAATTCTGAATTGAGTTATCTGTTACACAGTGAAAAGGCCATTTTTCATGAGCCGGCAATGGTAAACACAGACAAGCTCATGATAAATGAGTGAGTAAATTTGCAGAGTGTGTGCACTAAGAGCCAATAGGATTGTGTCTTGCAAATTTAATGTGGAATAAAACTATATAACACAAAAGTCCTCACATATTACAACCTCTTGAACATTAATAGAATATTTTGGAAGACATAAATTTGTTGCTGTGAGCCTAAGATGTGTGCTCTGTTTATTCTCCCATGCTGTTAAAATTATTATTATAAAATAGTCGATGTGTCAGGGGGGGGGGGGGGGGACCTTGTAAAAATTTTTCAAATGTCTCATCTAAAGTTAAGGCACATTATACAAGCAACCTATTGCAACGATAATAGTTAAGCATTTCAAAGGTTTCTACAAAAACTGGACTATTACAGCTTGAATTTTTTATCAAGATTCTTCGGTTGCTGATACAAGCTAGAGGACTTTCCACAGCCATACAGACCAAATAACTGAAAATTGAAGATGGAGATTCCCAAATGCGTACCATTCAGAGATAGCAGCCTCAGAACCCACAAATGTGTAATGACAACAATTATGGCAGTTGGTTCAGTAGAAATAGCTATGAGTAGAAAAAGTTTGTGGACGTTGGATCCACAGACTGAGGAAATAATCCTATAGGAAACAGTCCCTCATAACAATAAAAGCAACGATGATGATGACAATACAGGTGATAGTCGAGTCAACAGTCAGGATAGAAGAGATGATGATAATGATGATGACGATGATGATGATGATGGCTGGTTTGTGGGGTGCTCAATTCAGTGCTTATCAGTGGCTGTACGAAACCATAACTTTACTCAGTCCAGTCTTGCCACTGTCATGAATGATGATGAAATGGTGAGGACAATGCAAGCGTACAGTCCCTGGTGGAGAAAATACCCAACCCACCCGGGAATCGAACCCAGGACTCCGTGAATGAGACACAGCACCACTAGCCACTAGATGGGTTAAAGAGAGCAGTCATAGTAGCACTCACTTTTTACATCATGAACATATAAGGGGATGGTATCTGATATAAGTTGTTTCATTTTATTTTCATCTACACCTACATACGTACTCTACAAGCCACAATACAGTGTGTGGTCGACTGTATCGTGTAACTCAATTAGTCATTTCCATTTCTGTTCCACTCACAGACAGAGTGAGGGGGAAAACAATTACCTGAATGCTTCCATTATGCCCTAATCTTTTTCTCTCATCTTATCCTCATGGTCCTTATGTAAAATGTATGTTGGCAGCAGTACAATCGTTGTGCATTCAGCTTCAAGTGCTGGTGCTCTAAATTTTCTCAACAGTGTTCCTCAAAAAGAAGGCCACTTTCCCTCCAGGGATTCCCATTTAACTTCCCAATCTCTGTAATACTTGCATTTTGTTCAAACCTATGGGTAAAAGAGCTTGCAGCCTGCCTCTGAATCTTTCTTTAATCTGATTTGGTACTGATCACAGAAAGTCAATCACCCTGTGATTATTTTTGCAGGTGAAGACTTGCTGTTTTGCATGAAGTGTTACTCTGGTTATCAGCGACATCACATATGGTAAGGGTGAAGATGAGAAACCTCGCTAATTCTGTCATAACAAAGAATTGCAGTTATGGAAACAATTGTGGAGAAAAAGAAGTTTTAACTGTAGGAAGGAGGAAATTCAACGCTAATTAGGTTGGCCCAGACATACCAAGGACATAAGCTGTCACATACACAATTTTAGGAGTACATTTTTAAAATTAACATCAAGTAGTATTGAATTTCAGTAGTGGAAAAGTAGAGCTGAATGTAAATGGTATTTTTGTGTTGTTAAGGGCAGCTGCATCAAACCAGTACTTGGACCGAAGGCCACAACAAGAACATTGTTTGAAAACTGTGTTTTGATACAACATATTGGAACAGATTGACTGAGGTCCCTCACTCCTCCTAGATCACGAACTGAACTAGGATCCTTTGATGGGGGTAACGGTTAGATTGGAATGTCATGTTGTGACCATGATTCATGTTCTGAATTGCCCTCAAGACAACTTTCACACAGACTAAAATTGTGTGCTGGACTGGGGCTCAGTTCTAGAAACTTTGCCTTTCATGGTCTATCCGAATACGCCTCATGACCTGCCTTCACAAATGGATATCAGTCCCAAAACGTATGCAGGAAAAATTCAGTGAAATTTGGAAGGTAAGAGATGAGATACTCACTAACACTCCTGGAAATGATCCCTCAGGCTGTGGTTAAGCCATAGCTCCAAAATATCCTTTCTTCCAGGAGTGGTAGTCCCAGAAGGTATGCAGAAGAACTTCAGTAATGTAGGGAATGTACGAGATGAGGCTCTGGTAGAAGTACAGTGGTGAGGGCTGTTCACAAAGTGGGCTTGGATAGCTCAGTCAGTAGTGCACTTGCCCTCAAAAACAAAAGATGCCATGTTCAAGACCAAGTCCGACATATGGTTTCCATCTGTCAGGAAATTTCTAGTTTCTAATCAGCACGAACCTTGCAGCAGAGTGAAAATTCATTTTCAAAATCTATATAAATTTCATCACGTTGAAAGTTCTTCAGATTCAGACAGACTTTAAATGGTTGATTTTTGCAATATCAACCTGACGAGAAGGGGAGGCAGAGAAAGAACTGGCACTAAAAGGATGCAACATATTATTGGCAGAGGTAACAAATTCCCTCATCATGCAGGTCAACACCTTACAAATCCATCCATATCTAAACGCTGACCTGGCATCCTCATAGATTTCCCACATTCACCATTGGAGGGCATACCAGTAGTTCAACACACCAATGTTGATGAAATGTACTCATTGTTTCAAATATGAACAACCATCAGTTGTATAATGGAATGACAACAATGAAAATTTCTGACAGACCGGGACTCTAACCCAGATTTCTCTTTACTAAACACAGTAGCCTTACCATTAGCCTATCCCACCATGATTCATGGATAAACCCAAACTTCCACTTATTGTCAACCATGTGTCTTCAACTTGCACTCTTACATTCATTATGTGTACTCCTGTACAGGCGAAATATATTAATCAAAATTCACAATTTGTTTTAAAGTCACTTTCCTGGTGTCAGCAGATAGACATGCGCTATGTTGTTCAGAAGTACAATGCACTGTTGCTTTGGACATGCATGCCTGTCTGAAGGAACATTGCACTGTACTTCTGAACATCACAAGCACTGAATTACCCCACCCCAGTGTTCACATTACCACAATTCACACATTGTATAAGGAAACACAGGTTATTACAATTACTATACAGTTATGGCTAGAAGTTTTCTTCGGACATTCATCAAGGCTGTCAAAGAGGGTCCAACAATTTTTGTAGCTGTAACATAAACCTGGGTATTTTTTACACCCATATTTTGTGTTGGTACAAATACAACATTTTCTTAACCAAGAGCAGAGGCTTTTTCTAGAACGTCACAGCTGTTAAAGTTGTCGCAGAGCCATTTCATAGATGGAGGTATTATGCTATGTAACAGACTGAAGTGAAGAAGTTTCTGTACCACATTCTTCATAACTAATCAAATGAGTGGCCTAACAATAACAAACTGCATTGCTGAGGTATAACTTTAGTCTAAATGGATGAGAAATGCAGGATATATAGATGACATCATGCCTATTTCCATGATGAATAGTTCAGTCCTTTAATGACTTCAGCAGAATAACCCTTAGTGTCTTTGCACAGAATGTACTTAATGACATATTTGATGTACTGAACTACAGAATCCCAAAAGATAAAGGTTCACCTCTATGCAACAGATTTGGAATCCTTGTTACAATTCAAGAGAATACTGTAAAAAATTACTCAATTGCAGAAACTCTCAGCAACTGCATCCACTGCCTAGAAGCTGCTGAATGGTGTCACTCTAGCAGATGGCTGGCCACACTCACACACACCTTCTTACCCGCCCACAAACCCAAACATACAACAAAAAATTATGGGCAAGTACGAAGCTTGCTGCCTATGCTAACTGCGATTCAGTGTGTTTACACAGGTTAGAATGAGATGAGAAATGGGTAACAGTGCTGCGACATCACACCCCACTCACGAGGTGCCTCAGGGCAATGCCAAGTGACATAGAACATGGTTGAATGTCACTACACTTCCTATTACAACTAACAACAGCTTCCAGCTGAATGCTGTTGCTATGGAACTTGGGGTCAATGTAATGCCCAGAAACATCACAACCTACAGAGTAGGAGAAGAGAAATGATCTAAACTTGTTTTCAATTCCCTGGCGTCTTTGGCTAAGACACAACAGCCAATGCATGTGATGTTGGTGGATTGGTGGGCAGACTACAGATACGGAGAAATAGTGTGCTGCCACAATCCCTTAAAAACCCGGTTCCATTTATTCAGGGCAAGTGCCCAATCAGACCATTGGGCAGCGTACTTCTTGTTGCTCATAGCCAGCTTCTACTGCTACATCTACATCTACAGCTAAATGTGTACTCTGCAAATCATAGTGAGGTGCGTGGCATAGGGTATGTGCCATTCTACTATTTATTAGTGTTTCTTCCTGAGCCATTCATTTATGGAGTGTGGAAAAAATAATTGATTGAATGCCTCTGTGCATGCAATAATTATTCTAATCTTATTCTCACAATCCCTATGTGTGTGATATGTAAGGTGGTGTTGTATATCCCTGGAGTAATCATTTAAAGCCAGTTCTTGAAACATTGTTAGCAGACTTTCTCAGGATAGTTTACATCTATCTTCAAGAATCTTCCAGTTCATTTCCTTCAGTACCTCTGTGAAACTCTACCACAGATTAAATAAATTGGTGACCATTTACCCTGCCCTTCTCTGTATATGTTGAATATTCCCTGTTAGTCCTATCTGGTACGGGTCCACACACTTGAGCAATATTCTAGGAAGGGTTGCCAGAGTGATTTGTAAGCTATATTTTTTGTAAACTGATTGCACTTCTCCAATATTCTACCAATAACGTGAAGTCTACCACTTGCTTTATTCACAACTGAACGTACTTTCTCATTCAGTTTCCAGTGACTCATTGATATAATAGTCATAGGACATTCAGTTTTTTCATTTGTGAATTGAAAGATTTTACTTTTCTGAACATTGAGAGCAAGTACTAAGTCTCTGCACCATATTGGAATCTTAGAAACATCTGACTCAATATTTCTGGAGCTTCTCCCACATAGTATTTCATTATAGGTAACAGCATCATCTGCAAAATGTCATTAATATACAACATAAAAAGCAGGAGTCACAACTCACTTTCCTGGAGGCACACCCAATGTTACTTCTGCATCTGATGATGACTCTCCATCTGAGATAACTTACTGTGTGCTCCCTACCAAAATCTTCAGATAAGCTCCAACAAATCTATTTTCTCACTTGGAGTAGTGGCCTCAAAGTTCACACTTTGCAATGCTGCAAGTGTGATTCAGCCATTCACTCTAACCCTGTGGGCAGGAACACCTACTTCTGTTGTGCAGCCAGTTGCAGCCTTTGCTTTTTATAATGTATACAGTCACCCTTCAGTGTAGTAATAAGTCTGAATGCAAATTGTGTTACTCAGACCCAAGAGTTACAAGAATTTCCTGCACCTAGTAGCCTTTAGAATCCCAAAACTTGTGACCCTCATATATGGCCTGTGATTGTTGGCGCTGATCAAAGCAATTAACCTGCTGTCACTCAAAGTTTGTCTTTCTGCATTTGCTTCCAATTCCTTGGGAAGTGCAGACTGACCTATATCACCTGTCTTCCCTCTATCTGATTTTATGACAACAAACTATGGTGGTTGGTAGTGACAAAGTGTTGCATTTTCAAAAATGTTTCATTATGTCAACAAAATGTTTCTTTGGTGTTCAAAACCCTTAAAAGTACACTACTGTCCATTAAAATTGCTACACCAAGAACAAATGCAAATGATAAATAGTTATTCATTGAACAAATGTATTATACTGGAAGTGACATGTGATTATATTTTAATGCAATTTGGGTGCATAGATCCTGAGAAACCAGTACCCAGAACAACCACCTCTGACCATAATAACGGCCTTGATATGCCTGGGCATTGAGTCAGACAGAGCTTGGATAGCATGTACAGGTGCAGCTGCCCATGCAGCTTCAACACGATACCACAGTTCATCAAGAGTAGTGACTGGCATATTGTGATGAGCCAGTTGCTCGGCCACCATTGACCAACGTTTTCAATAGGTGAGAGATCTGGAGAATGTGTTGGCCAGGGCAGCAGTTGAACATTTTCTGTATCCAGAAAGGCCCGTACTTTCATCATGCAGTCGTGCATTATCCTGCTCAAATATAGGGTTTAGCAGGGATCGAATGAAAGGTAGAGCCACGGGTCGTAACACATCTGAAATGTAACATCTACTGTTCAAAGTGCCATCAATGCGAATAAGAGGTGACCGAGACGTGTGACCAATGGCAGCCCATACCATCATGCCGGATGATACACCAGTATTGCGATGGCGAATACACGCTTCCAATGTGTATTCACTGCGATGTCGCCAAACACAGATGTGACCCCCATGATGCTGTAAACGGAACCTGGATTCATCCGAAAAAATGACATTTTGCCATTCGTGTACACAGGTTTGACATTGAGTACACCATCACAGGCAATCCTGTCTGATGCAGTGTCAAGGGTAACTGTGGCGAAGGTCTATGTGCTGATAGTTCATGCTGCTGCAAACATCGTCAAACTGTTCGTGCAGATGGTTGTTGTTTTGAAAATGTGCCCATCTGTTGACTCAGGGATCGAGACGTGACTGCACGATCCGTTAAAGCCATGCAGATAAGATGCCTGTCATCTCGACTGCTAGTGATACGAGGCCATTGGGATCCAGCACAGCGTTCCATATTACCCTCCTGAACCCATCGATTCCATATTGTGCTAACAGTTATTGGATCACAACCAATGCAAGCAGCAATGTCACGATACGAGAAACCACATTTGCAATAGGCTACAATCCGACCTTTATCAAAGTCGGAAACGTGATGGTACACTTTTCTCCTCCTTATATGAGGCATCACAGCAACGTTTCACCAGACAATGCCAGTCAACTGCTGTTTGTGTATGAGAAATCGGTTGGAAACTTTCTTCATGTCAGCACGTTGTAGGTGTCACCACTGGCACCAACCTTGTGTGAGTGCTCTGAATAGCTAATCATTTGCATATAACAGCATCTTCTTCCTGTCGGTTAAATTTCACATCTGTAGCACATCATCTTTGTGGTGTAGCAACTTTAATGACCAGTAGTGTATATACACCAGTTACATATTAAATTGTAAACTAAATCACGCTAGCTTGTTTTTTGTTTTTGCATGTGGGAACTGTGTAATTTTTATAACAATTACACCATTTGGTGTAAGGAAAAAAGGTTGTGTCTTTACACTAGTTCTGCAGACTGGTGAGGTCACCCTATGATCTTATTTGATACCTCAATATTGCCAACATATCTCCTGTTCATTTATTACTCTGCTCCGTCATTTGATCAGCTGACACACACAAATGCTATGGACAACAGATTTCATTACAATCTTAAGCTTCACCTTCCAGCCTATTCAGATAATTTGGTCAATGCTTTGGTTAATGCTGCCAGGAACACATCAGTACAGAAATATGGCAATGAAACAACTAAGGACAAATTTATATCCCATTTTCGCACATCTAAATGTCATAGTTCAATCCAGAAATTTCCATGCAATGTGAGTTTATGCGAAGTTACCTGATCTCATTATCTGCATACATAGACCTGTAAAGTCTGCCATGTCACTTTGATTTCATTGGTGGACTGACTGATCTCTATTTTGGTGAAAAAACTACAAGATTTGAGTTAGGTGAGACAACAGCATTGCTCTAGCAGATCGCCACAACTTTGGATCTCTGCTTTCTACATTGGCCACAGTAGTGGGGAGGAGATGGTCCACTTCATAATACAACTAGTGGAAATCAGGGTCTCACAAGCTATTAAAAAGATATGTCTATGAAATTTGTGTGTTTTTCATGCTTTTTGACACTAATATTACAGGTATGATAGTATCCCATACTAACAAATATGCTGACAACCTTAGAACAAACTACAAATTCATCATAGATTGTAATGTTACAGATAGGTGTGAAATTATGGCACTATTTGGCGTTTTACATTTAACAGGTATAGAGAAAGTTGGTTGGTTGGTTGACTGGTTGATTGGTGTTGAAGGGACCAAACAGCAAGGTCATCAGCCCCTTGTTTCAAGGGTGATCCACTCGAATTGATTCACATCTGAGAAGAGTCATAATGATAAAAGGTAAAAGACCAAAAAAACGTAAAAGTGCAGTCATGTTGTCAATGGTGAAAACAAAAGGAAGGAAGTCAGCAAGTGGACAACCCCAAGGCTTTGCTAGAGGCAGGAAATATCCCACCTCTGATGCAGTACAGGCAAGATCACCTGCTATTCAAAAGCGTTCAACCACTAGAATGTAAAGGTGCGTATTGTAAAAGGAGACTAACCAAATCTAAAAAGTGATAAAGAATGAGTAAAAGGGAAAGAAAAGAGGATCTTGGCCAGGGAGGGGTGTCAGGAATCTCCAAAATACAGCTTACAGTGGGAGACACCCCAACCCTCACTACAGTTCCCCTACTCCAGAGGGAGATTAAAAACCTTTAAACTGAAAATAAAAACCACTTTCACAGAGGAAACAGAGAACCAGTTCAACCATCTGGGAATCGGCTGCCAGTATTAAAGGTAAAGTGCGGGGAAATCTGTACTTAGTATGCACAGCCAAAAGAAGGGGGCATTCCACCAAAATGTGGGCTATTGACTGGAAGGCTCCACAACCACATAATGGGGGTGGCTCATTACGCAAAAGAAAACCATGGTCAGCCTGGTATGGCTGATGTGGAGTCAACATGGGGTGGTCAAGTCCTTTTGGAAGAGGCAGAAGGAAGAATGCCATGGGACAGGTGTCATCTTAAGTGCACGAAGTTTATTAGCCTCCCAAGAGTTGGCCCATGATTGTGCCAAGTGGGATTTGATTTGAAGCTGTAAATCTGCCGCAGGAAAAGTTACAAAGAAATGACTGCTCCCCCAGCCAAACCATCAGCAAGGTCATTACCTGGGTTACCCACATGGCCAGGAGCCCAAAGGAAGTCAACAGAAGAATCAGCATGGTGAAGATCAGCAAAACAGTCATGGATGGCCGAGACCAAGGTATGGCAGGAAAAACACAGGTCAATAGCCTGAAGGCCACTCATTGAGCCCGTACATAACAAAACGTGGTTTGGTTGGGACTGTTTACTGCAGAATTGATGGCAATTTCCCAGGCTCTTACCTCTATTAAACACCCAACATGCAGTTGGCAGGAGATGACTTTCCATGCCAACAGAGGACGTGAAGGCATATCCTATATGATTAGCAGATTTAGAGCCATTAGTGTAAAAACAACAGCATCCCAAAACTCCCATAAAAGTCGGTGGAAAAAACAATGGAACATCACTGGAGGAACAGAATCTTTCAGACCTCAGTGGAGATCCATCCAAATACGGGGCCAAGGATCTAACCAGTGAGGAGGGGGGGGGGGGAGGGGGGGGGAGGGAACATGGCAGACAGGACAAAGAAGGAAGCTGAAAATCATGGTGAAGAGACACAAGGCGGAGCCCATGCATAAACCTGCCCGAGGGCGGGAATCGGGTGGGTGACATCCTTGGTATAGGAACAGGATAGAATAGGAAGGATGAGTGAGAGATGAATGGACAATGATTGAGTAAGAGACCAGAAGCTGGGACCGTCAACAGAAAGCTTCAATCAGGAAACCATCAACAGGGCTCATAGGAAAGGCACTGGGGGCCAAACGGATACCACGATGGTGGACCAGATCCAGGAAGTGCAGTGTGGAAGGAGCAGCCAAAACATAAACTTGACAACCATAGTCCAAGCGAGACAGCACTAAATCCTGATAAAGGCAGAGAAGAGTGGAACGATTTGCACCTCAAGAGGTGTGGGCAAGAAAGCGAAGGACATGGAATTTACGGAAACATCCTATCTTCATAAGTCTGATATGAGGCAGCCAAGTGAGCTTCTTGTCAAAAATAAGACCCAGGAAACGAAACTGTGGGACTACAGGTAATCATTGTGCATCGAGGTAGAGCTCTGGATGGGTGTGGACCGCAGTATGCAGACAGAAGTGGACCAACCGCAATTTTAAAGGAGAGAATTGAAACCCGAGTGAGAGGGTCCATGCAGAGGCACAACATATAGCACCCTGGAGCTGCCGCTCTGCAGAGGCCATCGAAGAGGAACTAACCCAAATGCAGAAATCATCCACATACAGAGCTGGGGTGACCAATGGAGGCCACAAGTCCATCTATAGCAATGAGGAAAAGAAGTTCACTCAATACAGAACCCTGTGGGATGCCATTCTCCTGGGGCCATGGAGAACTAAAAGCAGTACCAACCTGAACCCTGAATGACTGATGGAACACCAACTGGCAAATAAAAATCCGGAGTGGGCCCCAACGACAGCACTCATGAAGTGTAAGTAAGATAAGATGGCGCCAACCCATGTCATAGGGCTTGCAAATGTCGAAAAATACTGCAACAAAATGGTGGCACTGGGAAAAAGCCTGATCAACTGTGGATTCCAAGCGAAGTAAATGATCTATTGGAGACCATCCCTCTTGGAAGCCACACTGGTAAGGGGACAATAGATCACAAGCTGCAAGGACCCAATTGAGCCGACAGGCTACAATCCATTCAACTAACTTGCAAACAACATTTGTCAGACTAATTGGCCGAAAGCTTTCGGCAAACAGGGGGTTCTTACCAGGCTTAACGATGGGAACAATGATGATAACCCTCCATTCATAAGTGAAGTCACCCTGGAACCATATACGGTTAAGCACCCAGAGAATATGTTGTCGTTTTCGAGCACTGAGATGTTGAAGCAATTGGTGATGAATGGAATCTGGGCCAGGGGCCATATGATGGGAAGAAGAAAATGTGGAAAGAAGTTCCCTTTCAGGAAAAGGTTCATTGGTAGATTCTGACAGACAAGGGGTGGATTCTTCAGCCCACTGTTTCTGGTGAAGGAAAGCAGCTGGATAGGAGGTTGATGCTGACGCTGTTACAAATTGGGTCACAAGACACCCTCCTGGATAGCCTTTGCATGGACCTCTTGATTCTTGCGGGACAAGGACTGGGAGGGAAGACTTCCGATGGCAACCTTGGAGAGAGCAAAGTGAAACCCATCTGCATCTACATCTACATACATACTCTGCAATCCACCATACGGTGCATGGACCCATGACAGTGGGACAGTAGAACCAAGGGGAGAAACAAAGTGTTCCCCATACACCGGTTTGCTCCATTTGATTAAGTAACGGGCTTTGGTGTGGGGGCATTTAAAGGTAATAAGATTGGCAGTGGATGGGTGCTTCTTCAGGTGTTGCAAAGCTTGACAGCAATCACGGATGGCAATGGCAATTGCTGTACAGTACCACGGGTCATGCCAGCGGTGAAATGGTCCAGATTAGCGTGGGATACAAGGCTAGCAGCGTGAACATTCGCATCAGACATGTCACGTAGGACGTCATCAATACAACCCAACAAAGAGGGAGAAAAAACTACCTGTGCAGTATAGATGCCAACTGGCACATTGGTAAGACCAACGAGGTAACCTGTCCATTGGGGAGCGGGAAGGTAGCGAGAGAATCAATGGGAAATTGTCACTATTGCAAAGGTTGTTGTAGGGCAACCAGTGCAATGAAGGGAGAAGGGAGCGAGAAGAAAGAGAGAGATCAATGGCGTGAAAGGTACCATGACCGACACTGAAATGGGTAGGGGAGGCATCATTAAGAAGGCACAAATCATGGTCTGCAAGGAACTGGTCTATGAGAAGACACCGACTAGATGGAAATGCACTGCTCCACAAGGGATGATGAGCATTAAAATCCCCGAGAACGGGGACGGAAGGAGGAAGTTGCTGAAGAAGGGCAGTTAAAGCAGCAAGTGTAAGAGTCCTGTAAGGAGAGAGATAAAGATTGCAAATTGTGACTGCAGAGTCCAGCAACTGCTTCCAATGAAGTTTGAAGAGGAATCCATGTGCTAGTAACGTCCATACGAACCAATGTACAAACGCCATCAAAGGCCTGCAGGGGGCCAACACGATTTCGACAGAAAGCATGGAACCCGTGGAGGGCCGCCGAGTGATCATAAGTAAAATGAGATTCCTGTAGAAAAACAGAAGCTGCAGAGTAATACAAAATAAGGGATTTCAACTCCGGAAGGTGATGGTAACATCTGTCACAATTCCATCGGATAAACACATAATCATGGTTCAAATGGGGGTGAACAGGCTAAAGCCAGTCACGACGCCGGGTCACTATCTGTCACTGACAAGGAGGGGGCAACATCCGTGAACAGTAGGTCAGAGTCAAGTCTTCTTCTTTTCTGTTTGAGATCGAGGAGGGCTGTGCTGCGAAAGCTCTGGAACAGAAAGAGAGCGGGTGACCTGGGGCCCCACAGATTGTGTTTCTCATGGGTGTAGTGTGGCAGCAGACCTTTGGTCTGGAAGGTACCAGGAAGGGGGGTCCCAGGAGGGGTGCCCTTGACAGGCAGATGCTGAAGAAGCGGGACACTTCTCCGGCTAGGGAGTGGGAGCAGCGCCAGGAGGGGAGGGTGGGGGAACTGCAGGGAGAGGGGAAGAGGCGTTTGGGACTGGGGTAAGGAAGGGGGAGGAAGGGGTAAAGATGTAATTAAAGCATAGCTAGATGTCATTGACACAGGATGAACACGTGTATACTTCTTCCAAGCCTCAATATAGGTTAGACGATCAAGGAACTTATACTCCTGTATCTTCTTTTCCTTCCTATCAGCAGGCCAATACAGTGAATGTGGAGAATGATTCACGAGCCAATCCTGTTTGGTTCCGCCACATTTTCGTTAGTGGAAACCCCACAACCGTTCCTGTCATGGTTACAGCATTGTGGTAACGAGGTAAATGGTAGTAGTTGTTAGCACGAAGTCTACTTTGATCTGCCTTCTGGAACAACAGCAGCAACTCATGCAGCAGCAGCTCATGCAGCAGCAACAGGTCCAGTTAGCAACCATATGAACTTATGTAAGATGTCTATCGGATAAAGTCAGCGTCAGGGATGCATTTCCACAACAGTTTCTGAGTCCTCGGGTGTCCGATGCTTTCCCACGTCTGCTGTCGTTCCCACCATTTAATGATGCTAGAAAAGACTGGGAAACATACTTAAACCATCTGAAATACATTTCACAGCTTTTCAGGTCACGGATGACCCCTTGCAGCGGTCGTTGTTTTTGGCGTGGGGCTCCCCAGACACATTTTTTCTTCTCCGCAATTTGGCCTGTGGCACACTCTTTCCAGGAGAAATGCCTTTTGCTGACAAACTATTATTCTCAGCACTACCATGTGGTCGCCTCTCAGATGGAGTTACACCAGTACCACAAACAGCCTGCTCAATCGGACTTGCAGGGTGTCAGCTGTCACTGCAATTTTACATGCACCAATCAGCAGTGTAAGGCTTCGTATGCAGATTTCCTCATCCGGGATGAGGGTGTTCAGTTGGCTCCTGATCCTAAAGTCTGCACTGCAGCATTGAAACTCGATAATCCCTCATTCAAAGAGTTTCTCCTCATTGCCCACTCATTTGAAATTTCTCAGGTGGCTAACGAGCATCTTATGGCACAGCCGAAAGTGGCAGCGATTGATGTGTCTCTGTGGGTTCCGCCCTCGTGACATAGACATGGTGTAGCTAACAGAGGCCTCACCATCGGGATTCCTCTATGTCTGATATCTCTATTGCATCAGAGCCTCCAGTCACCCCTCATCGCTGGTCATGCAGTCCACTTCCATCTTGCCCACAGTGCTTTACCACACACTCTCTATCTGATTGCCCCCACTGCTGGAAAACGTGCACAATGTTTGAGAAAGAGGGCCACATCCAATCTGTTCGTTGTAGTCATTCGACTTGCTCCCATCCTGCCCCTACTGGGCCTCAGGATACAGCACATGCTCTGCAATTGGTCATCCAGCTGGAGGACCCATCAGCACAGAAGCTATTGCTCATGCTCCGCCATTTACTGAGGATGTCAGTTTTCAGCTCAACACTGGGGCCACCATCTCCCTGATTAATACTGTGACATATGCCCAGCTCGGCTCCCCTGAATTCTCAGCATTTGGTCGCCTACGTCGATGGTTCCAATCCCCTTCATGGGCAGTTCGTCATCCAGGCGACATATACACATGTTGCCTGGCTCCTTACCCTATTTGTTGTTGACCATCCATAGGTTTAGAATATTTTTGGCCTGGATGTGTTTAAACCATTTGAATTTTCAATTTCTGATGAAGCTAAGGTCTGTTCCTTTTCAGGACTTGGATGCTCTGTGTTCAGCTTTTGTGTCGTCATTTGCAATGAATTTCTGATGTGCTTCAGATTTTCAGGCGCACATCACACTTTGGCCGGATGCACAGCCTTGCTTTTTCTGGGCCTGCCCCCATCCGGTGGCCTTATGGCCAGCAGTCAAGCAGGAACTTGATTGTCTCCAGAATGCCAGCAGCCTGGAGCTGGAACATAAAGTGCCTGGGCGACACCATTGGTGGTCATACGGAAACCCAATGGGTCAACTTTGGCTGTGTGGGGACTTTGAGCATTGATAGTAGTGCCAGTCTTTAGTAAACACTTAGCCCATTCCCCGCCAAGCTTGTGGGGATGAATACTTTCTTAAGATCGACCTGGCTGAGGCATACCACCAGTTACCCTTGGATTCCGATTTCCAGAACATCATGGTTATCAATGCACCTTTGGGATTCTACAAGTACAAGTGCCTTCCATTTGGTGTCACTTTGGTGCCGCCTATTTTCCAGGGTTCCTGGAGCAGCTTACACAGCCTAACCCAGCCTGTGTGAATTATCTGGATGACATCTTGGTCACCTGGAATTCCTGTCAGGAACATTTGCACAACGTCAGCGCATTATTTCACGCTCTGCAGTCTGCAGGTTTATGCTGTCGGTTGGACAAGTGTCGTTTTCTTCACCCGGAAGTGGAATACTTAGGCCACTCCCTTAGTAAAGATGGCATTCGCCCTTCAAATCACAATGCCGCAGCCATTGAGGCCCTTCCTCGTCCCAAGGACTTATCTGCACTCCAGTCGTTTTTGGGCAAGGTTACTTATAACTTAAAGTTTTTACCCCAAGCTGCCTCTGTTGCTCAACCGCTCAATCACTTGCACCGCAAAGGGATGACTTTTGATTGGACTCCTGCCTGTGACCACACTTTTCTCTGTTTAAAGATGATGCTGTAGTCCACCCTTTGCCTTGCTCCCTTCTCTCCAGACAGCGCCTTGGTTGTGGCATCTGACGCATCGGCATATGGCATTGGGGCCGTCCTCGTACATTAGAATACCAGTGGCTCAGAACAGCCCATTGCTTATGCATCTAAGACGTTAAACCCAGCACAACGGAAATACTCCCAGATTGAAAATGAGGCCCTGGCAATTGTGTTTACCACCAAAAATTTAAAATCTCTCTTTTATGGGAAAGTTCAACCTGCTGATGGACCATAAACCTTTAGTTATTCTTTTCGGACCCTACTCTCACCTTCCAGAGTGGGTGACTCAATGTGTCCAGAACTGGGCTTTATTTTTATGGAATTACACATACACCATCCAGTATAAGCCCACTGCCCTCCATGCTAACGCAGATGCTTTGTCACATCTCCCAGCAGCCCCCAATCCTGTGATCGACCAACAAGAGTGCCTCTGCTTTCACATTGATTCTGACCGCCGGGATGCGCTGGATTCCCTGCCTTCTATGACTGATCACATTGCCACGGCTACACACGAAGATCCTATCTTGTAACAGGTTCTCCACTACATGGTCCATGGTTGGCCTTCCTACACTACTTGTTGGATGGAGACTGACATCAGTCCCTGGCGCCACCTGTCGAACAGCCTCTGCATGGTTGATGATGTCCTTCTTGTTACACCGTGCCACATGATGGTGGGCCAATACACATGCCGGCGAGCCAAAATTTTCAATGGCGGTATTGACCACCTGGTCTGCAGGTGCACTGTGTCTGCACATCAACAGGCAAGCCCCCCTCAGTCATTCATTCTGTAACTGCGACCAGTACGGTTGTGAGGTAGCAATGACGGAAGGCGCGGCGGGACCCGTAGAGAGGCCCGCGAACAACAACACAACAGAAGAGGACAGACATGACTTACAAAGGACAGAACGAATGCAACAAGACCGAACAACAGAGTCACAGGGAAACAAACACGTCCACTCATACATGAACCAGGAAGTAAGAAGTCTAGCGCAAAGCGAGGTGTAAACCGACGTAAGCAACATTAGACTGACTGGCTGAGCGAGAGGCCGGTGCTTAAGTACGCTATCGGGGCACCGCTATTGGTCACTGGGACCTTGTGTTCCACTGTGGTGTGCCCACACTAAAAGTGGGCTAGGAGGCACACGCCGCTACAGCTTACGGCGCAATGGTGCAGAGACTTTTATGGGTCTTCGACGTCCATTACTTCTGGCGCAGATTCAAATTCCGTGGCGCGCGTTACCAGATCCCTCCCTCCTGAAACTTGTGCATATGGGCGGAAACGCCCCGGAAGGTGCCAAGGTGGGCGGCAGTGGGAAGAGGGACTGGGTGTATCAACAGCTAGTGACAGGGAGGAAGTGACGCCCAAGGTATCCGTGACGGCAGATCCAGAGTCCAGGGCAGGGGAGGGAGCTGCCGATCCATCCGGAGGTGGAGAGGGCCGGCAGCAGGCCTGCGGGGAGACGGCAACTGGGGGCTGGGATGGTGACTCGACAACCATGTCCGTACCTGAAGCAGGTAGGGAAAGAGGCAGTGGCGCTAGTCCCGTAGCAGCATGAGGGTGGAGCTGATTATGATGGTGGCGATCCAACCCTTTCGACGTCTGCACTGACGTAACGCGTCGCCCGTGGGCCGCGACATCCATGGCGGGTGTCCAACCCGCCTTGCGCCCGTACTCGCGGGCTCACACAGCCGTGCCAGGGCCATACCGCTGCGAGGGCTGGGAGTGGGCATGAGAGGAGGAAGGTATCAGCAAATGGAGCAGGGTCCGCGGCTGCCGCCCATGAAGGAACTCTGCCGGACTGCGACCGTCAAATGGCGTAGTGCAACAGATGCTCAGAAACAGGGTGAGGGCCAATGTGGTTGTAGATGTGTCAACCGCCTTAGTTAAATGGTGTTTAAAAGTGCGGACAAGCCTCTCCGCCGTGCCATTGGATGAAGGGTGCAAAGGAAGGCTAAAGATATGCTTGATACCGTTGGCCTAGCAGCAGTCGTGGAATTGGGGACCATTATTGGAGACCAACGTGTGGGGCATGCCCTCAGTGGCGAGAACCTGGACCAGTTCCGTGAGTGTAGCCTCCGTGGTGGTGGACGCCATTCTGACAACGTATGGGTATTTAGAGTAGGCATCAACGATGAGTAACCACATGGACCCCAAAAACGGTACCGCAAAATCGACATGGATGTGATCCCAGGACCGGCGCAGCACAGGCCAGTGTACACAAGACTGTGCACATCACCAGGCAAGCCCCCCCTCAGAGAGTACAGCCACGGACCAGGCGCTCAATATCGCCTTCGATGCCGGGCTAATACACATGCTGGCGAGCCAAAACTTTCATATGGCACATAGCCCAGTTCCCGTGGTGTAACAAACTGAGTACCCGAAGCCGCAATTCTGGAGGTATGACCACCCGGTGGGCATCTGACTCCGTGGCCAACAGAAGGACATCATCGACCACGGAGAGCCTGTGGGACAGGTGGCGCCGGGGGCAGAAATCGGACTGCATCCGACGAGTAACATAGGATGGCCACCTGTGGACCACATAGTTGATAACCTGCCACAAGACAGGGTCATGGTGGGTAGCCGCAGCAACGTCAGCAGCCATAATAGGAAGAACATCCAGCGCATCCCAGTGGGCAGAATCAATGTGAAAGCAGAGGGCCTCCTATTGGTCAAAAGCAGGATCGGGGCCTGCTGGGAGACGTGACAATGAGTCCACATTAGCATGGTGGGCGGTGTGCTTATACCGGATAGTGTAAGCATAATTACGTAAAAACATTGCTCAGCTCTGGAGATGTTGAGCCGTCTGCTCGGGAAGGTGAGAGTGGAGTCTGAAAAGTGTAACCAAGGGTTTATGGTCCATCAGGAGGGTGAACTTTGCCCCAAAGAGATAGGAATGAAATTTTTGGATGGCGAACACGATCGCTAGGGCCTCCTTTTCAATCTGGGAGTAGTTCCATTGCGCTGGGGTCAACGTCTTAGAGGCATAAGCGATGGGCTGTTGAGAGCCATCGGCATCCCAGTGTGCAAGGACGGCCCCAATGCCGTAAGCCGACGCATCAGCTGCCACAACCAAGTGGTGGTCCAGAGAGAAGGGAATAAGGCAAGGGACAGACTTCAGCATCACCTTTAAATGGAGAAAAGCCTGGTCACAGGCAGGAGTCCAAACAAAAGGTATGCCTTTGCGACACAAGTGATTGAGGGGTTGAGCAACGGAGGCAGCCTGGGCCAAGAACTTTAAGTGATAAGTAACCTTGCCCAGAAATACCTGCAGTTCCAATAGGTCCTTGGGATGAAGAAGGGCTTCAATGGCAGCGACATTATGACCCGAATGGCGAATGCCATCTTTGCTATGCCAGTGGCCCAAGTATTCCACTTCCAGTTGAAAAAAACAACACTTGTTCAGCCAACAGCGTAGACCAGCAGACTGCAGAGTGTGAAATAGGGTGCTGAGGTTTTGCAAACGTTCCTAGTGTTGACACCCAATGACCAAGATGTCATCCAGATAATTCACAGATGCAGGGATAGGCTGGGTAAGCTGCTCCAGGAATCGCTGGAGAATGGCTGGAGCTGAAGAGACACCAAAGGAAAGGCACTTGCACTTATACAATTCGAAAGGCGTGTTGATAACCATGATGTTCTGAGATTCGACATCCAAGGGCAACTGGTGGTATGCCTCAGTCAGGTCGATCTTGGAAAAATACTCTCCCCCGGCAAGCTTGGCAAAAAGGTCTTCCAGTCGGGGAATGGGGTAAGTAACAATGAGGGACTGAGCATTGACTGTAGCGCTGAAGTCCCCACACAGCCAAATGGACCCATTGGGTTTCCCTATGACCACCAGTGGTGTCGCCCATGCACTATAGGTTGCAGGTTCCAGCACGCCAGCGGCCTGGAGCTGATCAAGTTCCTGGTTGACCAGAAGGGGCCTGGCCCAGAAAAGGCGAGGCTGTTCATTCGGCCATAGGGTGATGTGCGCCTGAAAGTCGGAAGCACATCCGAGATCCGGTGCAAACAATGACACAAAAGCAGATCACAGATCGTCCAAGTCCTGAAAGGGAACATCCGTGGAAACGACCTTAACTTCGTCGGAAATTGAAAAGCCAAACAGTTGAAATGCATCCAGGCCAAAAATATTCGAAGCCGACAGATAGTAGATGACAGAGAGGGTAAGGAGCCACAGAACATGCTTGTATGTCGCCTGGACAACGAACTACCCATGAAGGGGAATGGAACCATCTCCCTAGGCGAACAAACGGCGAGAAGGAGGCGACAACGCATGAGAGTCCAGCCGGGTATATGTCGCCATAGTAATCAGGGAGATGGTGGCCCCAGTGTCGACCTTAAAGCTGACATCCTCTCAGAAAATGCGGAGCGTGAGGAAAAGCTTCCACGCTGATGGGTCATCCTGTGGGACGACCGATTGCAGAGCATGGACAGTATCTTGAGGCCCAGGAGGGGCAGGACTGGATCGAGTCGAGCGACTATGACAAACCAATCGGATGTGGCCCTCCTTGTTACACAGCCTGCACATTTTCCAGTGGTGGGGACAATCAGCCTGCGATTGGGCAGTAAAGCACTGTGGGCAAGAAGTAAGTAGGCCGCTCAACCGGCGCCAAGGGGCGACCGAAGGTGCCGACGCCATAGAGACGTCAGAACACAAAGAGTCGCAGTGGCACTGGCCCCTGATAGCTGGGCCACGATGACATCGCGAGGGTGGAACCCGCTGGAACTCCGCGATCGCTGCCACCTGCAGTCGCGCCACAAGACGCTTGTTAGCCGCTTGAGCAATTTCAAAGGAGTGGGCAATGCAGAGAATCTCTTCCAAGGAGGGGTTGTCAAGATTCAACACGGCAGTGCAGACCTCAGGGTCGGGAGCCAACTGAACCACTACATCCTTGATCAGGGAGTCTGCATATGAAGCCTTAGACTGCTGATTGGTGCACGTAAAATCACATCGACAGCTGAGACACTGCAAGTCTGTGTCCCAGGAATGATACGATTGACCAGGCTGTTTGTGGTACTGATGGAATTCCAGCCGAGTGGTGACAACATGGTAGCATTGGGAATAATAGTTTGATCCTGTGGCTCTCTCTTTCCAGGAGATCTGCCTTTGCTGACAGACAATAGTGCCAACATGCGGAGAAGAAAGAACGTGTCCGGAGAGGCCCAAGACAAAAACAACGACCGCTGCAAGGAGTCGTCCGTGTCTTGAAAAGCCGTGAAATGTTGTTTCAGCCTATGTAAGTAGGTTTCCCAGTCCTCTTTAGCGTCATTAAAGGATGGAAATGACGGCGGACGCGGGAAAGCATCGAACACTCGAGGACCCTGAAGCTGATGCGGTAACATGTCCCGAGCATCAACTTTGTCAGTTACAGCGGCTTTTGTAAGATGTGTAACTGGAGCTGCTGCTGCTCCATGAGCTGCTGCTGTTGCTCCAGGAGACAGACCAACTTCGCCTCCTTACCAAGAACGACAACTGTTTACCTTGTCGCCAAAATGTTGTAACTGCGACCAGGACGGTCACAGGGCAGCAATGACAGAAAGCGCGGTGGGACCCGCGGAGAGGCCCACGAACAACAACACAATGGAAGAATACGGACACGACCAACAAAGGACAGAATGAATACAACAAGGCCAAACAACAGAGCCACAAGGAAACAAATATGTCCACTCGTACACGAACCAGAAAGTAAGCAGTCTAGCGCAAAGCGAGGTGTAAACCGACATAAGCGAGATTAGACGACTGGCTGAGCAAGAGGTCACCGCCTAAGTACGCTATCGGGGGTGCCAGTATTGGCCACTGGGACCATGTGTTCCACTGTGGCACCCCCACACTAAAAGTGGGCCAGGAGCGTGAGCCACCACAGCTTATGGCACAATGGTGGAGAAACCTCTATGTGTCTTCGACGTGCATGACGTCTGGCACGGATTCAAATTCCGCAGTGCATGGTACCAGAATTCACACCCTGGAGTTTGCCACGCTGGCCCTGGGATCGCATCAAACTTAATTTTCCAGGCGCGGTTTTGGTGTCCATGTGGTTACTTATCTTTGGTGCCTACTCCAACTACCAACATGTTGCCTGCATGGCATCCACCAACACAGAGGACACAGTCACAGCCCTGGCTCAGTTTCTCACCATTGAGGGCCTGCCTCACACATTGGTCTCTGATAATGGCTCCCAATTCATGGCATTCTCCTACCAAGACATCTTTCAGGCCAACAGTATCAAACATATCCATAGCCCAC
This sequence comes from Schistocerca americana, assembly GCF_021461395.2. Lineage (NCBI taxonomy): Eukaryota > Metazoa > Arthropoda > Insecta > Orthoptera > Acrididae > Schistocerca > Schistocerca americana. The sequence continues at coordinate 39,339,488 of NC_060122.1, read as the reverse complement.
CTTTCCTCCAATGGCACAGTGGAGAGGCTTGTCCACACATTTAAACAGCAGATGACAAATGCAGTTGAAACAATGCCAACCTCATCAGCCCTCACCCTGTTCTTGAGCACATATTGCACCAACCAGTTGACATAGTCTGGCAGAGCTTCTCCATTGGGCGAGAGCCATGAACCCTGCTCTATTTGCTGATACCTTCACCCTCCCACCCCTTCTACTGGCCCTCCCAGCATTACGCCTCATGCGCGGCCGTGTGGGCTCGCGTGTATGGGAACAAGCTGGGTTGGACACCCTCCTCGGTCATCGTAGCCCATGAGCAGCATGTGACATCAGTGAAGTTATCAAAAGTGTTGGAGTGCCACCATTATAACCAGCTCTGCCCTCGTACCCCTGTGGGACTCCCACTGCTGTATCTTCCTACACTCCCTACTTCGGGTTCAGACACTGTCCTCGAGTCGCCACCGGTTGCTGCCTCCCCACGAGACTGCCGCCAACCCTCCCTGCCCCCCGGTGGATTGGTGGCTCCCTCTGATGCCGTGGCCTCTGTGTTGGCCATCGTGGACACCTCGGACGTCCCTTCCTCCCCAACAGTGGCAGTTTACAAGTCTGTGTTTTCTCCCATCTGCCGACCACTGTGGCACGTCCAGGGCATTTTCGCCTCTAAGCACAAGTCTCAGGGGGGAGGGATCAGGTACCGAGCGCCGCGTGTTTCAAATCCGCGCCAGACCGCATGGAACTCAATGACTGCTGGAGGTCTCTGTGCTGCCACGGCTTACGCCATGACTACTGCACACTCCTGGCCCTGAGTCTAATGTGAGTGCTCCACTGTAGAGCACATTGTCCCAATGACCAATAGTGGCAAACCCTATCATGTATTTAGGTGGCAGCCTCTCACTCAGTAAGGCAGTCTGGTATTCGCATTGAATTGGTTGATATCTCGCTTACAGATATTGTGTTTACATTGCATGTGCTAACTTCCCATTTATGAGTGGACATTGTATCGATTTCATGAGGTTATCTCTTGTGACTCCATTGCTTAATACTTTGTTGTTGTACTTGGAGTCTTGCTCGGTTGTCTGTCATCGTGCCGTGCTTGTCCTTCCATTCCCGTTCATCCATCTTGTTTGTTTGCGGGCCTCTCCCATTTGGTTCCGCTGCATTTTCGTTGGCAGCAACCCCGTGACAGTTCCTGTCATGGTTACTATATGAGTCCAATGTTGTAATCTTTGCGCCAACTTGCTAGGTGTTTGGTATGACAGGTTACAGTGTAAGGAAGGGCATTATGTGCTACCAAGCCAGGAGTGAGAAATGTTTCAATGGTGATTGGTGAACCAACTCTTGCTATTTCATATTATTTCCATAATTCTGCAGCAGGTAGTCATTTAGCAGTTGCCAGAACACTTTCAAAGATTAGGGAGCACCTCTCCTGACCCGGATTGTATCAGGTAATTCAGAGTGAGAGAATGTCAGAGCAGCAAGGTAGCCAAGTCTAACCCTAATTCTCAGAAAGGGAGGTTGCATTCTGGGAAGGAAAATAACCCAGTGGGCTACCTGTCCATTGATTACATTTGTCTGTTATCTAGGACACGGGATGGTGACCTTTATATCCCGGTTGTCATGGATGCTCTCTCCAGTTGTGTGTGGCTTGTAGTAAGTACTAGCATCACAGTCAGTCTAAAGATTTGGCATTTACCTCAAATATTTTCCATTATTGGCCTTCCGAGATCATTTTTTAGTGATAATGCCCTGTGTTTGTTTTGCATCAGTTTAGGAGGCTTTGCTTTGCGAATGGCACTAATTATTCCACCACAATACCCTAGTAGCTGCAACCCTCATTTGCAGAGTCTTAATCTGAGTTTGAAATTGATTCTTATTGCATTTCATCAGCATTCTCACTGAAGACAGGACACCTTGCTTAAATGGTTAAACCTGACTTTTAACTCTGTTCACTATGAGGCAAGTAAGGTCACTACAGCCTCTTCCATATCGAGCTATCCCACGAATTACCAGCATGTAGGAACATAGAACTCTCACTCCAGAGAGGTGCACCATTATAATGAAGGGGGTTTCTCCTGTGAGGTTAAGCCAGGGGAAAAGGGGTTTATCCATAATTTTGGAGTTTGGGGGGCATGGGGACGGGCAGAGCAAAAAGGTAATCTTCAAATAAGCTATCCCCCCATTTTGAGGGGCCCTGTCAAATTTTTAAGGTTCTTAATCCAGTCAGTCTCTCGGTCCAGAATATGCAGACTGGAAAAATCTCAAGTCCACATATCTCAGTTCAAGAAGTGGACTAGTTTCCTTCTTGCTGTGAGAGAAAAGGGAGAAGGTACTTGCTTTTCTGTGGAGGCTGTGTGGCACACCGATGATAGCACAAATGTGTGAATTGATGTATCTTCTATGCCTTAGGGCTGGTGGTAGCAGTGTCTGCTGGCCATTTTCATACAGCTGGGAGGTATGGTTCCGAGCTGTGGACATCTACGGATGGACAACAGTTAACAGCAGATGTCTCCTCCTTACTATGACATCTGGGCTGGCTTCTGCACAAGTTGGCATCGTGTAACAACGAGAGCCACAATTGTGTCCTTGCAGGGCTGTATCGCTGCAGCTAAGCTGTGGATGTGCAGTTGGGAGTGCTCGAGTCTTCCCTGGGAAGCATCTAGTGCATTCTGCTGGACGACACTTTGTTACCTCAGATGTTGCTAATGGTCGGTTCTTTCATGAAGTGACAGTTATCATGTGTGACATATTTCTGATACATTGCCTCACATTTTAAGCCCTTTGTGTTTAGAAACTCTAATGTGACCACATCCCACACCTGGCTGCCTAGTTCAAATTATAAAAACCATTCTATTCAATTTCTTATTGCATTTTTTTTTTTTTTTTTTTTTTTTTTTTGGTGAGAATAGAAAAATTTGCTCAAACTAAAATAGGGTCAAAAGCTTAATAACTGAGTACTACACAACTTGAGATCAATTTTTCCCCTGAGAGTAACTGGCACACTGTATTTCAAACAATTGTGCCTAGTCAATGACCATTATTGTGCATGATTGTAGGTGTCTGTTTCATATCATGTAATAAGTAGGCCTAATTGCCCCTAGGCTGAATCAAAATGGGGAGAAATTGAGCTTACACATTTTCAAAATGGGCATCTACAAAACTCTGTGTCCATGAGCAATAGAATAAAAGTGATCTCATGAATGCCTGGGTTTACAAATTGTGAATCCTAAATGTGCAGGGTGATCAATTTCCAGCTTTATCACCATCCTTATAAAGACCCCGTATCAGATCATGAGTGTGAAAGATTCATACCACAACACTCATAGATTTGAACAGTAATTACATCCGTCCAAGCTTGATACAGCAGCTAAAATGGGACCCTCCAACACAGAAAATTGGAATTCACTTAATCAGAAGCTGCAAGACATGCTGGCAGAACAACTAAAGTTAACGACAAACTCGGAATGAGTTCTCAAACCAATTACAGATAAATCTGATGGACTATTCACTACATTGCCACAACCTTATGAGCTACTAAGGATGATACATGAGAAATGTACATTTATTATCTACTGATAATGGAAACAATGAATTTCTTTACTACTCATATATTCATCCAGTATTTGAGACTGAGAACGCCTAGTGACTCTCTCACTTATGTACATGAAGTTTGTTTGGAAAGTTTGTGAAATATTGAAATTAAGTTTGAAATGCAATACTTAAAACAGTAACTAATTTATGAGTAATCACATGACAAGCTGTTTTATATATGAGAGCTCGAGTCTCTAAGCATCAGGGGGTTTACTGGTACATTTAAAACATGAGAATGTTCAGGCACAGCATTTCCTCAAATAAATTAGAGATAAGTGGAACCAACAATTCAGTAACATGACTGTTCACAACAATAAAATGGTTCACAGCAAATTAATATGATGCATGCATTTTTATCACATAAATATTTTGTATACAATCAATTTTTTAGACATTACATAACATCAGTGTATATCAATATGCAGTAATATAAACACATAGGGCAGAGAGCAGAAAATAAAATTTGTGTATGACTAAGGATTTTATTCCTGAAGTCTTGCTTAATGTGCTTTGGAGTTACAACTCAATTTTCAAGGACTGTTTGGATATAATAGGCTGAAAAACTGAAGCAAATGAAACGCCCAACGACACAGATTTCTTGACAAAATATACCCTCAACTGGGGTAATTAGAGTAGACATCTCTCTCCTCTTTCTGATATTTTAACTTATTACCTGCATCTGATAACACAACTTTCACTTCTACATTGGTGAGAAACATTTGCACTTACAATCTGAAATTATTTGACGTGTTAATGACAGTACTATGTGACTCAAATGTTGCATATTTAACCATGTTGCAGTCATGTGATGAAGTAATGGATTAACTTTAACTTTCATTTCCATTACTAACAAAATACAGGGAAAAATATATTACGAGGAGACCTGACAGTTTATTTCAGTTTTATACACATATTCAACATGATATTTTACTTGCTTATTAAAATAGCAGTTATTTAAGTATAGAAGCAGTAGAAGACTGTATGAAGTATGTAAGAGAGGGGAGTTGAAGTGGGGAATGTCGTCAACTTCAGAACCTCTGGTCCTTAAACTGTCACTTTCCTTAAAGAGCCAACTTGATCGTGGCTTGCTGAAAGGCCTGTAAATTGTCAGGAAGTGATTTCCACTTTTGAGGTGCTGGCCTACAGCTTGCATCTTTCTCTACATATCTTGTAAGCTAGGTGCTTTCAAGTCAGCCAGAATTAATAGCCCAATGCCACTAAAGACTTTATTCAGCTGCCACCATGATCTTGTTTGCCAAGTGAAAGATTGCAGGTGAAGTTCTGGCTGGACCTCTTCTCATATTACTGCTGCCAGATCAGCAGAATGATTTTCTACAGTGACAAGAGATCACAACTCCTCCAGTTGTAGTCACCAAAATACAAACGATGAGAATCAGTGCAGACATCCATGAGGTGTGAGACAGAGAGAACTTGGAACATGGTACCATCTGGGAGGCTGTGTACTGCTGATATATTGCTTTTGGAGGAAGTACTCCAGTATCTGATACTTTCAGAAATGTTCCACCACAGCATTCTATCCTTGTTTTCACTTTGTCTTCTCTTTGCACCTGGCAACCACAAAATTACTTTGCTTGTGAGGAATCTACAGCCTGGTGCACAATATCACTGGAATTTTGAAACAGCAGTCTGCTCTTGTCTCACTTTCATTTATTCACTAGTCTTCAAGGTCACTTCAGTACTGTTCATCTGTCCAGGATTGTCCCTGTAGTAATTGCAGCAACTTGGAATTACATGATTCTAATATTCTCCAATATTTCTATTGGTGATGACACCTCCAGCAGCAGCAACAGTTAACATTTGACATGGTTTACATCCTTCTGTAAAGGATCCTTTATGATGTGTAATGCTTCTTTTTCCACCCCCTTTACTGATGCAGAGAAACATCACCAACTATGATTCAAATTTTGTTCCCAAACTGGGGGTATTGTGAGTGTATGGTCATACTGACACTGCTGTCTACACATCAAGTATGGCTTGTTCCGACCTCACCATCTCTTGCTTGGCCTTCACATCCGAGAATTATTTTCAGGCCTGTGACTATGAAGATTTTTACATGCATCATTTACCAACTTGACTGCATAACACCCAGCTTGGAGGACCAGGCTTTCTCCAATTGGTTTGCCCCCTAGGAACGCTGGCTTCCCCTTCACCAGACGTGAGGCTGCACCCTCCCCCTCCCATGGGAGGTGAGATTGAAGAATGAGAATGAAAGACACCCTCTGGCCTCGCAACCTAATACCATTGGGGGCGAATAAAACAAGAAAAGAAAACAGATGATGACAAGTAAGTGGAAGCAAAGTCAGACTTTGTTTCATTTATGCAAATAGTCTGCTAGTAATGGTTAATGTTGCTGTACTAAGAATTGTCAAATTTTTTGCAGCAATAATTCTAGTCTAATTGAACTTCTATATTATTGTTTACAAAGGAATGATGATGTCAAATAGATCAGCAGCATTATTAAATAAGTAACTTTTACCATGCACAGTATGCAGATACTTCATTCAAGTTACCTTCTATTAGACATTGAAAGTTTTTTATCATTACACAACCAAAGCTACATGTAGGTTGACACCTTATCTAAAAATAAAAACATCTTGAGTTAGAATTTTCTTAATCTCAGTTATAGTTGAAATAACTATGCTAGTTGTTTGATCTGGTCATAAGAAGTCACGTATTCATAACAATTCAACTGTAAACCATTTTTTATGTCTACCATTTACCAATCATAGTAACTACAGACAATTTTTGTAACAGGCATTATTGCAATGCCTGTAAGAATTAACACTAATTTCGAAATCTAAGCAATATTTCAGATTATATTACTGTTTCCTTTCAGAGAGAGGGATTTCAATTGACTGATAATACAAATGTCAGTGATGATAAATTTATGAAATGCAAATATCTGGAAGAGTTCTCTGACTGAGGCACAATTTTTTACCAGATCCAGAGGAATACTTCAAGCACATAACAAATTCCATTTTTAAGAACTACTTTGAAAAGTCTGTATGAGCACGTTTGCAATATATTAAAGAGTGAACATGAAAAATTATCAAGTGTTACATACACTGTTTAATCCATACAATGACAGACTATAACAATATGAAGAGACACAGAAGTTCGTGTAAGCCCATTAATGGTAATGAAGGGAAAATACAATTAAGAAAATCATGGATTCTGTAATTAGTAGTTCCTTTTTCAAGTAGGAGAGGTAGGTTTGGACAGATTAGAAACTGTAAAGAAAACAAATGTACAAAGTAGGTCTACAATACCACCCGGCTACAGAGAACTGAACATCACTCCTAATGCTACTGTTACATCCGACGGGTCTTACGAAAATTTGGTACCCAAGTGCAAAAATGGTTTGGATCATACCAACATCAGAGCTCAAGCAATCACTAATTTTATCTATATTAGGTGTGCTGAATTATCACAGCTGCCTATTCCTGCAATAGTTAACTCTCAAAGGAAATCTTTCTTAGACTAAAGAACAATAAGCGTTACAGAGTAAATGTTGTGCCCGAGTCCCACTCACTTGAAAAACCATTGTACTCACACAAAAAGTCAAAATTTTGTGTTTTCTTCCAGAATATGCAAAGCATAAGGAACAAAAGTTTAGAACTACAAATATTTTTAGAAAGCTTTAGAGACACTATAGATGTGCTTTGTATAGCCGAGTATTGGCTTAAAGATAATGATGCTGCCTATTTTTCCCTTCCAGGCTTTCAAATGGTTAACAGTTTTTGCAGAACTAATAGAAAAGGGAGTTGGCTGTCTAATACTTGCCCGAGATAATGTAGAATGTAATCCATTACTTAAAACTAAGCATACGAACTGTGAAAAGCATTTTGAACACGTCACAGTAGAAGTTAAATCTATTAAGCTTTTAGTTATATGTATCTACAGACCACCTGTTGGTGACACACAAATATTCACCTCCAAACTAGATATGCTACTACAACAGTACAGTTTAAAATATCCCAGTATTATCTTATGTGGAGACTTTAATATAGATTTCCTAGTAGAATCCACTGCTTCTCGGAAAATAGTGAATATATTGCAATGTTATAACATGAAAAACTTAAACAAAAAACCTACTAGAACAACTAATACCAGTTCCTCTGAAATAGATGCTGTTTTGGTTAACACTGGCATGTCATCTGTCTGCAAATTAGACATCACCTCCAACGGTATATCAGATCACAACTGCTTGATACTGAATATGACCATGCAAGATGCAAATAGACAGACAAAGCCTCCCCAACAGACTTACAAAAGATCAACTGGCAATAAAAATAATACAGCACATTTCTCACTTCTGCTCTATAAAGCTGACGGGAAAGGTGTCTATTGTGCCAGCAATGTTGACAGAAAGGCTAATGAATTTATGAGTATCTTGCAACACTGCTATGAAGTGGCATTCCCAATCAAACATACAGCTAAAAAATACACATCTCAACTGTCCAATAATAAATGGTTAACACCAGGAATAGAAACCTCTTGCAGAAATAAGTGACTGCTATATGCCTACAGTAAAACTAGAATTCTTTTATACTGCTTGAAATAGTTACGGTATACCTCACTGTCTATAAACAAGGTAATTCATGAAGCAAAGAAAATGTATAATAGGCAATTCATTATCAACTCAAGTAATAAATCAAAAGCCGTGTGGAGATTGATAAATGAAACGGTTAGCAAAAAAGACAAGACACACTCAATAACCTGCATTAAAGATCAGGAAGGTGTTACCACTGACCCTATGCAATTATGTGAAATATGTAATGACCATTTCACAAAAATTGGTGACATGTTTTCTTCTTTAATCAAGACTGCTGCACTCACTTATCACTCAGATTCAGCAGTATTCCCACAATAAATGTTCTTTGACCCAGACACACCAAATGAAATCTGCAATATTATAAGGCAGAGACCAAACAAATATTCCTGTGGTCTTGATGGTATATCTGATTGCCTTTTAAAACGAGCCTGCCATCATATGTGTGCACCAGTTACAGATATAATAAACTGCTCTTTATCATCAGGTAAATTTCCTAGAATTTTTAAAGCAGGAAAAATTATTCCTCTATTTAAAAAAGGGGAAAGGAGTGATGTAAACAACTACAGACCCATCTCAGTCGTATCAAGGTCATCAAAAGTCCTCAAAAAATCAGTATACAATTAGTATATGGCCGTGTTATAAATTTATTGTAAAGTAAGTCCTCACCAGTTTGGGTTTAGGAAAGGGAGATCAATAAATGGAGCATTATACTCATTTTTAAATGAAATCTATAGGGCAGTCAATGATTGAAAACACACAAGAGGTGTGTTTCTTGATCTCACTAAAGCTTTTGATCTTGTCAACCATGTATTACTTTTGGAGAAACTACTACGTTATGGGATTAGGGGAAATTGCAATGACTGGTTTAGGTCATATCTCTCAGACAGAATACAGAAAGTAGTGACTGAGCATTTTCACCAATTTTGGTGTGATTAGAGGAGCAAGTTATAAGACAAGATATTCCCCAAGGCTCTACACTTGGTTCCCTTTTATTTCTAATATTCATCAATGAATGCCCCAAAGCATTCAGGAAGGCCTGCCGGTAATGTTTGCTGATGACACCAATATACTGTTTTCAAATCACTGTCCTCATCAGCTCAACTCCACAATTGCTGATACAAATTGTAGTCTGGTAAACTGGTTGAACAAAAACAAACTTCTCCTAAATAAAGATAAAACAATGTATATAAATTTCAACATGACACAAAAGGTATTGCCTGTGATAGATGATATCAGGATTGAGAAAGTGCCCATACAGCGAGAAAGAGCCACAAAATTCCTTGGAGTGTGGATAGATGACACACTACAGTGGGACATACATAAAGATAAATTATTAAGTAAAATGAACAGTTTGTGCTATGCTTTTAGTATTTTAAGTAAAATCTGTGATATCAAAACACTAAAATGAGCCTACTTTGCATTAGTAACTCAGTAATTACTTACTGCATTCCTTTTTGTGGCTTCTCCCTTAAGAATGTATTTATTATGCAGAAGTGAATAATTAAGACAGTGAAACAAGTACCCCTGTCTTCCACGACTAAACATCTCTTTAAGGAGCTCAGTATTTGAAAATGTCAGGTGTTGCCAGAAAGGATTCAGATCCAAAATAAAGTCAATCGTACAGAAGCACTGCTTCTATTCAGTGGAATAATTTATGAATAGTAATCTAAAACAATTTTTGTGATGTATTTTACTGCATGTGTTGAAATATTACTTTAAAGTGACTTATTTGACTATATTTACATTGTGTTATAACTGTTCCTTGTTATGGCTCATCTGCACTTAGGATATCTGTGAACATTGTTACATACAGTCATCAGATAATGATTACAGAGTAACATACCAAAAAAGTTGATTCACTATGTACAGCATATCATTTATATAAATCTATATCTTAGGTATATCTACATATCATAGCATGTTAACTGTGACCTATACTACACCTATTTGTAATAACACAACAAGATTTCTGGATGAATGAATAAATAAATAAATAAATAAATAAATAAGTGGAGTCTATGATGAGAGGTATTCTTCTGTGGTGTTTGTGAGGGATCAAAGGATAGACAAAATTACTTTTATCATCATCTATCAGCAGTAGCAGACATTACTGAGATACACTGGGAATCTGTGTGATGTTATTGGCTTGCAAAAATCTGTGACAATACTGTCTTCTAATCCTTATTTATTATTATTATTATTATTATTATTATTATTATTATTAGTTTCCTTCACAGACCACACTCACAGTACTATACAAAGGCCATAATATAAAAGCCAATGTAACAACAGAACAAAATTCAATATCCAATGAGATTACATAGTTGTCTTCACATACTTATCGTAAAATATTTATCACATCATCAGATATACTACATTTCTCCAGGTAAGAAAAATAACTATCACAATAACAATGTATAAAACAGTGAACATAAGTTTGCAGCATTCTAGTTATACACTGTCAGGACAAACAAAGCATAGCAACATCCAACAATTTCTGCCAATATGTTGTAAGATCGTATTAATGTATGAAAGTAAATTTGTTACATTCAATGAAGGGAATTTTGGAATTAAGAAAATTACTACTACTCCACAGTGACTCAACTGTATGTATAGAGTGCACATTCTTTATGAACATAAACTACACATAAACCCAAAGGTAATTAAGAAGCACACATATTATCAATCATTAAATTGAACCCACTACAGTGCAATACAAGGAAATCATGTTAAGGAATACAGTAATAAATTATAAATCCAATATTTATTAAGTACCAAATATTATGATGAGACTTGCAACAAATGAGTCCAGAAATACTCATATTACATAACTAAAGATTCTTAAGCATATGGATGATGACATTGTATTTGAAGACAACACATGAATGTAACGTGAGAGCTTCTGAATGTGGTCTTAGAACTGTCAAATTACTATTCTACTTTAGACAAAAGGGGAAAAGGAATGTTAACATCAGTAGGCCACTAGTACTAAATATAATACTGAGACTGCATGTGGGTATTCCACATGCATAATCATTGACTGGAAACACAACTATTCACAACTCAACCACAATAGTGTGCACAAAACAAATTTAGAACAAAATGTGTAAGCCAATAAATTTGTGATTTAAATACTCACACAGAGTGAAAAATGGGTAGAGTTCAAAAGTACAAGACTAATAACACATGCTTGTTTATCTCCATATGAACTTCAAATTACACTGAGAGCATAATTACAGCTATTATTAGAAAACTGTGCTCAATCTACCTTCGTATTTATCGAAAGACAGTTACCTAATATTACAGATGGTGTTATAAGACCACATTTGGTTGCTTAAGAACACAAATTTTCTACAGTATATAATAAAATCCATGGATCATTAAAGAGCATAAAGGCATGAAACCACAATTATAATACATTCATTGTGTTGGCCCTTGTAAGTTTCATATCCATACTAAAGTGCACACTCTTTATTACCGTATTGCTTGTCTTTGAATTCTAATATCTAAAATTATATATTTTTCAGTGAGGGAAAGTCATTGAGTGAATGCAGTTAGATGTTTTGGTGCTTTGCTATCATCAAACATCTGTAGAAATAAATCAAATCAACTACTCGTGAAATAAAAATGGTTTACAAAACCATCATCAGCATGCAATAATGGCATTGCAATTCTTAAGATGACATGTACCATGGAACTGTATGCAGCCAGCAGACATAGCACTTACAAGTATCACTGAACGTAATAGTTACAAGTTGTAAAGGTAACAAACGCACACAGACTAATAACACTGCTGACCATTGGATGAGAACACAAATGTTTAATAACAGATAGCATTGCAAGAGAGGGTGTGGCATCCTGCAGCTCCATCTTATGGAATTATGTATGACTTACAAAGAGCATTAAACCTACAGAAATGCAATGCAACAACAGTAATAAATGTTTATACAACATAAGTGTAAACTAAAAAAATACATAGAAACACACACAGCATTTTATAAATATTCAGGAATTTATAAGTGTTTGTGCCAGATGGCATTGCAGATGCAAGTATGATGCTACATAGTGACAGTTTTAATTGGTGGTATGTACAAATATATTGCGTAGAATTTTTACATACTAGCAATGGTCACAATAAAAATAAGCTTGGTTCTATACATAAAACACAAAACATATAACTTGAATAGTACATTTTCCTGCCTATTCCGAGTGGAAAGTAGCATATGTAAGTGCTAAGACCGCTATATGCACTCTTTAGCATAAATATTGACAAGGAATTACACACATGGTATCAAGAGGTAAGTACAATGAAACAGTGAGTTCTGAATTACGAATTGCATGTACAAGCACTATAATAGCTACACTCATTGTACAGCTTAATTGGTTACAAGAAAATAAACATTTAGTACCAACTTATTAACACAAAAGAAAGCCATATAGTACTCAGCCTATTTAAAGTTTAAATTGGTGTAAATAAGTTTCCTATTTATGCCATGCCGTGCATGAAGCTACTGCAACAAGTAATGAGTAGTAACTGCTGACCTATTGGCACAACAAACAGCACAGTTCTCTGCTTGTTAAAAGTGAGACGTAGGGTACATAAGCGCTAAAGCAGCTAGGTACACTGCACGGCATAAATAGTTACAAAGAATTACACATTTAGTGCCATCACATTAGCACAACAAAACTAATTATAAAAATATTTGTGACAATCAGTACATCTGCAATGAATAAGTGTCATAGACCTATGCAGAATAAAAACATGAACAGTTACTGTATAGCCCTTTGTCTCCAATGAGAACTATATCAATTGAAGTGAAACAAAGTATTAGATCTCAAGGACATGCTAAAACATTATTACAGAAGGCAAAATATAAAACATGGAAACCTCAGTCAACAGAAGTATTAATAGCAATTACAAATCAAACAGTAAACCCCTGATCATTTATGGAGTCAAACTCCCATGTTTTGAACTTATTTGCAAAGCAATTTGAAGCATAAGCTGTTTCAGTGTGTTAAGTGGTTTGACATTAAGTGTGCAAGCAAGAAAAAATTAGAAAGGGTTTGTGAAATAATGTTTAATGTTTTCTTGGGAATTTCTAAATACCCTCATTGTGAAATACTGCATAAGTCTGCATGTCATGAGTCCGGAACACTACCCCCCCCCCCCCCTTCCCCCCCCCCCCCCCCCACACACAATATTAGATCAAAGGCTTGATAAATAAAATATTCTAAACAGAATCAAGGATACTGCTTCTTGATGAGCAGATTATGTCGAATTTGATTTCCAAATTTAATATCTTTCTGAAATTGGGTCTATAATTAAATTTTTGTTGCTCCTGGAAGCTTTTGTCATGTACCATGCAACTGGAACCGAGTGTCATGAAACACATTAGTCATGTAGTATTATAGATGCACTTTCTGCTCTGTGTCCTTTATTGTCTGATTTATGCTTATCTGCCAGCAGTTGTGAATGATGTAGAGTGAAAATTTTCCATGTTTGACAAATGTTCTGCTACAATGCAGGTGTCACTCATTAACAGTCAGCAACAACATTTTATCCAAAGTCTAACTGGTTTGCTGTTACTTCCCTTTCTGCGTACCTAAGAAAGATAAATTTTACACAATTTAGATCATGTCACAGAGTGTGAGGAATTCTCAGTGACACTCAATAATGAGCATGCGTAGGAGATGATGGCACCAAATTCCTGGGCATTCACTTAGAGTGAAAACTACACAGTGTATGTTCCAGTCTGAAATAATATTTACCTCAGCAGCTTTCGGATCCAGAATGCTCTCTTGTATTATATACAAAACAGTCACAAAGACTGCATGTTTTTGCTTTTGGGTACTCCATGTCACATGGAATTATCTTCTGGAGGATCTCTTGCTCAAAATATTTTCATTGCTTAGTAGAATGATACGAGTTATATGTAGGCTAAGTCCAAGAAAGTCCTCTTGCAAATTACTGAGCAAGATGAGAATACTTACCAGTGGCTGTCAAAACACTTTTTCTCCAATTTGTTTTCTTATCATGGTCTCCATACCCTTTGGACACAACTCTCTAGTTCCATGTGTGACAAAAATGGAATATCAGTTACATTAACTGTCCCTGCTGTAGAAAGACCTAAGTATGTGGTAAATCTGGATTCAAATCAAATGTACACCAATTTCTCTTGAATGACTCATTCCAGTCTGCTGAGCAAAATTGGAGTAAACAGGTTACCTAAGATGCAATCAATTGTGGAACTGTTGAGCTATATCTTTATGTAAGTATTTCAGGAATAGAGGATTACACCTACGGAAGTGAAGGTACATCTAAGTGTCCTACAGATGACACCTGGGTGCTGGTAAGGAAGCAATGGAACTGACTACCAGAGAATATTTTCAGATCTCCTGACTATGTAAGACCTTGTGCACATTGAGTCCTTATGTAATCAGTGATTGTAGATTAATTAAGTAAGAATAAGGACACTGAAATCGGAAGAGAAATGACTCAGCACCACATCAGAAGCTCTTTTGCGGGGCCAAACATCTAGAAAAGTGGGAACAAATATTAAAATATGCCGGCTGATCATTGAGGGCATTACCAGAACCAAATGCCAAAGATTACAAGAGATACTGTTTAAGCTCATCGTCTACATTGTTGTCCTAAATACTGGGATATGATACCATTGGCGCAACATATCACCATGCCTATGAAGTAGTCACACACGTCCGGACTAAAACTGTGAATGCTTACTTGCTATTCAGTTCCACAGACAGCAGTATTCATTAACTCTGTAGATACTATGTGTGGTCAGTTCCCCAATTTTGATTCAAATCACAATGTTGCTCCTGGCCAACTTATGTTTTTGAAACATACTGACATCCTCCACTAGATGCGATGGCCATATACACTGATGGAAAAAGAAACTCAACTCCAAAAAGAAAATTAATTTAGAGGAACGAAATTTTTAGAATATATTTGTCTAGGTGACTTATTTAATTGATTAACATTGCAACAACACAGGTGAATGTAAGCACAAGATAACCCACTGCAAATGTGAAATGCTATTACGTTAATAACTTGTGTAACCACCAGAATGTTGAATCCAGGCATGCAAATTTGTATGCACTGTGTTTTACAGGTGGCAGACGCCAGTCTGTGGAATGGAGTTCCATGCCTGTTGCTCTTGGTTGGTCAATAAAGAGAATGTTAATGCTGGTTGTGGATGACCCTTAAGCTGTCGTCCAATGACGTCCTAGATTTGCTTGGTAGGAGACAGAGCTGGTGATCATCCAGATCAAGCCAACACATGGACATTCCGTATAGCATGTTGGGTTACAACAGTGGTATGTGTGTGAGTGTTGTCCTGTTTGAAAACAGGAAAACAGCCCCTAGAATGCTATTCATGAATGGCAGCTTTAATGAAATAATATATATATATATATATATATATATATATAAAAACAAAGATGAGGTGACTTACCGAACAAAAGCGCTGGCAGGTCGATAGACACACAAACAAACACAAACATACACACAAAATTCAAGCTTTCGCAACAAACTGTTGCCTCATCAGGAAAGAGGGAAGGAGAGGGGAAGACGAAAGGAAGTGGGTTTTTTTTTTTTTTATCGCAGACAACAACATACTTCGCAACTACATTATGAGTATTGAAATATTACAATCATAAATACATCGAGAATATTATTACAGAAAATATTACAATAATAACGAATGTCATTTATACAAAATTAAATAATATTTTTTGTTAAACAATTACAGTTGCTTCAAAGGCATACATAGTACAATTAAATGTCATTTCACTTTATTAACAGTGTGTGTGGTGTGGTGCCAGGGAACGTTAAATTGCCCCCTGGCAGCATTTGGCAAAGGGTTTCTATACTTTGACACAATGGTGCCAGTAACGCTCTTTACAATTCAGTTTTTTTTTTTTTTTTTTTTTTTTTTTTTTTTTTTTTTTTTTTTTTTTTTTTTTTTTTTTTTTTTTTTTTGGAATGGCTCTTTTAATTAGTCCCAGGGTTATATATGTTCATGGCTCCCCCATTTGGGCGAAGGCAGACAGGAAACCTGGGCAGAACTGTGCCGGAGCCCTGCCATCCCAGTTGGTTCATGATTAATCTTGTCTCTTTAACAGTCATTCTTTTGAAATGATTTAGCAGTTTGTCATCAACGTTTACATAACATCACAGTCACATACAGTTCAACGAAAGTTTGTTGTTTGTGATTAACAACTCGTAATTATCATTTTTGCGATATACTGCAAGGTCACTTGTCCTACGATATATCACTTAGTTTTTTGAAATCATTTAGTACGTCGCTTTTCATAATGTTCTCACTACCTATGTGTTACAAATCCATCTCCTACTCTTGTTACTAATCATTTTCTCTTGTCAATTTACGGATATACATAATAAGTGTTCAATGTTTGTCAAAAATCGAGTTCATTGACATGTTATGCAGTTTGTGTAAATATTTTGGAATATGTCAATAATGCTGTAGTTGGTGAGCGGTGCGGAATGATTGTTGAGCGGTGCTCAGTGTGGCACGTCGGCTCCGTGTAGGTCACCGCTCCCGGTGTTGACAACTATGGCGCGGAGAGGCGTGTGGCTGTCTGGTCTGCTACGGGCTGCGTGGCTGTATGGCTGAAGTAGCCGGATGCGCGTTGTACACTCCTGGAAATTGAAATAAGAACACCGTGAATTCATTGTCCCAGGAAGGGGAAACTTTATTGACACATTCCTGGGGTCAGATACATCACATGATCACACTGACAGAACCACAGGCACATAGACACAGGCAACAGAGTATGCACAATGTCGGCACTAGTACAGTGTATATCCACCTTTCGCAGCAATGCAGGCTGCTATTCTCCCATGGAGACGATCGTAGAGATGCTGGATGTAGTCCTGTGGAACGGCTTGCCATGCCATTTCCACCTGGCGCCTCAGTTGGACCAGCGTTCGTGCTGGACATGCAGACCGCGTGAGACGACGCTTCATCCAGTCCCAAACATGCTCAATGGGGGACAGATCCGGAGATCTTGCTGGCCAGGGTAGTTGACTTACACCTTCTAGAGCACGTTGGGTGGCATGGGATACATGTGGACGTGCATTGTCCTGTTGGAACAGCAAGTTCCCTTGCCGGTCTAGGAATGGTAGAACGATGGGTTCGATAACGGTTTGGATGTACCGTGCACTATTCAGTGACCCCTCGACGATCACCAGTGGTGTACGGCCAGTGTAGGAGATCGCTCCCCACACCATGATGCCGGGTGTTGGCCCTGTGTGCCTCGGTCGATTGCAGTCCTGATTGTGGCGCTCACCTGCACGGCGCCAAACACGCATACGACCATCATTGGCACCAAGGCAGAAGCGACTCTCATCGCTGAAGACAACACGTCTCCATTCGTCCCTCCATTCACGCCTGTCGCGACACCACTGGAGGCGGGCTGCACGATGTTGGGGCGTGAGCGGAAGATGGCCTAACGGTGTGCGGGACCGTAGCCCAGCTTCATGGAGACGGTTGCGAATGGTCCTCGCCGATACCCCAGGAGCAACAGTGTCCCTAATTTGCTGGGAAGTGGCGGTGCGGTCCCCTACGGCACTGCGTAGGATCCTACGGTCTTGGCGTGCATCCATGCGTCGCTGCGGTCCGGTCCCAGGTCGACGGACACGTGCACCTTCCACCGACCACTGGCGACAACATCGATGTACTGTGGAGACCTCACGCCCCACGTGTTGAGCAATTCGGCGGTACGTCCACCCGGCCTCCCGCATGCCCACTATACGCCCTCGCTCAAAGTCCGTCAACTGCACATACGGTTCACATCCACGCTGTCGCGGCATGCTACCAGTGTTAAAGACTGCGATGGAGCTCCGTATGCCACGGCAAACTGGCTGACACTGACAGCGGCGGTGCACAAATGCTGCGCAGTTAGCGCCATTCGACGGCCAACAACGCATTTCCCGGTGTGTCCGCTGTGCCGTGCGTGTGATCATTGCTTGTACAGCCCTCTCGCAGTGTCCGGAGCAAGTATGGTGGGTCTGACACACCGGTGTCAATGTGTTCTTTTTTCCATTTCCAGGAGTGTATATCAGCTTGCCCGTGTGACATCTTCTTGCAGTGCTCCAGCAAACATGCAACAAGTTCACAAACAGTGTACTATCCTTATGGGCATTTTTCCTGCTGTGGGAAAGAACGCATACAGTTATTGGCAGTTATTATTCAGTAGTCCTTCACTAGTCTGGTTTGCACAATGTTTCATTGTCACAGTAACACGTTTTATGGGCACACAATATTTTTTTACCATGTCATGACTTGTCATTAGTCACACACAAGTTTTCACCTTAGGACAAAATGTATCTCTGTAGTCAATGTGCTTTCCTGGCATCCCTTGACACGCAAAGAGTTATAGTTTGACACTAGTTTGGTCCACCGTCTATTATCGGCTCACTGTTCATGTCGTGTTAGTTCCTTGTCCACTTGCACACACGGCGATGATACAGTTTCTTATTGCTTGTTCAAAATAACCTCGTGACCTATTGCTGCAGTTTTAACACTCACTGTCTGTCTCTGCCACACAATACTGCACTTTTGTTTAAGTTTCTTTTTTTTCAGTTACTATGTCCGTTGCGCAATGTTTTGTAACAGCACATCTGTAACTTCTTTGTTCGCTCTTTACCAAAGTGTGTGATAATTGTGTACATGGTAACAAATATTAAAATTTCGTATTAGTTTGCCCAAAAATCATCTATATTTATGTTCGAGTAGATTTTATTAGCCGGATTCAGGCATATAGTTCAATAAATCCTTTGAAACTATGTCTCACTTTACTTGCAAGGTCCTATGTAACTACAGTGCAGTCTCTGTAGGCTAAAATTGACTTGGACTGTATCAGGCTAGCTCTTTTTACTGATTTGATCTGCACATGTTTCAATTGAAGCTTCTTTGTGCGTAACTTTGCGTTACTTAAATTTGCAATAAGTTAGCCTCCCATGGTGCCATCGGGTCATTACTGGGTGCATTACTCTCTTTGACAATACTGGTTTGAAAATAAAGTTCTCAGGGTCACATATTATTGATATTATTCTGGGTTCGAATTTGTCAATTTGACAGCTACACACACACATATTATATATATCTTCATCTTTGAATATGTCTGCTTGTGCCTCTATATGTGTACAAACACACACACAAAATTCAAGCTTTCGCAACAAACTGTTGCCTCATTAGGAAAGAGGGAAGGAGAGGGAAAGACGAAAGGATGTGGGTTTTAAGGGAGAGGGTAAGGAGTCATTCCAATCCCGGGAGTGGAAAGACTTACCTTAGGGGGAAAAAAGGACGGGTATACACTCGCGCGCACACACACACATATCCATCCACAATATGTCTGCTTGTGAGATGTCTGCTTGTGTCTGTATATGTGTGGATGGATATGTGTGTGTGTGCAAGTGGATACCCGTCCTTTTTTCCCCCTAATGTAAGTCTTTCTGCTCCCAGGATTGGAATGATTCCTTACCCTCTCCCTTAAAACCCACATCCTTTCGTCTTTCCCTCTTCTTCCCTCTTTCCTGATGAGGCAACAGTTTGTTGCGAAAGCTTGAATTTTGTGTATGTGTTTGTGTTTGTTTGTGTGTCTATCGACCTGCCAATGCTTTCATTCGGTAAGTCACATCATCTTTGTTTTTAGATATATTTTTCCCACATGGAATGTTTCCCTCTATTATATATAAACAAAGATGATGTGACTTACCAAACGAAAGCGCTGGCACATCGATAGACGCACAAACAAACACAAACATACACACAAAATTCAAGCTTTCGCAACAAACTGTTGCCTCATCAGGAAAGAGGGAAGGAGAGGGAAAGACGAAAGGATGTGGGTTTTAAGGGAGAGGGTAAGGAGTCATTCCAATCCCGGGAGCGGAAAGACTTACCTTTGAGGGAAAAAGGACGGGTATACACTTGCGCGCACACACACACACATATCAATCCACACATATACAGACACAAGCAGACATATTTAAAGACCATATATATATATAAAACTGATCTCTGTCACAATTTAACACTACAAATAATTGCACTAATCAGGTTATTTGTGCAGACATTTAGAGCATGTTTAAGCTAACACTAATTAAAAAAGAAGACATAACACAAATAATCATAAACAAAAGAGAAAGTCAGTCATATTTTTATAACTAAATACTTCTACACTAGTACATAATCTCTACAGACCATACATAATTAATGTTCATTCATTTCCAAAAGGATGGTGTACCTTTCTACACACAACACATAGGACTATTAGTCATTTACTGTAGGAATATTTTCACATCCTTACGTGGATATAGTCCTCGTACTCTCCCTGAGTGGGGATCTGCTAAGAGATAGCTACTATTTCCTTCTTGGACCAAGGAATGGAGTATGAGGCTCAACAGTAGCTTTTGTGAGGCTTCATCTCGATATTGTATTGATATCCCTTAAAAATTCCTGGTCGTTCTGAAAATACATTTGCATAGTCAGATAATAACTGTACCAATTCCTGCTGTTGCATTGAGTTCAAATTTTCAGACTGTGATACTTTGTTCACAAGTGCGTCCACATTTGCTTTTAATTGACCACCTTGTACGTCTGGATAATTGAGATTTTGTCTTAGACAATGATTGTCTAAATGCAGTATCCACTGATTCCTACATTTTATGTTAATAGCATTACAATTAGGCACAGGTGCCTCTTCAGACCTGAGCATGGACAATTCTATCCTCCTACCCGTGTTCATCAAACTTAATTTTCCCCGAGAAAGGTTGATTGCTGCGTCCCTTTCTCTCAAAAAATCTACCCCCAAAATGCAGGCTACCTTTAAACCCTTTACTATCAGGAACGAGCATGCTATGGCTTCTCCCCCTATATACATCTCTACCCGCACTTGGAGTTTAATGATTTGTCGCTGTGCACTGATGGCTCCAGTGACTTTGCAATTGTTCACAGGAAAAGTCAGCATATGCTTTTCTTTCCCCAGTACTCTGAATAAGTCCATACTCATGACACTGACAGTAGCACCTGTATCTATGATTGCTTGCACTTCAATATTGTTAATTTTGATCTCTATTATCGCTTGTACTTTGTGTTTGTGCTCCTTTATGCATGTGGGTGGTTCAGTTATTAATTCATGTCCTTTCTGCACCCCGTCATTATACCTGAGGATAGAGATTTCCGATGTTTTATTCTGTGTAGGGCTGCTCTCACTCCAAACCTCAGCCTACGATGGAGAGCGTATCTCAGCTGAATCTAGTTTGTTGGATTATTACTGGTGGATGGGTGGGGCTGCTCTGTGTTGCTGACCTCCACTGTGTGTAAGTTGTGTTGCGACGGCCACCACGGTTGCGCAATTGGCACATTTTGTGGTGGCGGTCAGTTATTGTCATATCTTTCACTGTTTTGCTGGTCCGGACTGGGCCTCTGGTTATGTGGCCAAGTTCGGTTTGCATCGTTATAGATATTGGTGTTCCATGGCCCCCTGGCATTTTTCCATCTACTATTGCTTGGTGGGCCTGTTTCATATCAGTCATCGAACCTCCTTTTCTGGTCATTGTTCACCGGCAGACTATTGCCTTTCCGGTCTCTACCTCTATTCCTATTTTGTACATAATCTTGTCTCCTATTGTTACCTCCGCTGTTTCCATTATTTGGTGGAGGTGTGTTATTTCGACCATTTCTGTAACCGTTTCCGTTACTTCTAGCCTGTTCAGAGGCTGCCTTAACATCCTCCTGAATCAGGTCAATTGAGTCCAGAACAGACAAGAAATGTTCCATGTTGTTCTCCGGTACGTGTATAAGTTTTTCCTTTACGTGTATCGGCAAGTGTGATTTCAAAAGTCTGATCAAATCCCGGGATGAAATCTGCTCGTCCCAGTAACGGGTCGTATTAATGTATTTCTCAAAATATTTTCGCAAATTTGCCTAATCGTGGAGAATATGGCTCTGGATTATATACCTCTTTCCATAATCTCTCCTGAATACATGTTGACCAATATTTGGCCAAGAATGCCTTTTCCAATTGCTCATATGTATCGCAACTGTCAGCTGCTTCAGTTGCCCATAATGCAGCATCTCTTTGTATGTAAGACATAACGAACCGTATTTTCTGTGTATGACTCCAAACGCTAGGCAAAATGTTTCTAAATCCCTTGATAAATACTACAGGGTGAACAGATTTCTTCTCCGTTGTAAATATCTGAAACTGTCGGTTTTTAATCAGGCTTTCTTCAATCACTATTTTGGAGTGACATTTGTTAGTTTCGCTAACATTGGTTGCCTGTTCTGTCTCGCAGTCGCAATTTTTTACTGCTGTATTTATATGCCTATCATTGTTGGACCTGGCTGGCGTGACACACGCCTGTGCGTCACCGTGCCGCAAGCTGATTTCTATTTCGGCAAGACGACGGTTGACATTCCGCTGCCACAGCGGAATGTCAGTGTGTACCACCTTTTTCAGGTTCTGCACTTCCGCATTTGAGCCCACATCTTTGGCTTCAATCGCGGCGTGCACTTTCTCGTCTATTTCCTTTATAAATTCACTTTCCATTTTGTGCACTTGTTCGGACACTTTGTGCTCAATTACTTGATTTGTGTCAATCTCTAATTGTTCCACCCTGTTGGTCAGTACACTGATTTCATCTATGATACTGGCATTAGCCATTTGGATACTATCTACTCTTTCGCTCAGTTCTTTCACCGCTTTGGGTATGGTTTCATAGTTTTGTCTCAAACTAACAATCTCACTTTGTATAGCTTCCAAAGATTGCACTAACTGCAAGTCTCTCTCATGCTGCCATCGATCACGCTCTGCTTGTTTAGCATCACGTTCACTAACACGTTCTGCTAGCATACGTGCCAATTCAGCTTGGAAATTGAGCATGCGCTCGAACATAACCCTTAATGATTGCACTTCTGACAGCTCACTACTCTCTGGTCTGTGTCTAGTGCTTGTGGGTGGTACAGTATTTCTACTTTCAACTGAAACACTGGCTGGCAGTGGCAACATTTCTTGCCCTTCTGCCCCCAGATTCTCACATTGTACTTCCTGAACTACGCCACTAACATTACTTTGTGCCCCACTTTCTAACTCGGTATCACTGCTTGCTAACTGTTGTTCATTATCCATGTTTATATTTTTCTGACTACGCAATCTAACCATAGTCAATAAAAGAAACAACATCTGAACTAAATATCCTAACACTCAGGTTTCACTGACATAGTAACACAAGAAATGGTCATTTGTTGAAACACACTTATTATATACTACGATGACTAACTACTCAAATGTCCTGTTATTTAAAAAAAAAAAAAAAAAACTAACAACAAGCACACCACTAATGATCCGAGAACACCGCACTGAGGCTACTTTACTACCCACATGACAACTACACTGTAGCTTTACCTTTTGGTGATCTATCTTGGGTGCAGCTGCCCCCTGGTATTGTGGTAGGTAATTAATTTTTTCTTCAGCTTGCCTCTGGGTATATAGTGTTCCCATGCAAAAAATCATATACAGGTATTACCATACAATATCGGTTAGGCAATACATACAATACATGAAAAAATTATTAATTGTTCTCCAACAAAGTTCAACTACAATAATTCCCTAGTTATCTCATTGGTATTTTGTGGGCACTGCTTATATGTGCCCCGCGTTATTGGGCACCAATTTAATCAAATAATTAAAAAAAATATTATTTATATATTTATTATGTAAATAAAATTAAAATGGATTTGAAAATAGGGAAGAAATGTTGCTTTAAATATTTTTGTTATTTGCTCTTTCAGTACGAACTTTGTTGTAGAACCCCTTATTTGCATGTGGTAATAAAAATTCATTTAGACAGAATTAAGCACATTTAAAATTACATGAACCTTAGCAACCCTCTCATGCTGATAAATTCATATTAAGTGCTTAAGAACATTTAGTTGAAAATTGTATAAATTAAATTATTTTTTTTTTTAACGTATTTCGGCCTTGGCACAGATTTTCTAAATGCAGTGTTTTTTTTAAAAAAATATTTACTGAATACTTTCCCGGCGTTAGCTATGGAACACAAGACTGTCTCTGTTAACATAAAATGGTTAAATATTGCCAAGCCGACCTGAACGTTTAGTTATCATTGACAAAACACACTTCACTATACGTTTAAGTTATTTGCTTTAGAAACTGAAAGAACCAACAGATTAACAACTTCAACATTAATTATCTGCCTATGAATGCACAAATGTAAAATCAGTAATAAATTCTGTAAGCCTCAGGATCGCTGTAAAAGAAAAATATTTCATAATTCACTGCTAATTTTATCTGCTCCCGATTTACGGGTTTGGTTAATTTTTTTAGCGGAACAATTTTTTAAATGTGCCGCCGCTGCAAATCGTTCCGTCTCAGCACAGCCCAGCAACACCAACAATAATCACTAAAAATGCTGAAAATTCTTTAAAGAAATATTATAGATGACATGGGCAAGCTAATTTACATTAGTAATACACGATTTTGATAAATTATAATGTATTTAGACCACCACAATAATTAAACTTACATTACTTTGTAATTTCTCCTCTAATGGTGGCTAAAGATAGATACAGACAAAAGAAGTCTACTCATTCATAAAATGCTATGTCACAGGTTCCTCTCTCTCTCAGCTCTCGAGGAAGATGACAAAGAATGCACATTATGTATTCCTATTTATACCACTGCCGATCGTTAATGTCTCTTTGCAATCTTACAACATTACTGCCCTTTGTGGCTGCATTTTACATTTTTTTTTTTAATCGCAGACAACAACATACTTCGCAACTACATTATGAGTATTGAAATATTACAATCATAAATACATCGAGTATATTTTTACAGAAAATATTACAATAATAACGAATGTCATTTATACAAAATTAAATAATATTTTTTGTTAAACAATTACAGTACATACGAATTGCTTCATAGGCGTACATAGTACAATTAAATGTCATTTAATTTTATTAATAGTATGTGTGCTGCCAGGGAACGTTACACAGCACAACATGTAGACTCACCGGACTGACATACAAATCTGACGTCAGGGTTCATGGGGCAACCATGTCAGTGCTCCTGCTGTCATACGAAGTCTCATTCCAGACAAAAACTCCAGGTGTTGGGCCAGTGTGTCTAGGACAAACGTTGATCAGAGGCCCAACAAACATTCTTTACTAACACCACATCCAATCTCAAAAGAAACTAACACTCTCGAACACAACAGTGTCTGTTTCAAGCAATCGTGATTTGCATCTTCATACTGGCATTACTAGTGCATCTCTTATGTGAGTAGAGCAAAATCTGAACAGACATCTTTCAAATGTTGAAGCATGACTAACAGCTTTCGTTTATGTCTAACAACTTTTCTTTGTTGCTGCTATTTTTTCACTCAGCATAGAATATCTGAACAATACAAGGAAGCCTTAGTAAACTAGGCAGTTGGAAAGAACACCTATTTTACTTTCAGTGCTAAAGATGCCAGTTCCACCAGTTCAGCGGCTTGGAAACATGAGAACCAGCCAAACTCACGTTTTGTCACTGCTGATGGAAGCCGATGTTTGGTCGCTATGACTAAAAATATTGTCAAATTTCCCTGCTAGTCAACACTGCCTGCTTTAGAACCAATCAGCACAAGTATTCCATTTATTGGGTTGCTGCCTAAGAGACATACATACCAGTTTAGTCAATAATATATTATCCTTCACTATTTGAAATAGTCTGCCAACCCTGGGGTAACTTTTTGATTCGACAGCTGCAGAAATAACAGGTGGTTTTGTGGTGAATAAGTCTCTGAGCCATGTTCGGACCACATTTTCAGCAGGAAAGGAAATTCCAAGAAAATGGTTTGATATGGGCAAAAGGTGAAAATCTGAGGATTTTGTTTGCTTTGTCACTCAAAAACAACCAGGGCACATGTGCTCATGTCAGAACTGTAGAACATGATGACAAAGAGAGGAGTTAAAAACGATTACACATTAATCCCAATCGACAAAATAGAAGATAGTTAAAAGAAAAAGAAGGGGGGTCATGGAGAAAGTTCTGTGCCGGCCTGAGTGGCCAAGCGGCTCTAGGTGCTTCAGTCTGGAACCGCTTGACCGCTATGGTCTCAGGTTCGAACCCTGCCTCAGGCACGGATGTGTGTGATGTCCATATGTTAGTTAGGTTTAAGAAGTTCTAAGTTCTAGGGGGCTGATGACCTCAGATATTAAGCTGCGTAGTTCTCAGAGCCATTTTTGAAAGTTCTGTAAAATACTCCATAGAGAAACGAAGCTCACGAACTAAACATTAAATAGCCTTCGCCATATTGCTATGATGGATAGAAAGTAAAGTGCGGTCGACACCAGTCACTAAAATGGCTGATAGCTAACACGACTTAACAAATGATGATGGCTAAAAAGACAGTACATGATATGCAACCTAGCTAAAATGATCTTGCAGCGAGAGGGCTGAGAGGAGGTCGTCCAACCCACTGAGAGGTGCTTAATAACCTGCAGCTTGTTCCCATGAAGGGAGAACCAGTGGTGACACCAACTGCTGACAGACAGCAACACAGATCATTGGAGGGAATGTAAGAACCAGTGGGTTGAGGTACAAGGACTGCAGCATTGACAGCATCGTCAGTGGCCTAGTTCCTGTCACACTGAGGTGACTGGGAACCCACATAAATATCATCCATCAATAATGAGCATGTGACAGCTTTCCTGGACCAGAAGCACTAATGGATGGACATTGTGCAGAACACAGAGGCTTTAAAGGGCACAGTGTCTGAGAAGATGACGCAATTGAAAAGCCTGTGTCACCAGATGTGCTGTGTGGCCTGATACAGGGCGAACAGCTTTGCTGTAAATACTGAACACTGTACCGGAAGATGATATCGAAAAACGTCAGGACCAATGATGAAGGCACACCTGTCACAGTATCTTTGTGTACACTGATGACACTTGTACTGACAATCGTGAAGTTCCGTGCGAAGGTTGTGAAATTGTAGGCGATAGAACAAGGCAGTAGTAGTATCCTTAGGAAGCAAATAAAGGCAAAGATGAACACGGGCCACCACATGAAGTTGATGAAGATGATGATAACCCTGATGATGTTTGGTTTGTGGGGCACTCAACTGTGTTGTCATCAGCACCTGTACACATTCCCCAATCTGTACACAGTCCAATCTAACCACTTACATGAATGATGATGGAATGATGAGGACAACACAAACACCCAGTTCCTGGGAAGAGAAAATCTCCAACACCATGATTCAGAGGCAGCAACACTAACCACTACATTATGAGCTGCAGACTCCACCACATGAAGCCAAGCTGGTGAAGGGTTTATATTCTGTGGAAAAGTTGCAGGTAGCACGAAGTTAAGCTGCTGGAGCAAGAGCTGAAAGTGAACTCCAGTAGGTAACAGAGAAGAAGGATGCAACTCATACTGACGATCAAGAGTCTTCGAAGAAAGAGGCATGTGATGGATGGCCACATATGGCAGACAAACAGCATGTATATCTGCTGAGGAGAAAGTCACGGTCGTAGGACAGTGGTAGTTTGGCAGCTTTTGTGTGCAGACTCTCAGCTGGGCTAATGTAGAAGGCACCAGTGGCCAAATGGATGCTATGTCAGTTGATAGTACTGAGATGGCATGAGAGGGATGGACGTGCAGATACATAAACGAAACATCCATATTCCAGTTTCTACCAGACAATGAAATGTACTCCTCCGATTGTACTGGTCCCATCTGTTCTCCAGGTAGTACCACTGAGGACACACAAGACATTCAGGGACCAGGTAAGACACGTGGGAGGATGCAGAAAGTTTCCTATGGAGCATGAGCCCCAGGAATTTTGTAGCTTCAATGAACAGAAGAGCAACATGCTGAAGATGTAAAGATCTTGGAAGAAACAAATTGTACCGCCAGAAATTCATACAAATGGTTTTGCCAGTGGAAAAACTACAGTGACTGTTGATGGTCCATGAGTGAAGACAATTGAGACATCACTGGAGACACTGCACAATGACCGTAGTTCATGGAGAACTCCAATAGATGGCAAACTCGCCAATGAAAGAAGCCAGACAAGTATGGTGGGAGACGGGCCATTATATGGCTAGTGGCAATAGAAAACATGCCGATGCTCAGGACAGGACCTTGAGGCTCACTATTTTCCTCGATAAATGCATCCAACAAGGTGAAATGAACGTCCTGTTCTTAAGAGTTCCTGAAGAAAACAGAGTAGGCAGCCATGGAAGCTCCATGCATAGAGGGTATGGAGGATACCTGTCCTCCAGAAAAGTATCTTACACTTCCTCCAAATCGAAAAACACTGCCACAGTCGGATTTAGGCAGAAAACAATTCATGACATTGGTAGATATTGCGAGATGGTCAACTGCAGAACTGCACACTGAAATCCACACTCTGCAGTGGTTAATAAATTGTGAGACTCGAGCCACCGTACCAGCCAGGCATGAACGTATGTTCCATCACAGCTGGTGAGGAATATGGGGCGGTATCTAGAAGGAAGGTGTTTGTCCTTACAGGCCTTAGGCATAGGTATGACAGTGCATTGGAAATCTGATCTCTGCCCACACATTTGCATGGATGAAGGAGAAAGTGCTTTTCCAGCAGGAGAAAGATGCTGCAACATCTGACTGTGAACATTGTCTGGCCCTGGAGGGGGATTCGGATGAAGTGAGAGCATGACCTAGCTGCCTCATAGTTAAGGCAGTATTGTAGCACTCAAGATTCTGAGAAGAGAAGAGTATTACCCGAGCTGCATTTGCTCATTTTCGATGGAGGAAGGCAGGGTGATAGTCGAAGGAGCTCGAAATCTCATCAAAATTGTGGCACAAGGTGTTGGAGATTGCAATAGGGTGCACGATGACATCGTTTGCTACTGTCAGGCCGGAAATTGGGCTATGGCTATTGGTACCATAGAGCTATCAGAGCTTGGTCAACATGATGGAAGAGGGAGTGGAACTGTTAAAAGAACTAGTGAATGAAATCCAGCTCATTTTACACTATCCCGAAACCAGGATGACACTGTACACCGAACTTTTTATAGTGAACACAGTTCGTCATTGTAGGATGACAGTAAAAATGTGGAGAGTGTGTCCCCATGTGTAATTGTCATTGCGGCATGCCAGAGTCCATCTAGGGACCAGGACACAGCGTGGTAAAGAGGAAGTGTAAGGAACAGTATGTTAAACCTACCACCACAGAATATTCTAAGATATTCTACCTAGTCATCACAGCTGGGTAAACGCTGTCTATTGAAGGTTGCAGAGAGGAGTAAAGCCTCCAGTCAGCCTTAGTAAGCTGCTATCTGGGTGTGAACATAAGTGGGGTAAGAGTCAATAAACGAATAGTACAGGGGGAATGGTCACTCGAGTATGTGTCAGAGAGCAGACCGCCTCAGGTTGATGGGCAGATGGGTAGTGCAGGAGGATAGGTACAAATGGAAATATGTGTGTGTGGACTCTGAAAAGACTCCTGTGTGATGGCAGAAGAGGTTACACTGACTGAGAAGGTTGGCTAATGGGGCACCTGTCTGACAGGTTCTGGGTGAACCCCAAAGGGCATTGTGCACACTGAAGTCACCAAGGAGCAGAAAGCGGTGAGGTAGCTACCCAATAAGCAGTAGGAAGTCTGTCCTGGTGACATCAAATGACACAGGGATGTAAACGGTATGAAGGGAAAAGATCAAATGAGGAAAGAAAAGGTGAACTACAACAGCTTGAAGGCAGGTAGTCAGGGAGATGGGTTGACTCTGAATGTCATACCGCATGAGCAGCATGACTCCCCCATGTGGTGGAATGCCATCCTATGGGGAAAGGAAATGGAGACGCTATTATTTTTTTTCTGGAGGCAGAGAACAAGTGGACATTGTGATTCTAAGAGCAGCCATAAATCCTCTTTGTTGGATAGAAGACCACAAATATTTCATTGAAGGAAAGCTATCATGAGGAAAAAAAATGAAAGGGTCTCACTTTGGTGGCTGCCGAGTGTCAGCCTTCGAAGACTTGCCGCTACAAGGCACAGAGGCAGGAGGATCATGCGCCACGAGGTCTGGAGAAGTGTCAGAAGGCTCCTTCTGTGAGCCTGCGGAATCCAGTGCTGAAAAATGGTTGGTGGTGCACACCGGAGAAACACAGGCAGCCGGGCCAGGGTATCACCAGGCAACACCGTCTAAGAGGATATCAGACTTGGTGAAGGAGAAGACCATCTGCCTTTGATTTCTTGTAGACTTCCCGGTTGGCACAGGAAGACTGATGTTTGTTGGCTGGAGGGATGTAGTAGGTCTTTGTGTGTATTCCTTCAGTCCTTCCTGGCCTGCCAGTTGTGTAGTACATAACTTCAACCCGGTAGGTCAGTGTTTGGTGGCTTGTTGCACAGTTGTATGAGGAGACGGCAATGCTGTGAGGATGGTGGGTGATTTCATAAACTCGGTGCTGAGTTTGATGTCACAGGCCTTTGTGGCCATGTCCTTCATGGAGTAAGACATAGCAAGAACAGTACTGTAATTAGCAGATGGTGGAACACGTGGTTTGAGACTAGCCAATAACTTGCAATATCCAGGTAAGCAACTTCTTCCTTTACCTGGACCTCCTGGACACCCCATTCATCGAGATGCATGAGACAATTTTGAGAGGAGGCAGCATGGTCACCATTGAAGTTGAGACATCCAGGAGGAGGAGGAGGAGGAGGGCAATTGCTCTCGTACACATCCCTACCACAGGTTACACATTTGGCTCGGTGTTGACAAGACATTCCAGTGTGGGATGTTTGAATTCTCCCCATGGTGTCATTTACACTAGTCTGCCTGAGGCAGGAATCCAGAGTTCTATGGGCCTCAACATGAACAGGATACCTGTGGAGAAGCAAAGCAGCAAGTAGTTGTGCTTAAGACTTGCAGAACCCCACACAGTTTTCAAAACCAAAGTGGCATTGTATAAATGAGAGCAGGATTTTGCAGGGCCAGCAACTGCATCAACACCTTTCTGAATAAGAAACTGATTTACTGACGCAAAGGATTGGCCATCTTCAGTACATGAAACCATGAAGAACCGTGGTGTATCTGGAAGGGTCTGTGAATCGGGAGCTTCATTCCATTTACATTTAGTAGATGCAAACTGTGAAGATGACTGCCAGCATATCCAAAGATGTGCTTCATCTAACTGGTGGCTCCCTCCCTCAGTCTGGGGCTCACCTGCTTTAGGTGATTGTTCAGACCTCAGGTCACACCTCCCCATCACCTGACAGAGGGACCAATTGGCAATTTGGGAAGGTAGCAACTCAGGCAATAAACCCTCCCTGGGCCTGGTCTGTACCAGGGGGTACACGTGAAACCTGCCAACCCTGGGCTGGGAATTACACACTACCCAGTCATCCGTTATATGACAGATGCCTTCAGAATCACTCAGGGAGGAAGAAGAAGAAAATGAGTCTCAAACACCGAAGCAGAGGAAGGACAGGAGAAGGTGAGCGAAGGAAGAAAAAAAGGAACTAAAAACAGTGGTGAGACATATCAGCTACTGAAACTGCAGAACACATTCCTAGAAACATCCCAGACATGTTCTCCAAGGGAAGCGAAAAGGAATAGCAAGAGGAAGGATATCCAACACAGAAGGGTAAAGATGCTGCAAAGGCTGGGGACCTATGGTAGCCAAGCACATACACGCCAAAGAGTGGTGAGCCCCTGAGGGAGAAACCTGAGGGTGCAGTATCAGGTAAAAGAAGTGAGGGCTAAATGACTTGATACTACCTGTATTCTGCTAGGCTGCCAAAAAAACTGTACAGGAGTTGGGCTGTCATCACTTCATGCAGTCTTCCTGGTCACTGTCATTGAATTGCATCTGCAATTCATTGTACACCACACTGTCCTTGTTCTACCAGATGGACAACATCTTTTGTGGATGTGTGCATGTCTTTGTGCTGGGAGTTGTTTTGTTTGCACTAAATCATTCCTTTTTTTCCTTATGTTGGTATAAAAAAAGCATTAACAAGACAGAACAGTAATGTTCAGTGTTTCCTACACATGCCCACTCCTGGTCTTTGCTATTTTGGTTTAGATCATACAGTACCCATACACTCCATTTTTGAACCATTCTCATGCATGCATATGTTACACGATTGTGGAATGATCACAGTTCGTTACAGTTGCCAGTTTCATGTACACTGAAGTGTATCAAGGGGGGGGGGGGGGGGGGGGGGGGGGTTAATGTGTTTAAACACTCTTCAACCCCAAAAAGTCTATCTGTATTTGAAAAGTCACAGGTGTTAGAACGATCCTCCTCAAAATGAGAAAACCATTTGCTTGCCGTGCTCTCTCCAGTGGCATTATCTCCATACATGGCGCACATGTTTTTGGCTACCTCTGCTGCTGTCACTACTCTGCTGACCTCAAATACAAAAATATATAGGAAATGTCCTGATTTCTACATATGGCACTTCATTTTCTAGCGTCCTCAGATCCTCTATCTCCTAGGGATAGACCGACAGTATTTAAACACACATATAAAAATGACAATTGATAATCTCTTAGTAACCAGAATATCAACATTCAAAACAAACCTGTGACTAACATGCATCTTTTTAATATGACCTTAATTCCTCAATCCAGAATGTACCTAAAAAAAAAGCTGATTGGAATGCTTTCCTTGATAAATATCTGGACTGGATTCCTCATCCTGCTTATATCTGCCACAGTTTTGTACATGTAGTTACCAGAACATCTAACAAGTGTTTGTTCTGAGGATATCAGAAAGGATATATTCTAGGCTGGGACGAGAAATGTGAGGAACACCACAATGGATTTCAAAGTGGTGGTTACAGTTCGCTGATTAACTGACACAGAACCTGGATACTGCACAAAGTAAAATCCTATCATCTGAGTAGTTTCCATCCAAATTTAAGTGTCACCAGAAAGCATGGTCCCTGCTGTAAAATTAGGCGGAGCTGTAGCCAGCCCCATCAACTGAGAACATTTTCTCCACTTCACACATGGTCAAAACATCTGAAAAAGCACATCACTGAGAGACTAAACAGAAGCTAAAAGATAGAAAAGCAGCAGTCATCTAGGGCACTAAATATTTGTGACATAACCCTTGAAGAGACTGCAGTATCAATAATGGCCAGAAACCTATTTAATCTCTTGGCTCAGTTCACATACTCCCAAAATTTCTCATCAAGTCTGGCAAATAAATTTGAACATGGTTAGCAAAATTGGTCACCTCATTACTGCGGATGAGAAACAGTCCCCAAGCACTTAAACATACCAAGGTGACTGCTCTCCCAAAGCCAAGTAATGCTTTTGTCCCACTGCACTGCTTAGTGTCATCCATAAACTTCTAGAACGTGTACTGTTTTGCATGACTGGTCAAACAACGCTGTAGAACAAGCTGGCATTCACCCAAAACGAATCTGTGTGGTTTCAGTCCTGGCCCTTGTAATGACACAGTCCGACGCAGAGACATACACTACCTTAAAAGCTGCGCCAAAGATTGAATTGAGAGGCATGTAGATTATATTCTTTGTAATGTTCACATTGGATTTTCTTTTGTTTCATACCCCAAGGAGCTAAGGGACACTTTCGATTGTTGCCTCGTGGAGGATGGATGTAATTTTTGGACTGCGCGGAAAGGCAGCCATATTGTTAGTAATTATGGTTTGTGCGACGAGCAGAGCAAGTCTTATTGTCTTGTGAATAAAAAAATAGTGAGAAGTATCGAAGTGTTACAAAAATTATTTAAAGCAATGTAGCATTGTATTCCTTGGTTTCCACCATCTTCGTGAAGTGAACTGATGCCGACTTAGGAAGATACACACGGTCAACAAAGAGAAGAACTTCGATGGCGACTGATGAATTAATATTGTGGCAGAAGGACTAATTCTATGTCTAAGGTGAGAACTCTGATTAAATCAACAATGACGTAGAATTCAAAATGTAATTAATCGGAATGGTAAATTATATTACAGCCATATTTCACACAGCACTGAACTTGTCTGCATTCAAGCCAGTCAATACAATCCGTAAAAAAAAAAGCCTTTCAAAAATTCTAAAGTTCCATATCCGTAATTTTTCCTCTTTTCAAAAAACCAATAAATTTAAATTTTTTTATTTATTTCGACACACCCTCACAGCACACATTGAAATGGGCTTTCAGAAGATGAAAACCTCTTTGGCTTGCATCAATCTATTAGCAGCCTATGGTACTGTCTGGAGACAAGGCCTTCTCTATAGACTGATAGATGTAATCTACACATGCCAACCAGCAATCCCACCCGTGGGAGGCTGCCACCAGGGAGACAGCCCTCACTTGCAAAGAGGACACCATTCACAGGATGGTCAGGGAATTGGCAAATGGTGATTGCGTAATTTCTAAGCAGAGATGTCAATACATGTATAGATTAATTTACATACATTTACAGAATGAAATTTTCACTATAGTGCAGTGTGCTGAAGATTACACCCAGGTATGCAGAATCTACCTACTCGACTGCCAGCTGCGAGCAATGCTGTCAGCAGGACGGTTCAGGGGTTCCTCTGTTCCAGTGGTGAACTGTTAGTCACACGAATACACCCACCAGTCCCTGGCGCAGTGTACACAATGGAGGCAACACTGCAGTTCGGAGAAATGCCTGAGGAGCACACTTAGGTGGGTGGGCTGATGGGCGATAAGCCAGCAGCATGACTTCAAACCATTATAGGTGGTGCAGGAGCGCAACTGCCACCTGTGCTTTTAACAAGTTGAAGATGCACATCTGTCAGTTCTTGGAGGCATTTGAGGTCAACCCAGTTGGGGGATTGGCAGCCCAAGATAGGTTTCAACTGATGCACCAAATCCCCTACACATCAATGGGGTTTCTCACTATGTTTGGCCACATGACAATCTGACAATGCACCTTGGTCAATTCTCTGTTTGCAAAGGGTGGGGGTGCTCAGAAGAGCCATTATGGGCCACCCTTGCAAAGGAATAGCCAAACAGCCATCGACACACCATGCTGGGAGGATGCCAAAGATATGCAGAGACTGAACTGGAACTACTGCTGTGCACCATGTCAACAAAATGTATGGAATGACATTGACCACTTCAAGATGTGCTACCTTGCTGTCTCAGTCATCTCAGGGAACCATCACAGGTGCAAAGTACGGCCCCTGCTGACACCTGCAATGCAAAACCCCTTCTAGTTTGTGTCTTACGAAGGTTTACCCAAATGGTTCAAATGGCTCTGAGCACTATGGGACTCAACTGCTGTGGTCATTAGTCCCCTAGAACTTAGAACTACTTAAACCTAACTAACCTAAGGACATCACAAAAATCCATGCCCGAGGCAGGATTCGAACCTGCGACCGTAGCAGTCGCACGGTTCCGGACTGCGCGCCTAGAACCGCGAGACCACCGCGGCCGGCAAAGGTTTACCCACCACACTTGTCAAAATACTGTCAGTTTCTGAACAAAACATCTGTTTGAGGCGTGACTTACTGTTAACATTTGTTTTTTTGTTTCAGAGAATCACTTTATGAAATAATATCAACTTTCCTCTTCTCTAATGTAGCATCTTAAGATCGTCATTCCAGGCTGAAACCAGTCAAAATTAAAGCTTGAAACAGGTATAAATATTTTCCCTAGGTCTACTTTCAAGCTTAGTGAATTGGTATTAAATGCATATGGTTATATTTATGGGTGGCATTTGGTGAACAGGTGTTTGTGCATTTTCAGCTAAACATAAAAGCAGAAATCAAGGAATTATATTCATACAACTAAGTGTACTGTTGCTTCTCTACTCATTGCACAAGATATGCATGTCCAGTATAAAGCAATATTCGACTGTAAAAATTATATAATAGACAAATATTGTAACAACATTTCAAGCAGTTATTCACTAACAGTGAAAGTAATAAAGCACGTGCACATCTAGTGCAAAATGTAGGGAAGCAAAAGCACACTTAGCTTTATGTATGTAATTCCCTGATTTACAATATTCTGCTTACTTGACAATGCATCCATTCACCAAATGCCTCCCATTATTATGAATCATGTGTGTGTTGGTACTATTTTAGGAACTCTACAGTAGACCTAGTGAAAATATTTGCACTTGTTCAGGTCTCAATGTAAGTTGTTCTTTTCTTTATTTTGGCATTTGGAGATAAGGAGATAGCCAACGGCGGAAGAAACTGATGACTAAAATAAAAGATGTCAAAAAATAAAAAATTTAACTTCATAGTGTCAGAGTTTTATAGTGCGTTGAGATGAATGGTCAGTTTTTTATTGGGAGAATTTTCAAAAAATAGTTTACCCATGAAGAAGACTGAGTACATAACACTAGTGTGACCCACTCTTCAGTACTTTTCTATTGTGGCATCCCCACCAGATTAATTCATTGGTTCCATAACCCCTCTCAGTTTACCAATCAATCAAACGGCAAGGTCATCAGTCTCTGATTCCAAAGTGAGTCACAGAAGAAAGAGGGCCTGCTAAAAGTGGACGGATCCAGTCAGGGGAATCAAATTATAAAATAATGATTATCAAACACACACATTAAAACATAAAAGGTAAGATCAAACTAAAAAACTGGGAAAAGGGGTGGGGGTGGGGGGACTGTGTGGGGTCACAGACCGAGAAGACTGTAAAAGAAGTCCCAACCACAAACAACCTGCCTCAGCACCAAGACTAAAGTAGAACCTTAAATCTGGAAATAAAAACCACTTCCATGGAAGAAACTGAGGACCAGTTCAACCATCCATGGATCGTCTGCTAATATTAAATTTAAGGAATCTGGAAGACTGTACTTAACACGAAGGGCCAAGAAATGGGGGGGGGGGGGGGGGGGGGGGAACATTCCAACAATATGTGAGATATTGTCAGTCTGGTTAGACAACCACATTGTGGGGGATGGGTCATTATGTAGGAGGAAATAGTGGGTGAGCCTGGTGCAACCAATGTGTAAAGGGCATAAAACAGTGGACTCCTTCTGAGAGGAGTGGAAGGAAGAATGCCGTACTGCAGTAGACTCCTTGATTGTGCAGAGCTTTTTACTAATAGCAGTAGCACTCCAGAGGGCATTCCTCTTTTGAGCAAAGAGAGATTTAACATAGATCCGCATATCCACAGTTGGAATAAGGAAATGAAATGGGGGTAAGTATCTGCTTCTCTAATCAGTCAGCCAGTTCACTCCCTGGGATACCCACATGACTTAGGATCCGGAGAAAGAAAACTTAAGAGGCAGCACACTCAAGGTCAGAGAGATGGTCATGAATAGTAGAGACCAAATGCTGACAAGAGTAACATTGGTCAATAGCCTGCAGGCTGCTCATGGAGTCTGAACAAATTAAAACACTGTGGAAGGAGGCCTGAGAAAGAAAAAGGAGGGCTCTCTGAATAGCTAGATGCCCTGCTGTGAACACACTACATGATCTCAGAAATAGATGGTGTTTGAAGCCAGTAGAAGACAGGAGGGAGATATCCCTCATTGACAAAGAGCCTAGGTTACACAGGATGGTCAGGGAATTGGCAAACTGTGATTGTGTAAGAAAAAGGGTTTGGCACCTTTGGATGTGTAGAAGGGAGATCCCCACTTCTGTGAGGAGACTATCAACAGGATTAGTGCAAAAGGCACCAATAGCCATATTCACCACACAATGATGGACAGGGTCAAGGAGTTTCAAAGTGGAAGCAGCTGCTGAGCCATAAGCCTGACTACCATGCTCTGCTCATGTCCAGACTAGATTATGGTAAAGATGGAGAAGAGTGAAATGGTCTGCACCCCAACATGTGTGGGCCAGGAGGTCGAGAACATTAAGCTTCCACATACATGTAGTCTTTAGGTGGTGAGTGTGGGGCAGCCATGCCAGCTTGTTGTCAGAAATAAGGTCCAAGAAATGGGACTGTGCTATAACATCAAGGAACTGGTTACACTAATAAAGTTCTGGATCGGGGTGTACTGTGGGTCTATGACTAAAATGCACAATGCACATTTTGGAGGAAGAAAACTGGAAGCCATAGGTGGTGGACCATGCAGAGGCCCATCGGATTGTAGCATCTGCTAAGCGAGTGGAAGCTGCACCAGATGCAAAAATTGTTGATGTACAATGCCGGTGTAACCAGAAGCCCAACAGAGGTCACAAGCCCATTGATGGCAATGAGGAAGAGTGTGACACTTAGCACAGAACCCTGTGGATACCATTCTACTGAATCTGGGGGTCACTGAGTGAAATGCCAACTGAAAGCCAGAAGAGCTGGTGAAATAAAAACTTATGGATAAAAATTGGAAGGGGACTACGGTAGCCCCAGTTATGGAGGGTAACTAAAATTTGATGGTGCCAAGCCATGTCATATGCCTTATATAGTTCAAAGAAGATGGCAACAAGGTGCCGGCGGTGAGTAAAAGCCTGTAGAATGGCTGATTCCAATCTGGATAAACGACCATTCGGAGGTCACTCGGTCCAAAAGTCACACTGATACAGGGACAAAAAGTCCTGAGATTCAAGTACCCAACATAATCTGAAGCTGATCATCCTTTTGATCAGTTTACAAAGTACATTGGACAGCTACCACCCAATTAGTCTGACTAGAGACACTGGGTTTTTCCTGGGCTTAAGGACAGGGCTAACTATACTGTCTTGCCATTGTGACAGAAAAGCACGAGTGAGCCAAATGTGGTTTAAGACCCTAGGGAGCTGTTGCCTCTGGGGAATGTCCAAGTGTAGGATCATCTGGCTGTGCATAGAATTCAGGCCTGGGGCCGTGTCTTGTGAAGAGATAAGAGCCTGCACAAATTCCCATTCAGTGAACGGTGTATTATAGGGCTCAATGTGGTGCGGGATGGAACAGAAGGGGGTCTGTTCAACTCTGTGTTTCTGCTGGAGAAAGGTAGTTTAGTAGGAAGAGGATGACAATGCTGTTGCAAAGTATTTCATGAGGTTTTTTGCGAGGACCAATGGATCAGTGCATATAGCACCTTGGAGGTTCAGACAGTGGACAGTTGACTGTTGCTGGCAGCCCAGAGTCCTACAGACCTGGGACCAAACCTGCAATGAACAGGTGTAAGTCCCCAGGGAGGTAACATAGTGCTTCCAGCATTCCTTTTTACTCCACTTAATAAGTTAACGAGCCTTAGCATGGAGACACTTACAAGTGAGGAGGTTGGTCTGTGAAGGGTGTCACTTAAATCGCTGCAGCACATGTCGGCAGACCTGGACAGCAACTGCAACCTCCTTGATCCACCACAGTAATGGTTGACAATGAGGGGGACTTGGATAGAGGGACAGCAGTTTCAGCAGAGAATAGTGGTAGAGATGCCTGGCACGACTGCATCAAAGGACTTTGGGAGGGGGGTTCACAGCAAACATATATAAAGGCCAATTGGCCCAGTGGAATGCACAACATGGGGGCCTGTCTGCCTGGTATCAGCAGAGGAGCCATAGAATCACCAGAAAATGGTCACTGTCAAAAAGGTCATCATGGTATGACCAATGTAGGGAAGCCACCAGGGCAGGGGAGGAGATCGTGAGATTGATAGCAGAGAAGGTGCAGTGGGTGGCACTGAAGTCAGTAGGGGAACCATCATTGAGGAGACACAAATCGAGGTCCGTGATAAGTTGGTCAATTAGGATACCCCTACCCATTGAAGTAACACTCCCCCACAGTGGATGGTGGGCACTGAAGTCCCCAAGGAGGAGAAATGGTGGTCGGAGTTGCTAGATTAAGGTAGACATAAGGAATTGGCCTACCTGGATGGAGGTAGTCATTGAAAATGGTGATTGCCAGATTTGTTTGCACTCAAACCACTTCCAAGTTGGTACATAGGGGATCCAGTCACTAATGAGATCGGAGGGAACCAATGTGCAGACCCCATCACATGCTACCCCAGAGCCAGCACGGTTCCAACAGAACACCAGGTAACCACGAAATGTTGATCACACTCCATCACGTAAATGTGTTTCTTGAAGAACAAGACAGAACGCAGAATAGGAGGAGACAAGATGTTGCATTTCTGGTAGGTGATGATAGTATCCCTTGCAATTCCACTAGATGATCATGTGGGAATAGTACAAGGTAGACATGAAGAAGCTGGGGAGGAAGTCAGTCACTAGTCATCACCTGCAAGGATGGGGTGATATCCAT
Organism: Schistocerca americana; assembly: GCF_021461395.2. Taxonomy (NCBI): domain Eukaryota; kingdom Metazoa; phylum Arthropoda; class Insecta; order Orthoptera; family Acrididae; genus Schistocerca; species Schistocerca americana. The sequence continues at coordinate 39,299,149 of NC_060122.1, read as the reverse complement.
GAATAAGATGTCAGACTCGTGTTGCGAGACGCAAGATGGCACCTCCAGGGGCACTGTTGGTGCCTTGTCTTCGGATTTATGTTTCTTCTTCTTCTTTTTCTGAGGTGGAGGAGGGCAGGACACAGGGGGAGTACAGGTTTCTGCAAGATCTGGAACTGAAAGAGAATGGGTGACATTAGGGTGCACAGATGGTGCACTTCGTGGCTGAGTGGTGGTAAGAGTCTTCTGGCGTGAGAGACACTGGGGAGAGGAATCCCAGAAAGGAGCCCAATCACCATCTGATGCTGAAAAATGGGGCACTGGGCACTTCTTTGGCTGGGCAGGGAGAGCCATTCCCTGATGGGAGGCTGTGGGAGCTGCAGGGGGTGGGGGGTTTGGGGAAATGGGGAAGGAGAAGGGGTAAGGACACGGGAGGAGGAGGAAAGGAAGTAACAGAGGCAAAATTTGAAGATAGTGGCACTGGGTGGAGTCTCTCATACTTTCGGTGGGCCTCAGCATATGACAGGTGATTCAGAGACAAGTATTCATGGATCTCCTTTTCTCTTTTGTAAGCTGGCAATCCGGCAAGCTAGGGGAGTGGTGGTCAGCTCAATTGACACACACAGGTGTTGGAATACAAGGGATTCCTTCATGGACTGGATGGCCATAGTCACCACACAAAGGGTCCCCTGTATGGCAGGAAGAAGACATATGACCAAAATGCAAGCACTGAAAGCACCGCATACATGGAGGGACATATGGCTTCATGTCACATCTGTAGCACATGACCTTGATCTTCTCTGGGAGGGTATCCCTCTCAGAAGGCAGAGTAAAGGAGCCAACATCGGTGCAGTTGCCTTTGCAAGCCTCCTCCACAAGTCGAATAAAATGAACACCACCCCACTCCAGATTAGCTGGGAGTTCCTCATTAGTTTACAGGATAACGTCCCTGTGAAAAATTACTCCCTGGACCATATTCAGAGATTGGTGAGGAGTAATAGACACTGTCACAAGAAAACTTGCAGTGTGGCAAAGACAGCCTTCATCAGAGGCTGCAGCACATCTCCCTATTCTATCTTCTGACCATGAAAAGAATGACAAGGACTATGTTTCTGTAATTAGTACAATAAAAGAGGAACTTAAATGGTTTATGGATATACTAAATCTATCCCAAGCTTTCGAATTGCTTCGAGATCTTTTTCTACTTTTATAGATGACATTCCTGACAATTTGCAAATGAAATTAATAGATCTACTTTCCACAGCATTAGCCTCCTTGTCTTCATCATGAGTCTGTGAAAGTAATGGCAATGTTTGGCTCAACATAACTCTATGACAGATTTTTTACTGTTATAAAAACTAATGTATTGTGGCTAAGAGCAAAGTAGTTGATGAAAATTTATATAACTGTTGTGGAGTTAGTCTGTATGTAGAAATATTGTTTCTGACATTAATTTCATTGCAAATTCGACTTGCAGTACTTAAATAAGCTGGATCTCAAGTGATATGCAGCTAGGAAATAAGACACCATGGAGAAGGCAGGGAAGAATATGGGGGAGGGCAGGGAGAAAGCAGCTGCCTGGCACACCTGTATGCACACCACACTCGGGTGCCTGCTTAAGTGCAAGTGTACCTCACACAAGCAGGTTTCTTGCCCACTCCTGCACTACAGTTTACATAATTTCTCACTCCTTGTGACTAATGGTACTTTTCCTCCTTAGCGCAAGTATTCTTGTATTCATATAGGGGAAGATGAGGTAATCCCAAAAGGCGGGTCACAGTGGACATTTAAATTTCTTAGAAACCAACCACATTGAATAGGTTAAACTTTATATTTTAAATGCTTGCCCCCTGGAGTAAAAACACAAAACTTAGTTGCAGTGTAGCCACTGAGTGAGTTTTGCTGGCAGCGAAAAATTTTCATTGCTCATGTCAGATGACATTGGAGATCATCACGTATAGTATTTAAATCTGCATGCTTAGTTTTTGTTTAAATATATCAAATATCCAAAATCTCAAAAATTTGTATTAGCTTTCAGAACATTTTTAGTATGATTTGATAGCTGTCTCTAAAAATGTTGTATTACAGCCAACAGGTGCTACTGTACAGTCTTTATGTCTTGAATTATGTAATATTGTTGTAACAAGCTAAAATTGTATTGTCAGTTTGCTGATTTATGGAAACAATTTTACAATGGTGTTTTTATTGTTGTCGGAAGACATAATGAATTACAAAATTCAAGGGGAGAAGGGATCATAGAGGAAAATAGTGATAAATTGTCTTCCATTTAATTTTCATTCTGAGATGAACTGCAGACATGTATGATGTATTAAGCAGCCCACTTCATGATCACCTGAAAGGTTTGAAAAGTGGCAGATTATTTGCCAATTAAAGCTGGGGTGATTTGAACCCACATTTCCCAGAAAATTTGCTAAATAATTTGTTAACACATTAAACACCTTGACAGTCATCCAGTGCTAATCGATATGAACAAGTTTCTGAAATCAGAATTTGATCTAGCAGCAAGTCTCAAAATTGCTCAGAGATTTAATGAAGTGAAGAGAATCACAGGAAAACATTTTTTTACAGTTTTAGAAAATATTATCCTGAAATTTTTTAAGAACTCCAAAATTGACAAGTATTGTGTGGGCTCTTGTGTTCCATAAACCACAAGTTGACAATTTCTATGGGAACATTAATTACCTTCAAAAGAAATATAAATTTCTTCTCTCCCACATTTGTAACACCACTCAAACAGGTGCATCAAATGTGCATAAAAATGATGAAGTCCCTTCAATAAAAGGGTGAAAAACTGGGCAAACTAACATCCGCACAAAATGGTTGAAATATAACACTAACTCAATTAAAGTCACTGGTTATTTTCTACCACCACTTTTCATCAGTGTTGCCAATGTGGGGGTACCCCGATTTGCATGCGGTGACGGGGGTGGGGGGTCACTGTTCAGTGGCGAATGTAGGGTAGAAGAGAGAGTCATGTAGATTTTTACGGGGAATATTAAATATATGTTTTTTTTTAAAGAGGGTTCTAGTTAAAACCAGTACTCGATTCTATATGATGTCATCTGGTGGTCTGGAATTCCTCAAGTTCACTGCATTTCATTATGTCACGTGCTGTAATCAGTAATTTGGTCCATTATCGATCATTGTGTTGATATATGACATAACGTAAGCAGGATTTTTACTCTAGTCAAGAGTTCAAATTGTCCACAAATGTTTTATGTTGTAGATGTATTATTTTATTAAACACAATGGCTACTAAAGATAAGGAAGTACGTACAAAAGTATGCCAAGAATGGGGAAGTTGACCCTCTACTGAAATGTATTTATGTTGCTGGTATTTCTCATTATAGCCTGCTTTTCTGTATAGCACATCTAAGTTCATGTGCAAAGGCATTGTTGGATATTACAAAGCTCAGAGCAAGGTTATGTAGTGCTTCGAGAATTTCTGCATAAATTCTAGAACCACTCAGCATTCTACCCTCTTGAACACATGATATTTTAGAAGTGAGTGTGGAATGATAGAATCCTACCTACTGTGTGTCACATGTTTATGTGTGCAGGTTTGAAATTCATTTGCGAGAAGAACATAGACACAGAGGTCAAATATCAAGGACAAGTAATTGTCGGGCAATCAATGGAAGGCTTAATGAAAGTGTACAGATGAGTCATTGAGTCATTGAGCTTCTATGTTATTCTGTGCTAGTTGTGTCAGTTACCATTGTTATCATAACAAGAACAGTTGAGAAGGTACTCTTGAGGAAAACTTTTGTCTTAGCCTTGTTGAAGGGAAGACGTGTATTACAGTTCATGTTGAGACTAGACATGGTGTTTAGTTTACATATAAGAGAAAGTTGGCTTACTTTGTTTCTAACGTTTGGAGACATGAGAGGATTACAAAGCAGTATATATTTATATGAAGAGTGAGATTTGTAATGTGTCTGAAGTTCAAATGTACGTCGATAGTTTAAGCAAATGAATTGGCATGTCATAAGAAATTCCTGTACCTAGCAGCATACTTTAGAGAAGAAAATGAAAGAGTTTGCAGCAGCAGGCTAACCAGCAAGGAAGGTTGGCCAAGCATGTCATGTAAGTCATGTCATAAAAGAAGCGCAAGTTTGTATATTTATTTTGCACTTAAATTGTCGTCCAAAGCCATTAGTGTCAGAGTTTAGATCTCCTTCCTGATTTTAAAATCTGAATGCTCCATTTCAGCTTAGTTTTAAATTTTATAACAACATACATTTTAGTGGATATAATGTAACTGTTGTTTGTGTTGTGAAATATTCTATTAATTTCATAAAGCTATACATAAATACATTTTAAAATATCTCATTACATGCTAGCATGAAAAAGGAAACTTACACAACATTTGCTGCATTTGTAATTATATAAATGTTTGTAAAAGCTGGTTTACTTTTTTATTTGTTTTCAGAATGGTTAGCCACCAATCAATCTGGCAGAACAGTAAGGCGTTCTGTGGGTACTTCATACTGGTCTCAATGTGCATAAGAAAGATTTAATTTAACATGCAAAAACAAAGGAGCACATTGAGAAAGTGAAAATGGACAGAATTTCAAAATCTTGCCACAAAATTGTGCAGTGGGGAGTCAATAACAGAGTGAAAAATGCTGAATTCTTAATTGTCAAGTGCAGAGCAACATCAACTGCAATTACTTAGTTTCTTAATGATGTGGAGTGAGTCACTTTACATTAATATCACCAATAGTGTTTAGAGAATTTCCGCGTAATTTCTAGAACCACTCGGCCTTCTACCTTCTCGAATACATGATATTTTAAATATAAGTGTGAGAGAGCCTATCTACTGTGTGTCACCTGTCTGTGTGTGCAGGTCTAAAGTGTGTAGTGAGAAGACCGTAGACATGGCAGTCGAATGGAACCAACAGCACTTGTCGGTCATGTCAAGGAAATTGTAATGAAAGAACACAGCAGCCCCAAGAAACTTCTGTGTTGTTCTGTGCTGTTTCGTAACTTAACTGTTTATTTCATCACTACAATAAAATTGAAAAAAGATTTTTAGCAACTTTTAACACAGTTGTACTAGAGGCAAGACTTGTTCACTATTTCGGTGGCTGTTGAATCAACTATGTGGTAAATGTATCTTAATTTGTGTCTAATGTGAGATGATACGGATGACTTACAAGAAGTCTAATGTTTATGTGTGAACTGATTATTTTTTTCTTTATGAAAGTTGAACTGTCCGTCTGAAGTTTCGGATGAGATTATCTCGAAAACTATACATTGAGTAAAAATAGTGGGTAAGACGAGTTCATAAGCTCAAAGGGGGACATCAAATAATACTACATGTGACCCCCATCCCCCACCCCCTTGCGTGAGGGGCAACTTTTAAATCTTAAATGGAAACCCCATTTTTTATTGCAGATTCGTATTCTCAATAAAAAAGTAATCAAGTTTCATCTGATACATTTTTTTAAACCATTGACAGATGGCACTGGAATCAAGAAACTTTAAAATTGGGGAAGAACTCCAATTTATTTAGAACGATTAGAGAAAGATGCATCAAATTGATGCAAAATGTGCACCAATTCTTTCATTACACCAAATTAAGCTATTTTTTTTTTTTTTTTTTTTACAAAATGTATCCCACCCGCCACAATTTTTGATGGAGGGAGGCGGAATGGTATTAAAGTTTCATTAGGGAACTCTTCACAATACCATTACTCACCCGACTGTGGTGCTACCATCGCCAAACTGCGAACTATTGCTCAGTATAAAGGTCGATTCATTGTGATCCGACGTCACTTCACTTTCCGATTGTGAACCATAAACATCAACTGACTAAAGTAAATTATTCTTTAGCAAAACATGGCTCACTATCCTCCTTCAGAGACTGTTCATGTGATGTTAATTATAGGTGAATGTCATAACAATTATGATGCAGCTGCGCAATTGTATGCCGATCGTTTCCCAAACAGACGACATCCAAGCGAAAACATTTCGAGCTTGTTGAGAGCAGTTTTGAATAATGAATATGTGCACCATCCAACTTGTCATTGTAAATACAATGAAAATTACGCTGTTACCCATACCTTTCTCGCCTGTGTTCAACTGGATCCTGAAATTAGTAGTCATACGATTCAGAGACAAACTGGAATACCAAAATCGACTGTTTTGTGGATTTTGAAGGTACATAAATATCATGCTTATCATATCACACTGACACAGGCATTAATGCTGAAAGATATGCAAATACATGTGGATTTCTGCCAATGGGCCTTGGAAATCACAAGAGATGACAATGATTTTTTTAGATAATGGCAAATTAAATCATCATGATTGTCAATGGGTCTGTGCCAGCGTGGTTTGACAAGGGACCAATATTGACAATCAACACAAATGGTGGTTAATGGTCTGGTGTGAAACTTTAAATGGTTACTTGATAGGACCATATTTTTTTGGGTGAAATGTCACTGGGGAATCTTATTTACAACTTCTCTGCAATGATTTGTTGGAGCTAATGGAAGATGTTGATTTAGAAACTAGACAGTGAATGTGGTTCCAACAGGACAAAGCAGCTCCCCATTATGCTAAAAATGTGCGTAACATTTTAAATTTACAGTGCCCTGGTCAGTGGATAGGACGCAGAGGACCAATTCAGTGGCCTCCATGTTCACCAGACCTAACATCTGATTTTTTCTTGTGGGGTTATTTAAAAAATATTGTCTATGAAAGACAGCCCACAACCTGAAACGATATGGAGCAACGCATTCAAAGAGCATGTGCAGCCATACCACAGGATGTGCTGCTCAAAACTGTGTACAACTTTTGCAGACAATTGACTTTATGCATTGAAGCAAATGGGGATAATTTTCAACAATTTCTTTGTGGCTAATTTCATTAATTAAGCACCTCAAATTGTGAGAGGTAAGGGGACTCACACTAATGAAGCAACCCATGGGAACATCATTCCACTACATCCATGTTGTCGTTCCTGGGTAATGCTAAAAGTAGGATACAGTACATTTTGTACAAAAATAGGTTAATTTGGCATAACAAAACAATTGGTACACATTCTTTATTGATTTTAGGCGTCTTTCTTGGATAATTCTAGATAAATCAGAGTTCTTCCCCAATTTTACTTTTTTCTCTATTTCAGTGCCATCTGTCAATGGTTTAAAAAACTGATTCAGACAAAACTTGATTACTTTTTTATGGAGAATTCAAATCTGGAATAAAAATGGATGTTTCTGTTTAAGATTTAAAAGTTGCCCCCTGCCCCACTCAATGGGGCATGGGCTGGAGGTTACGCCTAGTATCATTTGATGTCCCCCTTTGAGCATATGAACTCTTCTTACCCACTACTTTTACTCTATGTATAGTTTTCAAGATAATCTCATCCAAAACTTCAGTTGGATCACCCTGTATATATTCCTTAACTACCATCATTCTTTGGAGAAGAAGTTTTTGGAGACTGACATAGAGCCAGCTATCCAGACAAGAAGATCAGCTGTGCATGCCAAGTAAGTCCATGCATGTAAAAGAAGTGAGAAGGTTGCAGTCCTACTTCACACATTCTTGTGGTCAAGAACATTAGAATGTAGTGACCAGTGTGAAACGACCAAAGGAAAAAAGGAATTTTGATACAAAAACAAGAGAAAAATCTATCAAGTGTTTCAATAGCAACCGAGCATAACAAGACAAAAGAACTATTTCAAGGAATTGGATTTTGCCTAAATATCCAATGAAGAAAATTTGTAACTGTAAATAAGGGAGAAGAAGTGAAAAAACCACAATGAGGAAAAACTGGAGAGAAGATCTCGACCTATTAGATTAAGAAGAGATATGCCTAGAATGGTATGACTAAGGAGATCTGCTGTGGGGAGTATACAGTTCTCACACATTGTGGGTACACAGATGCAGAAACCTGCATCCAACGCTGCTGGCACCAGCTGCTGTTCACCGGCGCTCACCTACTTCCACATCTGCTCACCGACCCCTACGTGGAAACCAACAACTGATGCCACCAGCACCAATTGCTGTTCACCAGTGCTGATTACACTTATGCTCAATGACACATCCAAAATTCTAAGCCCAGTTAGCAAAAAACATTACTTTAAGTATAAAAACTACACTAATAATGTTCATTCAATGGCTTATACCACGTCGTATTAATATATGAAAGTTAATTTTTAGATGCTCACAAGTTCTAAAGCTTGTAAAATTATGGATCAGGAACACCAAGTAGGAGAAATTTGCAGAACCAGGCATGGCTATAAAAATTAGTAAAGAAGGGCTAGACTGGGTTAGTAAATCTAATCAAAGCTGAAAATGCTACTTTAAGAAAGGAACTAAGTGCAACTGTAAATGAGAAAATAGATACCGAGAGTCCTAAGTTAGACTCAGTAAATGCTCAGTTAAATGATAAATTAGATGCCCAGAGGGAAACCTTGAATAGCCAAGCAACCAACTGGGTTTATTAAGTGCCAAGGTTGACGCACAGAGTAGAGAATTTAGTAATCTATGCAATGGCATGGATGCTTTAAGGACTGACTTTGTCTCTCTAAATGGTAAATTTGAAAATCTGAAATTAGGTTTAAAGAAGGAACTAACTAATTCTTTAAGCATTCATGTAAATCATATGTATGCTGAATTCAACCAAAAACAGACAAATAACTTTCAGAATTTGACAAAACAGTTAGAATTGAATATTGAGGAAAAATGTAATAGAGTAGAAATAGATATTAATGAAAAGTTAGGATCATTGGAGGATGTATGTCATGCTCAGTTTAATGTTGTAAAGCAGGAAGTGCATACTTTGAAAGAGAGCATTATAAGCATAGTAAATTAATGCCTGACATTCGATCGCAAATTACAGGTATAAGTACACGAGTAGACAGTTTAGAAAGAAGCTTCAAAGAGAAGATAGCAAGCTCTGATATCATAAATGTAAGTAGTCTGGAGGAGCAGGTACAGGAAATTATAGATCAGAAAGTCACTGAGAGAATAACATCGAGGAAAGCATTGCCTATGGCTTCTTCCAAATTTACTGATACCAGGAAGGGCATAGACGAACCCTGGAGAGAAGTCAAACTTATCCAGGAACAAGTAGAAAAATGAGGAACTTCACCCAATGTTGTGTTGACTAGTGAAGTAGTTTCTGATTTGCAATGGTGGGCGAATTCAGGGTTATCGAGACTATTCCCTAAATTCAAGCCTGACGGAGAGATGCATCTGACTCATTTATTGAAAAGATTCAAAAAGCTTTGCTGAATAACTGGGAAGTTTCTAAAATGATTGAATTTTCTGTGGGGCACCTTTTAGGGAAGTCTTCATAATGGAGTACTGTAAATTTATTTTGGAAATCTACCCATGAACAAAAGTTCGTAATATTTAAAGAGAAATATTGGTCTGCTGGAGTGCAGGAGAAACTAATATCAGATTTGTGGGACCCAAAATATTACAATAATACTTAGGGTACCATGAGGCAATATTTAGACTGGCATCTAATATGGGCAAAGTATTTAGATAAGCTGATGGAGGAAGAGGGGTTCATTCAAATTTTGATTAGACAATTACCCATCTGTGTAAGACAAGGCATCTGGTGTAGTGGCTGGAGAACGGTTGAAGAATTGTTATCCTTCATTGATGCACTAGATGCCCCAAATAAAGACTGTAATGAAACTTTACATCAAGGGGAAAACTCGAATTTCAAAAGGAATAGTGGGAATAATTTCAAAAAGCATGAAGTAAACCTAGCTGCAGTACACCAGTGCAATAGAAAAATGGTAACGACAATCATCAGAAGAAGCATCCACCTTCAAATTTAGGTCCAGTAACTTCACAGGAATTTGTAACAAGTAATACTAGAGTACAAAGTGGTAACGTAGTATCTTGATTCGTTTACCAACCTGTGATTACTAATAATGAGAAAAACGTGGTGCGATCTGGATCCAGGGCCAGAGTCCAGGTCATAGAGATTCACTAGGAGGCCTGGTTAATGATAAGTATGTTATTTTCATGCACAGGCTACCCACAAAAATAATGGTTACTGTTGGGATAACCAAACCTAGTTATCAACAATCCACAACCTATAATAGCAGGGACCATGGAAACTACTGAAGTTAACATACTTATAGACTCGGGTAGTGAAGTATCACTCATATCTAGAACATTCTTTACTTTTTGTTCTAAATGACCTATGTAAACTCCAGTTACTGGAAATAGCAGTAAGTGCTGTTTAGTCTTTAATAAAGTAAAGTTGTGAAACATGAAACCCACGTGAAGTGCAGTGCTGGAAATATCTTATTTTGTAAAGCACTTTTAATAGTAGAAAATATTAATAGGGATGCATATTTTGGTTTATATTGGTTATTAGAATTTAAAGTCATCTTAAATTTTCAGAATCTTCTTTGTATCCAGCATCTACTGTTCCTTTTACTAAAACAGTTTGTGACAGACAGCTACATTGGTAAACAAACAACAAAATGTCAGTGTATGCGATTAACAGCTACAGTACAATTATCACCAGGGATCGATAATGTATGTCCAGGAACACTATGAACTGACATACAAGACAAAGTTAATGAGTCACTAATATTAACCAAACAACAAAAGCGAAATTTATACAAAATTTTAATGAAGTATGAAGTGGTATTCTCCAATTGTCCCAGTGAAATCAGTGACTATATTTGTAATTTCAAAATCAAAGATGACACTCTATTCTTATGTAAGCCATATCCAGTACCAGTAAGTTCAAAAGAAGCAGTGAGGGAGGAAATCAATCAAATGATCGATAACAGTATAACAGACCACAGCTTGCAGCGTCATGAACAACCCTTTGGTCACAGTGAAAAAAGCTACAGGTGTGGTACAATTAGTGTTAGACACCCGGACGTTGAATAAGCAGATAGAGACAGAAAGAGACAAACTGATTAACATTGAAGAAATGTTATCCAAATTTGAGAAAGCAAGGTTTTTCAGCACAGTGGACCTGACTTTGGGATATTGGTAAATCAGGTTACATCCAGAAACAAAAATGTATACAGCATTCTTATTTGATGGTACACCATATCATTTCAATGTATTTCCATTTGGACTTAATATTTCTGTATCTGTATTTATACATGGGCTGGATGAAGCATTAGGGAGAGATTTATTGAAGGATTTAATAATATGTGTAGACAATACCTTAATAATATTGGCTACTTGGGAAGAACATTGTCACACCTTACGCATAACTCTGAAAAGATTTAAAGAGAAAGGTGTTACAGTGAAACTGTCTAAATCATACATTACATCCCAAGAGCTTAAGTTTTTAGGTTATATTGCAGGGGTGCAGGGAATTAAACTAGACCCTGAACACATTTAAGCTATAAAAGATTGTCCACACCAAAGAAATTTAAGACAGTTGAAGGGATTTATAGGTATGGCCGGATACTATCAAAAGTACAGAAGAGATCATGAACTAAATGACCTGAAAATTTTATGTTTATTAAGGAAGGGAGTACTGTGGATTTGGGATCAAGAAGCAAATGATGCATTTGAAAAGGTGAAAAGTGCACTTGTTGAATCATCCATATTACATCATCCAGTTATGATCAAACTGTTCAAAATTTCAACAGATGCATCTGATTATGGAACTGCTGCAGAACTTTTCCAAGGAGAATGGGATCTAAATAGTCTAGAACACCGAACCATAGCTTTTGCTAGCCGTAGTCTAAATAAGCATGAATTGAATTACATGGCTACTGAAAAAGAACTATTGGCGATTGTATGGAGTATCAAAAAATTTCAAACACTAGTATTGTGGTCATAAATTCATGTTTATACAAATCATCAAGCTCTATCCTTTCTAATGAACAGTTGATTGTCACACAGCAGATTAACGCGATGGATGCTTTTCCTACAGGAATATGATATTCGGTACAATATTCTCAGAACCTTTTACATGTTGTATCCTGATGCTTTGTCTAGGTTACCCATAGGAATAGAAGAGTTAAAATGTACAGATGAACATGGCTTAATTTTTGAAATTAATTTTATGTCAGTAGATTATACAAAGATCAGGGTACAAGCAATGGCTCAAAGAACAACAGAAAATATCCATCATGATCCCTATTTTACAGAAATGTTTTATATGTGTATCTGGAATTCCTTACTTACTAATCAAGTGGGAAAATGGAAAATTATGGATCATAAGTTGTGTTGGAGGGACAGCATAGCATTGCAATGTTGGCGTTTATGCATTCCCTAAGTAATGGAAGACGCACTTGTTTGGTATGTTCACACAGGATGTGTACACTTTGGAATGAAAACATGTATAGGAAGGGAGAACCGATAGAGGTACTCAAGGAACCCTCCACCACACTCCGTCAGGTGGCTTGCGGAGTATGGATGTAGATGTAGATGTAGATCTCATTTGAATAAGTTTTTTTTTTTTTTATTTTTAAGAATCTAGGGCATAATTTAGTATCTTTGATTAGAACTTGTGAAATCTGTCAGAAGATGAAAGAGGATCATACTCATGTGAAATACAAAATGTTTCTGATTATTCCTAAGTCGTTACATGATCTCACAGCAGGAGAGTTTTATGGACCAGTTCCAAAAGGAAAGGGAGGAGTGTCATACATTTTGGTCACCATAGAACGCTGGTCAAAATATATTAATCTATATCCCATCAAAAAAGCAAATACACAGACAGTTATACACTGCTTACAACAATACCTTCCAGAACTAGGTAAACCAAAATGGTTTCTTATGGATAATGGCCCACAATTCATGAGCAACAAATTTAAAGAATTTCTAGCATGGGAAGTTATTTGTCAAGCATTAATATCAAACTATAACCCATCCTCGAACCCGTGTGAATGAGTAATGAAGGAAATTGGAAAACTATGCCGCACCTACTGCCATGAAAAACATACTTTATGGGCAACGAAAATTAAAGACTTTGAACTTATTCTAAATGGATTACCACATGTATGAACTTGGTTAACACCTTTAGAAGTAATGGATGAACCCTTTATAGGAGAACTTCTCATTAGATGATTTAGTTGGTCTGAACAACTGAGTGCCAATTACAAAATGAACCAGGAAATTGTTGCGCCTTTTAGACTAAATTCTTAGAAACCAAAAGTAAGTAAACATAATGAAAAAGCTGTTGATTTACAAGAACTAGGTCATCGATCTTGTACTGAAGTTCATCATCTTCAAAGCTCTGCCCTGAAGAAAGAGAGACACAAGTTTTTTCCAAAAATGTGAAGGACCACAGAAGGTGATCCATCCCAAGACATTATTCTTTATGGATCCTACAACTGGATCAGCAAAGGGAAGTCTAATGTAAAGGACGTAAAGCTATATATCCCTCAGGGAAATTAATGTTCAGAATTAATGGCCAGAGTGATGACCGTGGGGTCCTGAGTTGTTCTCGGTGTTTCTTCTATAATAGTTTTTATACACCGAATTCCTCCAAAATCTTAAGCTACTCAACCATCCCACACTCAAAGATTCTATGAAAAAAAATAGTACTGAATAGCATTTGTGATTACGTCATCCCCAATGATTCCTGGTGAGGGATTTCCTAGTTCCATTCAGTCAGACTACTAACAACCTCCGTCTCCCTATAAAATCTCTTGGCGGAGTAATGAAGCTTCTGCATACATGTTTCTGGTACTTCACTTATGTACTCAGCAAGAGCGTGTATGAGGTAGGTATTTGCACAGTGCATTCACACTTACCTGTCCCCAATTTGGACTTGTCCCAACTTTGTTCGGCTGCAGCATGAGGTGGAAATTTGGACACATGTTGTCATTTGGCACAGCCTTGGACAACATATATTAAGTGCACCTGGTCAGATCTTATCTCTCTTGGTTTCAACCGGCATTATCTCCATGTATAATTAGGTCATATTTTTGCTTGGAATGATCTTGGTATATAATCTCTTCACCAGTTGCTTTGCAAACATGTGTGTAGAGACCTTGGTAAAATCAGTGTCTTCAATTTTGTATGTATTATTGATATAAGGTGTCATTATGATGACTCCAACACTGGTATTCTTGAAAGATGCTGGGTAATCCTTTCATTGGTCACATATTTCTAGGTAAATATGGAGAACAGTGTCCTGGCACATAACTTTCAAAATATTTTCTGATGTCATGAGAATATTATTCTCATACTGAATGTACTATATTTGGGCCAGAGTTCCAATTTATATTTCTTGATGCATATTTTTCTTAGTGAACTGAAGGAAATATTAAGTTAGCAAAAACACATAACTAATCAAACAACTGTGATAACATAGTATATAAGTTTACTACTTTGTACAGAATATTTTGTACCTTTTATTAGATGTGATGTAGACAGGACAGTTTGTATCAGTTTTGAAAGGGGTGGGTATTGTGGATAACAGCATGATTTATGAGAACACATAAATCATGGCAAACACAAAACACACACCACACCTTTCAAACAACCCTCACAAATAAGTGTGCCTGATTCTTCATCACTTGCCATTTCCACAGGGTTACTAAGATTTTGTTTTGGGACCTCAAGGGTGAATGTGGGAATGTCCGTTCTGTAGCAGATGATTTAACAACAAACCTTCTCCGGCATCTCATTCAAGTACCTATGAGGTAGGGATCCTGGGGTAGGGGGGTGGGAAGGGTTTCCTGTCTTTGGGGCTATCGTCTTTCTCTTCTTTGATCTTAGCAACCTTTTCTATTTATTTTCTTTCTTACATCTCATCTGCGGGCCTATCTTTTATGACCTCTTTCCATATTCATCTACTTCTATTGCAGATGTCCTTCCTGGTTTCCATGGTTTCCAATAACCTATATCCTATCTTCAGGTAAAAAAGCCAAAGACTCAGACTACACAGACAGACATACACACAAAATTACATTTATACACAAACATTAAGATTACAGGGGAAACTACATACACACACACACACACACACACACACACACACACACACACACACTCTCCCCCCTCTCTCTCTCTCTCTCTCTCTCTCTCTCTCTCTCTCTCTCTCACGGCAGATACACACACACACACACACACACACACACACACACACACACACACACACACACACACACTCTCTCTCTCTCTCTCTCTCTCTCTCTCTCTCTCTCTCACGGCAAATTTTTTAAATAAACACCGAGCAATATTGAATTTCAGTGGTGCAAAAGTAAAATTGAATGTAAATAGTGTAAACTGTGTTGTACATCTATTGTGTCTAGACAAGACAGCCTAGACACAATGAGAGGAAGCCGAAAGGCACGCGCTAAGCTAAAGCAGGATGGCGTGAGGTCTGAAACAGGATACGTAATGAATGCTATAAAGAAAAGTACGTAGCTTCTGGAATACTTAACTTTAATCCATCCTTTTGGTACATCTGGAGATTGTGGCGATACAAGTGAGACTCTTCAGATACATGCAATGTTACTAATGGCGCCTTGCTAGGTCGTAGCCATTGACTTAGCTGAAGGCTATTCTAACTATCTGCTCTGCAAATGAGCGAGGCTTCGTCAGTGTGCATCGCTAGCTACGTCGTCCGTACAACTGGGGCGAGTGCTATTCCATATCTCGAGACCTGCCTTGTGGTGGCGCTCGGTCTGCGATCACACAGTGGCGACACGCGGGCCCGACATGTACTAATGGACCGCGGCCGATTTAAAGCTACCACCTAGCAAGTGTGGTGTCTGGCGGTGACACCACAACAACAAAATATCCGAGATAGTTTTCTGAGATTTCTAACTTCATCTATGCCACAAATGAGCTAAGAGACTTTGATGGATGTACAGGATGTAAAATGACCATTTTTAAAATAATATTATGAAAATTTATATATGTGTTTGGAGAGAGAGTCTGATTTTTGATTGAGATTTTTACTTTAAGTCATAACTGGTAGCTGAATTTTTGGTTGCTGCCTCCTTGAATGGTCAGCTTCTGCACCAGTTGTTGACGTATTGCAATTTGGAGGAAGTTATTGTTCTTTAAGGTTTAAAATACGACTCTGTTAGTTACTTGGCCATATTGCAGATAACTTTGAGCCCAAGTTTTCATAGCTTTTCATACCTAAGGAACCACTGCTGTAAGTAAGTAAGATCAAACAGCAATCTGCATTTTGTGAGAAAAGGAGATTGCTTGACACACAAACTTCCTTCAAACTACATGTCCTGCTACATCAAAATTGGTCAGTGGAATACAGCACCATACTATTGTACAAGAACATAATCTAATTACTGTAATTAAGAAATTATGAGAGGTTGTTACTTATTGAATGAAAACTATAGAGAATGCATTTCTTTCCCTGTATTTTAGTGAGCTTTGTACACTTACAATTCTGTCGATTGATAGACGGCAACGACAATGAAGTTCCGCTCCTTTTCCAAAAACAAGATATTCCTAGTCTTCACTTCCAAAAATTTTGTACAAATAAATGTTTGACAACTCTTACACATACTTCACTCGGTTTTATCATCAGAATATCAGTTTTCATTAAATATAACAATACGTTCTGAGCGATGACCTAGCAACACGTCCTCTTTCCACAAGATACGGATTAACAGTCTTTTTCTAAATAAAATCAATTGTCTTTTTTTTTTTTTTTTTTTTTTTTTTTCTTTTTTTTTTTTTTTTTTTTTTTTTTTTGAGTCCATACTCAAAGATTCTCTAATACTATCACTGCGGGGATTGCTACACGGGTAGCAGGGGTTGTGTGGCGTGGGCTGGGCGGTTTTTTAGGTTAGATGGCCTTGAGCAAGTACAGAAAGGGCAACAGCCTCAACAGGTGCGGGGCAAAGTCAGGACATGCGAGGACCAAGCAGCAGTCGGTATTGTAATTGTAAACTGTCGAAGCTGCATTGGTAAAGTACCGGAACTTCAAGCGCTGATAGAAAGCACCGAAGCTGAAATCGTTATTGGTACAGAAAGCTGGCTGAAGCCAAAGATAAATTCTGCCAAAATTTTTACAAAGGTGCAGACGGTGTTTAGAAAGGATAGATTGCATGCATTCGGTGGTGGAGTGTTCGTCGCTGTTAGTAGTAGTTTACCCTGTAGTGAAGTAGAAGTGGATAGTTCCTGTGAATTATTATGGGTGGTGGTTACACTCAACAACCGAGATAGGTTAATAATTGGCTCCTTTTACCGACCTCCCGACTCAGCAGCATTAGTGGCAGAACAACTGAGAGAAAATTTGGAATACATTTCACATAAATTTTCTCAGCATTAGGTGGAGATTTCAATTTACCAGATATAGACTGGGACACTCAGATGTTTAGGACGGGTGGTAGGGACAGAGCATCGAGTGACATTATACTGAGTGCACTATCCGAAAATTACCTCGAGCAATTAAACAGAGAACCGACTCGTGGAGATAACATCTTGGACCTACTGACAACAAACAGACCCGAACTTTTCGACTCTGTATGTGCAGAACAGGGAATCAGTGATCAGGCCGTTGCAGCATCCCTGAGTATGGAAGTTAATAGGAATATAAAAAAAGGGAGGAAGGTTTATCTGTTTAGCAAGAGTTATAGAAGGCAGATTTCAGACTACCTAACAGATCAAAACGAAAATTTCTGTTCCGAAACTGACAAAGTTGAGTGTTTATGGAAAAAGTTCAGGGCAATCGTAAAATGCGTTTTAGACAGGTACTTACCGAGTAAAACTGTGAAGGACGGGAAAAACCCACCATGGTACAACAACAAAGTTAGGAAACTACTGCGAAAGCAAAGAGAGCTTCACTCCAAGTTTAAACGCAGCCAAGACCTCTCAGAAAAACAGAAGGTAAACGATGTCAAAGTTAGCATAAGGAGGGCTATGCGTGAAGCGTTCAGTGAATTCGAAAGTAAAATTCTATGTACCGACTTGATAGAAAATCCTCGGAAGTTCTGGTCTTATGTTAAATCAGTAAGTGGCTCGAAACAGCATATCCAGAGACTCCGGGATGAGGATGGCATTGAAACAGAGGATGACACGTGTAAAGCTGAAATACTAAACACCTTTTTCCAAAGCTGTTTCACAGAGGAAGACCGCACTGCAGTTCCTTCTCCAACTTCTCGCACAAACGAAAAAATGGCTGACATCGAAATAAGTGTTCAAGAAATAGAAAAGCAACTGGAATCACTCAACAGAGGAAAGTCCACTGGACCTGACAGGATACCAATTCGATTCTACACAGAGTATGCGAAAGAACTTGCCCCCCTTCTAACAGCCGTGTGCTGCAAGTCTCTAGAGGAACGGAGGGTTCCAAATGATTGGAAAAGAGCACAGGTAGTCCCAGTCTTCAAGAAGGGTCATCGAGCAGATGCGCAAAACTATAGACCTATATCTCTGACATCGATCTGTTGTAGAATTTTAGAACATGTTTTTTGCTCGAGTATCATGTCGTTTTTGGAAACCCAGAATCTACTATGTAGGAATCAACATGGATTCGGGAAACAGTGATTGTGTGAGGCCCAACTCGCTTTATTTGTTCATGAGACCCAGAAAATATTAGATACAGGCTCCCAGGTAGATGCTATTTTTCTTGACTTCCGGAAGGCGTTCGATACAGTTCCGCACTGTCGCCTGATAAACAAAGTAAGAGCCTATGGAATATCAGACCAGCTGTGTGGTTGGATTGAAGAGTTTTTAGCAAACAGAACACAGCATGTTGTTATGAATGGAGAGACGTCTTCAAACGTTAAAGTAAGCTCTGGCATGCCACAGGGGAGTGTTATGGGACCATTGCTTTTCATAATATATATATAAATGACCTAGTAGATAGTGTCGGAAGTTCCATTAGGCTTTTCGCGGATGATGCTGTAGTATACAGAGAAGATGCAGCATTAGAAAATTGTAGCGAAATGCAGGAAGATCTGCAGCGGATACTCACTTGGTGCAGGGAGTGGCAACTGACCCTTAACATAGACAAATGTAATGTATTGCGAATACATAGAAAGAAGGATCCTTTATTGTATGATTATATGATAGCGGAACAAACACTGGTAGCAGTTACTTCTGTAAAATATCTGGGAGTATGCGTGCGGAACGATTTGAAGTGGAATGATCATATAAAATTAATTGTTGGTAAGGCGGGTACCAGGTTGAGATTCATTGGGAGAGTCCTTAGAAAATGTAGTCCATCAACAAAGGAGGTGGCTTACAAAACACTCGTTCGACCTATACCTGAGTATTGCTCAACAGTGTGGGATCCGTACCAGATCGGGTTGACAGAGGAGATATAGAAGATCCAAAGAAGAGCGGCACGTTTTGTCACAGGGTTATTTGGTAACCGTGATAGCGTTACGGAGATGTTTAACAAACTCAAGTGGCAGACTCTGCAAGAGAGGCGCTCTGCATCGCGGTGTAGCTTTCTCACCAGGTTTTGAGAGGGTGTGTTTCTGGATGAGGTATCGAATATATTGCTTCCCCCTACTTATACCTCCCGAGGAGATCACGAATGTAAAATTAGAGAGATTTGAGCGCGCACGGAGGCTTTCAGACAGTCGTTCTTCCCGGGAACCATACGTGACTGGAACAGGAAAGGGAGGTAATGACAGTGGCACGTAAAGTGCCCTCTGTCACACATCGTTGGGTGGCTTGCGGAGTATAACTGTAGATGTAGATGTAGAAGAGTTTCTTGCTGTCCAGCTGCGCTTCACTTCACCTCAAGTAATTTTTGAATCACATTTACATTTTTGGGATTTACATACATTACTGAGTTTCTCAGAATAAAATCAGGCACAAATTAGTTAAAGAAAAAAAAAACCGTGAGGCACACATAACATTACAAGGATTGTCAGAATGTTATGTTGTGATCATAAAAATCTGCTTGTGGCCTAAATTTTTTGCAGGACTACTTCATGGCAGACGCAGACTCTTAAACTGCAACCTTTGTTTTCTGTGGAGTGAGCTATCCAAACATGATTCATAACGCCCCTATCTGTACAGATTCAATATGCCATGCTAGTCCTATTTGGTAAGGGTCCCACACACTTCAGCAGTTTTCTAAAACTGGTTACACAAGTTATTTGTAAGCTATCTCCTTTATAGACAGTTCAAGAAGGTGCTGGGTGAAACTACTTCACATAGTGATGTCTCAATTACTGTAAAATGTGATAGTGAAGTGTGTGATATTTGTGTGAGAAAGGTCAAGCAAGGTATCCTGTCTATTAAGTGCAAGTCATGGTACCACAATAAGATGTGTAAAAGTGAATCTGAAATATCATGACTAGACATGTCATCAGTGCTTTACGAGTGCCACAAAAACGAAATACTGAATGCACTAAAATCAGAAAAAACAATAATAATGGTTCTTTCATACGATTTAGTGATCATAACCACAAAATACCAAGAACTCTAGAAGAAATAACAAGAAATACCAAGGCTTGGAGCAAAATTACCAGCTAGCACAAGATGTTCCTGTAAACAGTCTTTCTATGCACAAAATGTGGCATGAGCCAACTAAAGCATGTAAACAAACAGTAAGTACAGCTCTGGTGATACCACTATCAAATAAATAATTCCAGAATGAGATTTTCACTCTGCAGCGGAGTGTGCGCTGATATGAAACTTCCTGGCAGATTAAAACTATGTGCCCGACCGAGACTTGAACTCGGGACCTTTGCTTTTCGCGGGCAAGTGCTCTACCAACTGAGCTACCGAAGCACGACTCCCGCCCGGTACTCACAGCTTTACTTCTGCCAGTACCTCGTCTCCTACCTTCCAAACTTTACAGAAGCTCTCCTGCGAACCTTGCAGAACTAGCACTCCTGAAAGAAATGATATTGCGGAGACATGGCCTAGCCACAGCCTGGGGGATGTTTCCAGAATTAGATTTTCACTCTGCAGCGGAGTGTGCGCTGATATGAAACTTCCTGGCAGATTAAAACTGTGTTCCTGACCGAGACTCGAACTCAGGACCTTTGCCTTTCGCGGGCAAGTGCTCTACCAACTGAGCTACTGAAGCACGACTCCCGCCCGGTACTCACAGCTTTACTTCTCCTGTGCTGTTGGTGGAGCACCTGCCCACAAAAGGCAAAGATCCCGAGTTTGAGTCTTGGTCCGGCACACTGTTTTAATCTGCCAGGAATTTTCACAATAGCGCACACTCCACTGCAGAGTGAAAATCTCATTCTGGAATCATTGTGTCATCAATTGCTTCATTGTCTTCAGGTGACAACCATTCACAGCCAAAACCTGGTCAATCTGGTAAGAGAAGATCATTCCAGAAGACTTTGTTGATCAAATATACATGGCTAGAATATGAAGAATCAACCAAAAATTTTTTTGCAAAACCTGGAAAGAGGCAAATGCTAAAAGTCTATTACAATTCTTCAATAAAAGAAGATTCATTTACTTCTGTAGGGTTTTCTAACTGGAAAAAGGCTTTTGAAAAATTCTGTTTTCATGAAAATATGTCTATGCATAAAGAAGGTGTTCAGTTAGTGATAGAATTTAGTTTCAGAAGAGTGGAGTCCCAATTGAATGAACAGTTAGACAGTGATATGAAGAAAGGCCATTTAGCTCTTAAGACAATTTTTACTACTGTGCAATTTCTATGGCAACAAGGACTAGAAATTAGAGGGGAGGAATATGTAAACTCAATTTTTTTTTCCAGTTGCTAAAACTTCAGAAGAATGACATACATGAGTTTAAAGATTGGTTAGGGCATTTGGGGTATAAGTGGATGCCCCACAATATTCAAAATGAGATCGTTGATCTACTAGGAAAGTTTGTGATGAGAAAGGTATTGGCTTCAATCAAGAAGAATGAACATTTTCCTATTATGGTTGACCAAACAAGTAATTATTCGATTAATGAACAAGTGTCATTTTGTATTTGTACTGTTGATGATTCCTTAATCGTCAAGGAAGATTATATTGGCTAATACCATACCCCCAAGACTGAATCACAAACTCTAGTATTTTAAAATTTGTTTTTCCTTGTCTTGATTTGTCAATGGATAACTTCAGAGGACAGTGCTATGGTGGTGCCTCAAATATGAGAGGTAAGTTCAAAGGACTAAAAAAGTTAGTTTTGGATATACAACCAAAATCACGGTATATGCACTGCACCGCTCACAGGTTAGACTTGGCAGCTGTAGACAGTTTCTGACATCTTAAGTTTATAAGGGACATTATGGCTTTAGCCAAGGACTTAATAAACACCATTAGGGAATCCAACAAAAGGATGGGACTTTCCAGAAGCATACGTTGTGAGAGTGCCAAAGACCAAGCTGGACTATGACCCCTTTGCTCGACTTGACAGACTATGTGATTTTGTAGTACCTTGAGAATATTTAAAAACTTTGAAGAACTTCTAGAGTTTTATGAAACATTTTCTGCAGAGGACAAAACAGAGGCAGGTTATGAATGTGCAGGCTACCTTGAGTCAATGTTACAATTCAAGACTTATTTCTTATTAAGTCTTTATTGCCATGCAATGAACCCTGTAGAGGGTGTCAATGAAAAAATTCAATGCCTTCATCCAAGTGTTGCTGATCTGAAAATATATATGAGGGCTAGAGTAGTATATTGAATGAATGTGTGATAGTTTTGAACACTTTTGGGAATTGTGTTTAAAAGAAAAACTTCACAAGTTGATGATCCTTCGGTTCCTTGGAATCTAAGTATACCAAAGAAGTGTGAAAACAATGAAGCCAGCTCACCACACACTTTCAAAACCCAAAAGGAATACTACAAAGCTATTTACATTGAAGTTTGTGAAATGGTGCAATCTTGCATTACTGAGCAGTTTGTTTCAACTGTACTCACACAGGTCATTACAGTTGAACAAGAGTGCTTGCTTTTAGTAAACAGAGGTGAAACAAATTTGGAAAAATCAACGAGTCTTTCAAAAATGACCTAGAGATTGAGAGACTACACTTACACTTGAATATGTTAGCCAATATAGCTAATAAAAAACAACTGGTCTTAAAAAACAGGCATGGTGTGAGAAAGTACATTACACAAAAGCCTGCAGTTTGAGGAATGCTATGTGAAGTATTGAAGTGCATTAAACTTCTCCAAGTAGTTCCAGTCATGGCAGCAACAGCAGAATGGTCATTTAGCTCCCTTAGATGCCTGAAGCCATATCTCTGATCATCAATGGGGCAAAAGCAATTGAACAACTTGGCTGTTCTTCATGCCCACTGGGGCACCTTTTTAAAGAAACTTGAGCCCAGATAATGGCATTTAGAGCAATATCAAAAATCTTTAACTCTCTACTTTATAAATACATACATAATGCTAAATTTTCAATATCAAAGCATTAGTACTAGTGTAGTACTGTATTACTATATTACTGTATTATTTTCAAATACTTAAATATCTTCAGGGTCGAAAACCCAATTAAAACCCACTATTTACATATTTTTTGTAAGAAATTATTAGGCATACTATATGAACTTCATTAACTGTATTACCTGTATTAACTGTATTAAAGCATTAAAGCATTGTTTTATTGTTTTTGTTTAGTGAATCTTGAGCCTTATTCAGAGTAAGCTTAAATTAGCTATTTCACTTATTAATAAAAGTGCTATTACTGTGTGACAGCAATATTTTACGTTTTATTCTTTTAATGATACTTTATGATTTATTGAAATATAATTTCAGTCTTTTCAGGGCTGTATATTCACTGCTCTGTAATAGATGATAAGCATGATTATCACTGTAAATTAAATTACCTTTTTATGAAAATAGCTTGTGTGTTTATGTTTTGTTTTGTTTTCTTTCTTTATTTCAAAGCCAAGAAATGTGTCCGGCTTGCTGAGTTTCCCCAGAGCGTCAAGTTATCGAGAGTCCAGTTTTCAGGGTTCTAATGTTGAGCATATGACTCTAAAATGCTTAAAAAAATTTGAAACTCACTATTTTTCCATCTAAAATTAAGAAAATTTCTTAGGGCCAGACCCCCAATATGGCCGCACCCCCCCTAAAGTCGGGACACCCGGTGCTTACTGAAGGACTGCATAGACAACATCAAAGAGCCTTTAGTGCACATCATCAATGAATCCTTCTCCACAGGTTGTTTCCCAGACTTACTGAAGCATACAAAAATCATAACTATATATAAGAAAGATGATCCAGAAATCATAGAAAATTACAGGTAAATGTCGTTACTCTTATCCTTGGTAAAGGTCATAGAGACCATAATGGAAAACAGGCTCATGAGGTACTTAAAGCTCAATCTTCTGAGCAAAGAGCAATTTGGATTCTGGGTTGGCAAAAGCACAAATTCAGCTGTAGCTCATTTCTCAAATGTTATTCTCGAAGCACTAGACAAAGGAGAGTACATAACAAGCATTACCTGCAAAACAGGGTCCAACAGGTGGAGATCACTCAAACTAACTCGAATCATACCTTTCAAATTCAGAGTACATCAATATAGGAGTCCCCCAAGGAAGTGTGCTGGGCCTAATCCTTTTGTTAGTACTGATTCACCATGTGTGACACTGTGTGGAAAATCATTGATGTGTATTGTTTGCTGATGACAGTAACATCTAAATCAAAGCTGATTTGCAAAGTGTGCTCAATGAAAAATTTGAGGAAACACTTTAGCTTGTACGCCAGTGGATAGACTAATAAATTAACCCTAAATGTAAAAAAGAAACCAACAGTATTATTTTTTACTTAAACAGAAAACCAAACAGTACCAAGCTAAAAGTTAATGAAGAACAGATAGAATGTGTATTATCAACAAAATTTTTAGGCATGCATGTCGACTCTCAACTAAATTGGACTGAGCACACTGCAGTACTTGGAAAGCAAACAGCTTCAGCTTCCTATGCACTTAGGATAATAAATTCAGTGTGTAGTAGCTCATGTACTAGAACTGCACATTTTGTGCATGTCGACTGTATAATCAGTTATGGCATATCCTTCTGGGGATCAACAAAGCAGAACAGACAAGCAATATTTAAGTTGCAAAAAAGGACTGTATGAATCATAACAGAAAGTAGCAATAGATCCCATTGCTTGGAGTTATTCGAATATTTGGGTATATTGACAGTTCCATGTAAATACATTTTTCAGACAGTAATATACATTAAAACACCTTGACCAGTTCCCAATAAATAGTTCCATACATGTACATGAAACCAGACACAGACAGCACTTACACCTCTATAGGAAAAACAAATGAAAAACTGAGAATAGCATGTTATATAATGGAATTAAATTGTACAACACTCTTCCACAAGGAATCAAAGACACAAGCAAAATAGATAACTTCAGGAATTTGCTAAAGAAACATCTCAGAAAAGTGTATTTATTCTGTCAAATATTATTTGGAATGATGGAAATATATAGATATATGTAAAAATTATCAAGTCTGTTATTAAGTGGTTTAACAATGTACCTTTATGTTACAATCGTCACAAATTCTGATTGTACACAATAGGTACACAATAGGTACACAAATTTATAATTATGTTGATAACATCCATACAGTCCTGATTGTCTGTTGATGGACAAATAAATAAAATGATGCACTACCCACCCTGACAGTTTTACGTCTCCCAGTACTTCATCTCTTACTTTCCACATTTCACAGAAATTCTCCCCCTTGCCATGCTGGATAACACTCCTAGAAAAAGATCCCTCAGGCTGTTGCTAAGCCAGGTCTCCACAATACCCTGTTTTCCAGGAGTGTTAGCTCCACTAGGTATACAGCAGAACTTCTGGGAAACACTCAAGGTATGAGATGAGGTTCTGGTGGAAGTAAAGGTGTGAGCACGGGTTATGCGGCATGCCTAGATCTCTGTTTGTAGAGCACACCTGCTAAATGCAAGGTCCCAGGTTTGAGTCCCAGCCTGGCACACACATTTATTCTACCAGGAAGTTCCTAGTTTGTAATCTACAAATGCTTTGCTGTAGAGTGAAAATTCATTTTGAAATTCTGGGTAGAGCTGGTAATATTGAAGGTTCCTGAGATACAGACACAATGTAATTGGTTCATATTTTTCAATACCAATACCAATGAGAGAGAGGCAGAGAAAGAAGCAGCATTAAGAAGATGTAACATAGCCTTGAGAAGCAAAACAAATGCTCTTTGCAGTGTTCTTTGGTAAAGTTGACAAATAGGAGAACCATTCGGGTAGATAAAACTGCATGCTAAAAATGTGTAGGTAGTGTCCTATCAAAATGTTTTACACCATCAGAATTGCGAAGGTGGGAACTTTCCCCACAATACATCCTACATTTCCGTAAGCCTCCTGGCCTCAACCTTTGTTAGTCATTGTCCTCACCCATCCAGCCCCCTCCCTGTTCCCATTCCAGCACTACACAGCCGTCATTTCACCGCCACACCCAGTCTTTTAATTTATTTTATTTTTACTTTTATTTCTCTCCTTTCCACTACTTACCCCCTCCCCCCTCCGCACCTTCTCTCCTACCCTCCGTCTAAACTGCAACACTTCACTGTCCACCACTCCCACCATACTATATCCCTCCCCCTCCCCACCCCAGCCTCTCCTCATCTGCATTGTGACATTTACAAATAAGTTTTACTTTATCAATAAAATTTTTCTTTGACATTTTCAAAACCTCTGAAAGTATGTTCGTCAATTAAATATTAACTTCCAAATTAAATCAAGATAGTTCTCATATGCTACAACAAAATACAGGCTATGTATTTTTTTATTAAAATTACATCACTGCCGAAGTATCTCCTGTTCATATATTATTCTGCTACATCACTTTATCTGGCAACTCACGAACAGCACAGATGACAGATTCGATTAGTATCTTGTCCTTGACCTTTGAGTCTATTCAGATGATTTTGTCAATGCTGTTTATGAGAGACCTGGAATTAATGCTGTCAGAAACAGATTAGTAGGGAAATATGATAAGGAAACAACTGATGTCAAATATTGGTCTTTTACATACACATCTATGACTCAGTCCAGTAAGTTCCACATGATATGAGCTGTGGCTAGTTACCTGAGCTGGTTACTTACATATACATATGTCTGCTATCATATTTTGATTTTATGGGTGGACTGGCTGATCTCAATTTCAATGTGAAAATTACAAAATTTGAGTTAGGCAAGAAACGCCATTGCTCTGGCAAATTCCATGCACTGAATGATTGAATATTGCTGTGGCCCAATTAGCTAAGTGATGGTCGACTTCACAATACAAGGAATGGGGTCTCCACAGCAGTACTGGCAAATAGCCAACCACTGCCTACCTTTTTTGGGATGATTAGTCTCATTTTTCAAGTAGGTGAATAATCTAAGGCATCCAGCAGATGAGTAAAACAATTTCAAGACAAAATTTATACGAAACCTCATTTTGTATTTCTATTTAGTTCTAAACCTTCTTTCTCTTCCAGAAATAAATTTAATGAATATCGATTACTGGCTACGAAGTCTTTCGCGACATATTTCTTGAGCAAAAATCTCTCGGTGTACATGCCGCGTCAATTCAGGATAAAACTCCAAGCTTTCGACCACTACCTCCATGGTCGTCATCAGGGCTAAAACTGACTGTCGTGAACTAGCAAGGTTCCCACTTTTATATGCAAAGGACGGCTTCTGATTGGCTGGAATACGTCATGGCAGCAGCGATATGGCGCGTAGTGAAGTGGTGCCCTCTGTTGTGGCATAACAAGACAGCCACGCCACTCGGAAGTAGCCGAAAGGCACGCGTTTAGCTCACACAGGCAAGAGATAGGTCTGCAACAGGATATGTAATGAATGCTATAAAGAAAAGTACGTAGCTGCTGGAATACTTAACTTTAATCCATCATTTGTATACATCGTTCTTGATGAGACATGCTTCATACGATAACTATCAATTGCTATGGCGCCTTGCTAGGTCGTAGCCATTGACTTAGCTGAAGGCTATTCTAACTATCTGCTCTGCAAATGAGTGAGGCTTCGTCAGTGTGCATCGCTAGCGAAGTCGTCCGTATAACTGGGGCGAGTGCTAGTACGTCTCTCTAGACCTCCCTTGTGGTGGCGCTCAGTCTGCTATCACTGAAAGTGGCGACACGCGGGTCCGACATGTACTAATGGACCGCGGCCGATTTAAAGCTACCACCTAGCAAGTGTGGTGTCTGGTGGTGACACCACACCCTCTACTTCCATAGATGTAGTTTCTATCCCGCGTTGCTTGCAGCGCCATCCCTTGAATCAGGAGGTACAGTGCGAGAAGTTTTTCTCTGCGATTTTTCTTTATCCAGTGCACTCTTCCAAGTGTTGCTAAGTGCATAGCCGTTGTCTCTGTTAAAGTTATTATCGCTAAGTCTAATTTCGACTGCTTCCCGGATCACAGAGTCCCAGTAATTCGATGCGTGGGCTATTACTCTGGTTTCTTCAAATAAAATCTTATGCTTGTTAAGCAGGCTATGTTCTACACCGCTGATTTTTCCAAATACCTGTATTTCAGGTGGCGTTGGTGCTCGATGCAGCGGTCGGCAACGGTTCTTACAGACTGGCCCACGTAATTCTTGCCACATTCGCAAGGAATAGTATAAATTCCCGGCACTCTTAAGCCGAGACTATCTTTGACTGGTCTCAACATTTCCTTAATTTTCCTAGGTGGTTGGAAAACTGGTTTTATTCCTTGCCTCTTCAGGACTCTGGCTATCTTGCTCGTTGTAGCACCGCAAAAAGGAAGCCGCGCTATGTGTTGGTCCTCTTCTTGTATGTGGCCAACATCGGATAAAGAAAAATCGCAGAGAAAAACTTCTCGCACTTTACCTCCTGATTCAAGGGATGGTGCTGCAAGCAACGCGGGATAGCAACTACATCTATGGAAGTAGAGGGCACCACTTCACTACGCGCCATATCGCTGCTGCCATGACGTATTCCAGCCAATCAGAAGCTGTCCTTTGCATATAAAAGTGGGAACCTCGCTAGTTCATGACGACCATGGAGGTAGTGATCGAAAGCTTGGAGTTTTATCCTGAATTGACGCGGCATGTACACCGAGAGATTTTTACTCAATATCGATTACTGTTCCTGTTCCCTATATTGACACAATTCTTTCGTGCCCTTTATATCAAGTGCTTCTGGTCCTGTATTCAGCACTGCTGTAATCCTAAATACATGGATATTTCTCCCCAAGACCAACTAAATGAACTTCAGCTATGGATTATCACATTTTCCTGGACACAGTGACAATAGCCCAACCAAAACAGAAACTTTCATAAAATGACTCTAGCACAGTTGTGGCATGTGGAAAAAGTGGAGCACAACACGTTCATCTGGCGGTGGTGAGGATGCCATACAAATGAGTTACACTGTGTCAGTCCAATAGGCACTGCTCCTTTAGACTGGTATGTTACATCCGAAGTTAAATACTATATGCCAGCTTTGTGCTGTGCCATACACCACAATACTTGCCATGCCACTGGCAGTTGCCCTGCCCAATATGACTTCTCACAGTGGTAAGTAATCTTATATACGCAGTGTTTTCTGAGGCCAATGTCATTTCTGGATGAACATAATGGATTCCTCAGTGTTGCTGGTGGACGAGTAATACACTTTAATGCCTTCTCTTTTGAGGATGCTTACACTCTCTTAAGAATTCTGGCAACACTCCAGTTGCTCTGGTGAAATATTGTCGGACTTACATGACGCATCCAGTAACAAATCCAAGAGGTTTATGCATTAACCAGGCAGAGAAATTACACTAATTATGTAGAGGCACAAATACACTTTCTCTTATAGCAGCGAATGGAAAAGTAACAACCAAACTAATGTCTTACACCCAAACATGTGGAGAGAACAGTGCAGTTGCTCTTATAACATTAACAGAAATATGCAGGGTGAAGGTAGTGAAAAATGACAGATGAATGTTGTGGTGACACCGCAAGGCACCACACTTGCTAGGTTGTAGGCTTCAAATCGGCCGCAGTCTGTCAGTACACATTGGACCCGCGAGTTGCCACTCTCGACACTAGCAGAATAAGTGCTGCCTCACAGCTGGTCTTAAGAGACAGGCTAGCTCACTGGCCAGTTCTACAGCCAACTTTGAAGCCGTAACAAGTGAACCATTCCTATTGGAGACCTCATTTGCAGAGATACGCTAGTTAGCATAGCCTTCAGCTAAGTCAGTAGCTACGACCTAGCCAGGTGCCACTTACAGTTTACACATTGAAAATTGATCTATATGCGTGAAGCAATCAGAATTGTAAAGAATTATTCAGTCTCTAACTGCACTTCTAAATATTATTGTACAAAGTCGAGATCAACGTTCACCGCTGATGCTGAATTAAAGCTAAGTATTTAATTGTATTCCTGTCTACTAACTTTCTAACCACCTAAGTTCCAGATACATCCCATCAAGTACAGTTCATTGATCCTCATGTGAGCACACGTGATCAACACTGCAATTAATGGCCACACCTCATGATCAGACTAAGAGTCAAACTGCGTGACTCAGCCGGGTCACCCTTTTCCCATGAGGCCCATAGTTCCGCCTCATACATAACGAATGTGTGTGGCAATAAAAAGGAAAACATTCCTGCAAACACAAGCTAGTAAATTAGTCATTAGTGACGTAAGTGTAGAAGTAGCGGTGAATGGCCACTGATTTAAGTCAAATATATTTGTGCTAAGTAGTATAAAATTCCTGAAGATAAACTTTTAAATTATCTAATTAGGCTAAAATATTATCCATGACCAACACATGTACATTTCCTTTAACAGGTAATTGTGTAAAACAGATACTGCCAAGTAATGTCATGAAGTAGTATTGAACTTCCTGTTCAAATACCCCATGGATGAAATCTTAGCACAATTAAATGAGGAAAGTTTGCATTTGATGGAAATTTTCACTAAGCAAGACAGTATTCCATATGAGGCAGTGGCAACACCATATATTTTCACTCTTGCTCACCATTCACTTCTTATGATACATCCTGTACAAAACATAACTGAACAGGAGGGTTATGCTAAATACATGGAGAGACCAAATACAATTGCTTCAGCAGGAAAATTCTAAATACATGTCACATGTACACCTAGCCATGTTTAGGGAGGAGCACAGTTTCTCTCAAAATATTAACAGAAACACACAAACATTAACTCAACAGATGCATTATGTACCTAATCTAACTATCCAGACCTAACAAGTGTTGAAGATGATACTGGGAGTGTGCTTAAATGAACTTGCATTATGAACTCAGAGAAATGTAATAACACGGTAAGGCAATACATGGAGAAAATACCGCATATGAGTAAAAACCCCCAATGGCCGACTCTGCTATCAAGTATTATATGTTCATCTCTCACATGTATGTTTGCTCTTCTGAAACTGGTGCCAGAGACCTGCACCCACAGATTGGGGATCTCGTAGGAACAGGATGGAGTGGAAGCACTTCTGCAACACCGGCGACCAGATAATGCTAAGCAACTTGAGGTTTGCATCAGAAATGATTTACATGAGCAAAGCATATTCTGTTGTTACCTACTTACCGGAGTATACAACCACTACCTTCACTTATCCTGTTTCAAATTCAAATTTAAATGGCTCTGAGCACTATGGGACTCAACATCTGAGGTCA
The DNA here is from genome assembly GCF_021461395.2 of Schistocerca americana. Classification (NCBI taxonomy): domain Eukaryota; kingdom Metazoa; phylum Arthropoda; class Insecta; order Orthoptera; family Acrididae; genus Schistocerca; species Schistocerca americana. The sequence goes on along the minus strand of NC_060122.1, from coordinate 39,267,664 downwards.
TCAGTCCCCTAGAACATAGAACTACTTAAAGCTAACTAATCTAAGGACATCAAACACATCCATGCCCGAGGCAGGATTCCAACCTGTGACTGTAGCGGGTGCGCAGTTCCAGACTGAAGCGCCTAGAATTGCTCGGCCACCATATCCTGTTTCCTCTGAGGTTAAGTCACCTGAGGCCATCACCATCCACAAACCCCAAAATGATCTGCTTCTTCCCAGTTCTAGTCCAATCTCATTCCTTATTTTCTCATTCAGAATTCTTGAACATACTGAAATACAGTTGATCCAGTAATTCATTACAGACTACAAATATCCTAGTCCCAGAACAGTCTGGATTCTGTGGAATCTGCACCGAGCATTCCATGATCCACAAGTTCCTGCACTCAGCAGATGGCATCCTCATGGCAAAGTATCAGCGATAAAGCACTACATTAGTGTTCCGGAAACAGAGAGAACTTTTGACCCCATTCCTGTGACTACCTAATATTTAAATCACACATCATATTGTAACCAGGATACTTGCTTATAATGATCGATATGTTTCTGGAGTCAGATGATTCTCTGTTAGGAATGTCAAACACCACAGCAGCATAAATTTGATTAAGGCTAGAATTCTGTAGATTGTGTGCAATCCCGCGCTGTAATATCTACACAAAAATGTCCCCAAAGCATTTGGTAGATGATATTACCCTGGGAAATAGGTTATTCCACAAAAATGGAAATAAAGCAAGACAAATACTGCAATTCAGGAGTATACAAAATAAACAGAAACGGCTGAGACAAGTTTTATATAGGACAAATGAGGAGCAGATCTATGACAAGGTTTAGGGAGTAATCCTATGATAGAAAAGGAAGTGCATTTACAATGCACTTCTAATGGAGAAGCATAAGTTATGTCACCTAAATGAAAGCATGGTAGTGTGGTGTAGAGCCCCAAAGGGAGAACCTAGAAATTTTGAACCACAAAAAAATCAGCTCCACAATCTTAACGAAACAAAATAAATTTAGCCCTAAATGGTTTTTTGACATTTTTCCAGAATTGCTGGTGTAATGTATGCCAACTGTGGCATGCTCTCCTGCTGCTGACTGGGCCACACCTCACCTCAGATCTGCTGGGCTGGCGGATTCACTGCTGGTTGCACAGTAAATGACCAACACCGGGAAGTGAGTTGCTGGTTCTTCCACAAGATAGAGTGGCCTTCAAAATATTTGAATTTAATAGTGAGGTTCTTTTTTCTATTAAGAAAATAATATATTTTACAAGTCTACATCTTTTAGTGTATTCTTTGGTAAGCTTTAGTTCATAAGGCGCAGTTTTTCTATCCATTATACAAGCCTAATTGTAACAATACTACTTCTATTTATTATCATTATTATTATTATTATTATTAAATACTGCCATTTCATGTGCCTGATGTGTAGATAATATAAACAGATTCAGTGACTACTTGGTAAGTTTGGGCCCACTGCACATGGACTACATGTCATATCTAAAAAGTTGTCCCATTAGTAAGAAATTTTACTGAATTTAATCCTGTTTTATAATTTGACTGTGTATATTTGTAATTTAACTTATTTCTGCTTTTTAATAATTATAACTAGAAGAAGGAAAAATACAATAATAAAAAAGTGACATTTGAAGGCAATGTTTCCCACCTCAGTGCTGCCTGTAAGCTAGAACTCAAATCTTTGTATTAACTTTCAACCAGTTATTAAGTGACGTGCTGATTAGACATAGATTTCAATATTGACACTGAATTTTGCTTCACAAGTTCGAAGTTTCTTTGTGAGTGAACCTTTAAAATAATTTTTACTTTTTAAATTTTTTGAGCTCAATGTTGTTAACAAGCATGTATCAATCTTTACGTTCCTTTAATCGTTATTGCAGATATCTCATGAAGACAATGAACAAAGACCATATTTTTAGTGATCCAGACAGTTTTATTTGCTTCAAAAGTTTCATTGGAGTGAAGGGTGATTCCAGTACATTCATTTCTGCTAATATTTATTCTTTGTAGATCCTACTAATACCATCTAAACACATCTGAGTAGCTACTGTTGCATTTTTAGCATTTGCAAGGAAGAATGCTCTAGTCACTAACACTAGTAAGCATAACCCAGGGGCAAGAAGTAACACCATTCAAAGCAGAACTAAACACCCATTCTGTGACAAGCTGGTGCCTACGGTTCTTCAAATTGTCATGGTGTAAAGACTGTTCCATTAAATTTTTGGCATTCAGCCACATAAATTCTGCTTTTTCTTCTTTTTCTTCTTCTTTTTCTTCTTCTAATATTTTGGCTGAATACCATCCAGCCATCTTCAGAGAGAGCAGAGGTGACTGACACTCGAGCACTTGCTCCGTCCTTTTAACTCTAAGACTGAGCCACTGCATATGCGGCCTTAATGAGCTACAACAGATTTCTGCTCGTAATGCATTGTTATGAGGTTTGCTAACATTTCCACTCAAAATGAAAGGAAAAACTTGACAGCATAACTGCTGTCAGAAAGTGTCCACATTCCTTTGCAATCAACCTGAAGTGATCATATAATCCTGCTCATTATGTGACAATCGATGAAATTTACACAAGCTGCCAGTAGTGGAGGACATGTTAGAGAAAAAAATTGACTATTCTATGCACTCTTCGCAAGTAGGGAAGAGAGATCCCTCCTGAATTTCACATCTAAGAGATCAACCTGTGGGGTTTCAAAACTTGGCTTCCAAGCTAATAAATCTCTTGTCTTGTACCCAACAAAAAGTAATTGTTCACTGATACTCCTGTCCACAATGCACGATATGCATGATATCACCCCTGAAACAGCAAATCCAAGCATCATTATTAAATTACAATCACACTGAAGGAGGAATGGATACTGTGGACAAAATGATTATAGGTTATGCTGTTTCCAAATTTAGGAGTTGGCCTATGGTGTTAGTTTATAGTATGCTGAACATGTGTGTTGTGTTGTGGTCTTCAGTCCAGAGACTGGTTTGATGCAGCTCTCCATGCTACTCTGTCCTGTGCAAGCTTCTTCATATCCCAGTACCTACTGCAACCTACATCCTCCTGTATCTGTTTAGTGTATTCATCTCTTGGTCTCCCTCAACGATTTTTAGCCGCCACACTGCCCTCCAATACTAAATTTGTGATCCCTTGATGCCTCAGAACATGTCCTACCAACCAGTCCCTTCTTCTTGTCAAGTTGTGCCACAAAGTCCTCTTCTCCCCTATTCTACTCAGTACCTCCTCATTAGTTATGTGATCTACCCATCTAATCTTCAGCATTCTTCTGTAGCACCAGATTTCGAAAGCTTCTATTCTCTTCTTGTCCAAACTATTTATTGTCCATGTTTCACTTCCATACATGGCTACACTCCATACACATACTTTCACAAACGACTTCCTGACACTTAAATCTATACTCGATGTTAACAAATTTCTCTTCTTTAGAAACGCTTTCCTTGCCATTGCCAGTCTACATTTTATATCCTCCCTACTTCAACCATCATCAGTTATTTTGCTTCCCAGATAGCAAAACTCCTTTACTACTTTAAGTGTCTCATTTCCTAACCTACATTCCATTATCTTCATTTTGCTTTCATTGATGTTCCTCTTATATCCTCCTTTCAAACCACTGTCCATTCTGTTCAACTGCTCTTCCAAGTCCTTTGCTGTCCCTGACAGAATTACATCATCGGTGAAGCTCAAAGTTTTTATTTCTTCTCCTTGGATTTTAATACCTACTCCGAATTTTTCTTTTGTTTCCTTCACTGCTTGCTCAATATACAGAATGAATAACATCGGGAAGAGGCAACAACCCTGTCTCACTCCTTTCCCAACCACTGCTTCCCTTTCATGCCCCTCGACTCTCATAACTGCCATCTGGTTTCTGTACAAATTATAAATAGCCTTTAGCTCCCTGTATTTTACCCCTGCCACCTTCAGAATTTGAAAGAGAGTATTACAATCAACATTGTCAAAAGCTTTCTCTAAGTCTACAAATGCTACAAACGTAGGTTTGCCTTTCCTTAATCTTTCTTCTAAGGTAAGTCGTAGGAACAGTATTGCGTCACGTGTTCCAATATTTCCACAGAATCCAATCTGATCTTCCCTGAGGTCAGCTTCCACCAGTTTTTCCATTAGTCTGTAAAGAATTTGCGTTAGTATTTTGCATCCGTGACTTTTTAAACTGATTGTTTGGTAATTTTCACATCTGCAAGCACCTGCTTTCTTTGGGACTGAAATTTATTTATTCTTCTTGAAGTCTGAGGGTATTTCGGCTGTCTTATACATCTTGCTCACCAGATAGTAGAGTTTTGTCATGACTGGCTCTCCCAAGGCCGTCAGTAGTTCTAATGGAATGTTATCTCCTCCCAGGGCCTTGTTTTGACTCGGGTCTTCCAGTGCTCTGTCAAACTCCTCACGCAGTATCGTATCTCCCATTTCATCTTCATCTACATGCTCTTGCATTTCAATAATATTGTCCTCAAGTACATTGTCCTTGTATAGACCCTTATATACTCCTTCCACCCTTCTGCTTTCCCTACTTTGCTTTCCATCAGAGCTCTTGATATTCATACAAGTGTTTCTCTTCTCTCCAAAGGTCTCTTTAATTTTCCTGTAAGGAGTATCTATCTTACCCCTAGTGAGATAAGCCTCTACATCCTTACTTTTGTCCTCTAGCCATCCCTGCTTAGCCATTTTGCACTTATGCTGAACATAACAGGGACAAATTGCCAAATTTTGTATTCACTTTTGCAACCAAAAGGAATCATCATAATTCAATGTATTTTTCTGAAGAATTTCCATTGGCAAATGAACACTTGAAAAATAGAAATTCAGGTATTGGTCCTCATTGAGATGATTTCCAATCTAAGCAGGAAATTCACTTCAGAAGCTGTCATTGACACACCAGAGCCATCCGAGATGAAGAAGAATGGGTGTTACATGTTTGTGGAAGGAAAAAAAAAGGCAACTCCATGATAAAAGTTTGTATGAAGTGCAGCACGTTTACTTGTCAAGCACATCTGACTACAGGGCCTTTGTGTGTTGCATGTCATAGAGAGGAGACTGACTAGATGTGTTGTGTCAGCTGTCTAATGACACTCTTATCAGTGGTCATGTGAGTATTGTCACACCCATTGCTTGGTTGGTTGATTTGGGGGAAGGGACCAATCAGTGAGGTCATTGGTCCCACTGGATTACACAAGAATGGGGAAGAAAATCAGCCATACCCTTTGAAAGGAACCATCCCAGCATTTGCCTGAAGTTATTTAGGGCAATCATGGAAAACCTAAATCAGGATAGCTGGACGCAGGTTTGAACCATTATCTCCCAAATGTAAGTCCAGTATGCTAACCACTTCACCACCTCCCTCGGTGTGTCACTCACATGAAAGAGATCCTGGACCTACACACCGCACAGACAACTGTATAGACAGACATATGGTAAGGGCTACAGTGGCAGTTCATAGAGCTACCACACACAGATAAGAGGTCTTGTGAGCCCATATGTGCCAACATGAACTGTTGAAAATTGGTTATTAGCAGTCGAGCTAGCCTATCTTCCAACCACGGCACAGCATCGATTTGCACTGTTCATGCTATCAGAGGATCATTTGGAAGACAGCATGGTGTGTCATAGACTTCAATGATGAAAGCAGATTCTGCCTGCAAGCAAGTGATGCTCATTTGCATGTATGACAGACCTGGTGAGCGATGTCTCATAAACTTATTTCATTCGAGACACACTGGTCCCACCACAGTCCTTACGTTTGGGGTTGCGATAAGCTACAACTCTCGTTTATCTTTGCATTTATGAAAGGGATGTGAACCATTGCTCTGTATGGGCAGAATGTTGTTTGCCAAGTTTTTTTGTCATTCTTGCACCATGAAAATGATGTGTTGTTCCAACAGGATAACGCTAGCTCAGACAGTGCCCATGGAACTCAACATGCTCTGCAAGACATGAAGAAAATTCTTGGGCCAGCACTTTCTCCACACTTGTCCCCAATGGAGCCCGAGCTGGACATGATGGTTGACGAATGGCACGAGTCATTTCTTGTCCCAACAGCTCTTACAGAACTACAAGAACAGGTCTGGCAGGTGTAGCATAGTGTATTCCTGTACAATATTCACCATCTGTATGATGGACTGGATGCCAGAGTCAGTCTCCGCATTGACACATTTGGAGGCTGCACCACATACTAAAATGGAAATATCAGCATGGGCCGGTATCTGAGACCTCAGTACCACTTCAGCTACCAACCTGTAAATTTAGTCATTTCATGTACTCCATAAATACTGTTGCAACAATAAATCTTGAGTGAATTGGAAACCTCTGAAAGGGTTTACCTAATTCTTTTTCCAGGAGTGTATTTTCACACATATCACTATTTGCTTTTATTTATGACAAAATCTGTATAAACCTGAAGTAAATATGTGGATAATGTCAAATGTATGGAAGAAACCAACACAGTTGCTCTCACAGCAGCAAAATACGTAATACACATTGGACATATATGTAGCTATGTGTAGCGACAAACACACTTTCTCTCAAAAACTTAACGGCATCATGTTAACAGGGACATTATGCAACTAATTCAGATGTCCACATCATACCAGTGTTGAAGATGATGCTGGGAAGATGGTTAAATTAACTTACATTGCAAACTCTGATAATTGTAAAAACCTGGTAGGGAAATACGTGGAGGCCATCCCGCATATGATTAACAAACCAGAGGTGCAGTTAGCTGTCTATTATTTTACTCACGTCTCTTGCACCTGTACTTGATACTCTAGTGACAAATTCTCTGCTGAATCTACCAAGAAGGATCTGTCCCCACAGATTGGGGATCCTGCATTAACTCAACATAATGGCAACACTTGTCTGACACTGATGAGTGGATGATGCTAATGTAATTAGAGGCTCATGTGAGGAATCCTTACATGAGCAAAGAATCCACTTTCAGGACAAAAAGCCAATATTGGCTGAAGCTGGCAAAATTCCTCAGAATGCAGTGAAAGAACTATGCTCGAACAGTTTAGCCTGTTCAGAGAAAGTAATCCTCAAATTATGGCCGAATCAATGTAGTTTTAATTTCAAATTCACCTAGTAAATGATGACAAGAAGTAAAAAACAGCAGTTATCAGAAGAAAATAATCAGTTTTTGAAAATATAATGCAACTGAATAAATAAAAAGTCCACTCAGCAACCTTTGGCAGGAGAACAATCATATAGAGGGTATTACAGTTTGTAAGTTTTGGGAGCCAGTGGCTCCTCTCCTGGCAGAAGAGTTGAAGGGGGAGGAAGAAGGGTGACGGAGATGGCCTGATAAATTTTAGTAAAAGTAGCAAATTCGGAAAAGTCAACCAAAACAAGGGGCTATGGCTGCATGAAGTCTTCCAGATTTTCCCATCTCTACTCCTTTTTTCTAAACCTCACCAGTTCTTTTCCTTGACCCCTCTTCCTTCCCCTTCAACATTTCTGCCACAAGGAAGGTCCACTGGCTCCATGAGCTTGTAAACTTTAAGACCTTCTATATAGTAGATTCTCTATGTATGCATTTACATTATGAATTATCAGAGGAGTAAGTCAACTGAGGACAGAAAGACAAGATGGACACTCAACACAGTGAAGGTGGGACATTCGATGCGCTCTGAGCATCGGTCAACCACAAAATACCTCGACCCAACTGAATTATGGCTCCTCCTCTCAAATGTCCTCAACCTTCTGTCATTACCTTCTTATGACACAATACAACTACAGCCTGAATTAATCCTGTTTCCCCTCTGCTTAAGTCATCTGAATTCATCACCATTCCCTTTTACTTATTTATGTAGATTGTCCCTGTGAGTTAGTATGGATAGGTTATATTTGAAAACTTGAACAAATTAATGACTAGCTCATTTTACCAACCACCTGGAAGAGTTGCTGAACAGCTCAAAGACATGCTCAGTCATTTCAAATAGGTACCCCAGTCATAGAATTACAGATGGTGATGACTTCAACCTACCCTCCATATGTTGGCTAAAATACACATCACAAATTGATTGTAAGTATAAGATGTCATCTCAGATCATACCAAAAGCTTTCTCAGATAAGTATTTCAACAATAATTATTAGCTCAGGGTCCCACATTAAGCATAAATTGTTTCAAAAGCATAATAGTCCAATTACCAACAAATACGCCTGAGCAAATAGGGAGCATTATGACTGATACACGGGTTAGTGTCCAGACATATATTGTAGTGAATCTAGATATCATAAAATCCAAGCACACAAAAATAAACACTATATACATATATAAAAGCAGATAAAAATTGTGGTTGACCCCTTTTTAAGAGACAGCCTCAACTTCTTCTAATCTGACTATGTCGGCCTAGACAAGATGGTATGGATTCGAATAAATAAAATCGATGACAGTTGTGGGCTACATACCAAATAAAATAATAAGAGAATCTGCATAGTACACAAAACAGGTCAGAACACTATTACAGGAGCTATGAAGAAATGCATGCCAAATGTAAAATAATGTAAAATCCCAAAACTGGCAGAAAAGGTTTTACAAAAACTGGAAATTTAGTGCAAACTTCAGTGAGAGAGGCTTTTAATAGTTACCGCAATGAAACTGTCCTTAAATCTGGCAGAATTGAAAGTGATTCTGGTTGTATGTAAAGTACAACAGTGTCAACATGCAATCAATACCTTCACTGCACGATAACAATGGTGATGTTACTGATGAAGTGCCACAGAAGCTGAGTTACGATGCATAGTTTTCTTTGCGGACACAATTTCGAAAACCAAGTAAATATTCCAGTATTCAAAACAAGAATGACTGCCAACATTACTAACTTAGTTATAGGTGTCCTCCATGTTGAGAAGCAGCTTACATCACTCAATAAAAGCAAGGCCTCCAGTCCAGATTGTATACCACTCAGGTTCGTTTCAGAGCATGCTGATACAATAACTCCATAATTAGCAATCATACACAGCCATTTGCTCTTCATAAGATCCACACCTGAAGAATAAGCTGTAAAATTTGCACCAATACAAAGAAAAGGAATGGGAGTAATTTGCTCAGTTACAGACCTATATCAATAATGCACATTTGGTGCAGGATTTTTGAACATAAACTGTGTGTGTTCATCATGAATTACCTCCAGGAAAACAATCTGTTGATACACAGTCAGCATGGATTTGTAAAATATTTTTCTCATGGAGCACCACAATACAACTAGCACTTTAGTTCCATATAGTAATGAGTGCTATCGATAGGGGGATCTCAAACTGATGCCACATTTTTAGATTTTCAGAAGGCTTTCAACACTATTCCTCAGACGTGACTTCTAATAAAATTGCATCACATCTTAGTTGTGCACTGGATTCATGGTTTCCTGTCAGAAAGGTCATAGACTATAATAATTTATGGAAAGCCATCAAGTAAAATGGAAGTAATATCTGGTGATCTCCACCAGAGGTTATAGGCCCTCTGCTGTTCCTGATCTACACAAATGATTTAGGAAACAATCTGAGCAGTCCTCTTAGATTGTTAGCAGTTGATGCCGTCATTTACTGTCCTGTAAAGTTGTCAGATGATCAATACGAATTGCAAAATGATTTAGACAAGATATTTGTATGGTGCAAAGTGTGGCATTTGTCTCTCAATAAGGAGAAATGAGATCATCCACACGAGTATGAGGGGATACCCGCTAAATTTTGGTTTCACAATACATCAAAATAAAGGCTGTTCATTAAGTTTAATACCTAGAAATTACAATTACAGATGAATTAAATCGGAATGATCATATAGACTATGCTGTGAGGAAACCAAACCAATGACTGCAATGTATTGGCAGAACACTTGGAGGGTGCCAAAGGTCTACAAGAGAGACTGCATATAATCAAGCACATCCACCATCTTCTGAAGTATTGCTGTGCTTTGTGAGGTCTGTGCAAGATATTATTGACATAGGACAACAATCAGTTCAACCAAGGGCCATTCGATTAGTATTATAGTGAAATTAGGGGAGACAGGGTCATGGATATAATACGCGAATTGGGGTGTCAATCATTAAAACTAAGCTCTTTTTCATTGCAGTCAGATCTTCTGATGAAACTTCAATCACCAGCTTTCTCCCAGAGTGTGAAAATACTTTGTTGCCACCCACCTACATAGCGAGAAATGATCATCATCTTCACCACCACCAAATAAATTAGAGCTCACAGGGTGTGACTGAAGTGTTCATTTTTCACTCATGCTGTCCCTGAGTGGGATGGAAAAGATAGCTTGAAGATGGGTAGACAAACAATCTGCCACGCACTTTATTCTGAACTCCGGATCAGTCGTGGATGTAGATTGTGTCAAGCATCACAGTACTGTATTTGAACATTAATGGCTTGTTTCTCCTACTCATCCACATTCACTTACATTTTTTTACATGTAAAACAAGCTGCCATTCATCACAATAAACAGAAATTCAGTCCATGTCAAAATATTTCCTCCTAGAGTCCCTAAACAATGATACTTTTCTGTGCATTACAGCGTCATCAGCAGATGCTACTCTAGGTAAAGTGACCGAAAGGTGAAGCAGCTGAACATAATGCATGTAAGTATAGAAGAATATAAAGATATCTTATTTGCTAATGGTTCTACAGTTCTACTAAAAGTTGAAAACAGCGAGAAGCTGCAACGGGCCGTTAACTGGTCCATAAATCAAATCAGAAATCCGGCAGACCACATCCACCAATAAGATTGTATACAACAATAGAACAACCCACATAATCTGCAAACATTCACTGCAACTGCGTTTTCCTTAAGGGTGATAAAGTGGTGAGTAGTCCTGTTACAAAAGTCAGTGGTGTTTGGCTGTGAGAGGCTATGAAACAGATTCCCACTGGTCCACTTATTACGTTTAATCCACCACAGAAAATCTTGTTCCTAGAGACTGGATACTTGGTGACAGAAGTCAACAATTCACATGTGTGGCAGTAAACAGAACTATTACGTGCAGCGTCTCTGCTGCAGAGAGATGCTATGTATGCTGCTGTAAAAAATTTTCAACCTCCTTCCCACTGAGCTGAAAACCTTATATTGTTTTCTTATTTAGTTCAGTATTGAATAGTTATTTACTATTCCATAATTGTCCCTTTAATCACTATGTTGTACAATATGTTTACAAACAACTTATCCAACAGAAGATATAGCTAACAAGTTGCATAACTGACAAAAGATTAATAAAAGTATTTCAGCTGTCAATGCAGCCTTCACATGCACATGTGTCAACCTTAGAGGACTCTACACATGATCCCTGGGTGGTACTACAAAACCAACACATCAAAAGCTCTTTAGCAGGTCCAAACATCTGCAGAAGTGAGGCCAAGTATTAAAACATGTCAACTGAACACCTAAGGCATTAGTTGAACCTAATGCCAAATTCTAGGAAAGATGCTGTCTAAGCATGTTATCAACATGGTTGTCCAACAACAAAGTCATACACATAATGGAGATCAGCTATGTGCAAGAGGAAAGTGGCTAGCAAGCATCAATGTGCAGTAGCGTGTGTGGCAAGAAAGGTCAGTAGAGGTTGTGGGCAAGTGGTAGTGTGTACTGGAGAATATGAAATCCACTGACAATCCACAGACTGTGACAAAGGGTCAAAAGGAATAAATAAAGAGCTTCCTCTGCATAAGGTTAATGCAGCATTAAATGAAATAGAGACTAACATTGACAATGCACCTCAAATAAATGTAGATAATGGAACTTTCAGGAGAATCAAAAAAGGGCACAGGGTGTTCACCTTGGTTGGGTTCCAATAGTTCAAACTTTTCAAACATTTATTTCACAAACATTAAACCAAACAGGGCAAAGTAGACACGTGCGTTAGCCACACGTAGTGTTAAGCAAATGTATGGGTCATTTCTGTAATAAAAATTTATTCCAACTGTGAAGAATTTTAACCACATTCTTAAAAAAAAATTGGTTGTGTGAAAAAAAGCAGGATTAAAAATAAAAATTTCCAACATATGCCAGAGACAGAGCGCAAAACCAATGGCCAGAAATTCCACAAGTCGAAGTCATAATATGTGAAGTCATTATTCAGTAAACTAAATGAAGTTATCGAAGGAGGCCACTCAGAAATAGAAATTGTCAGAACTGGGTCAGCAGTTACAATGAACACTACCTAGTGCAAACCTGTCACTGAAGTGAAAGAGGATTTATAGAGGGAGGAAAAATAGAATCATTAATACATTTCAATGTCTTTCGTGTGAGGAAGATGGGAGCTATTACAGAAAATCTACATCCTTGCATTTTCAATATTTACTGTTAATGATCTGTGTATTGACATTGCTGTAAACAATCAAAGTAAACCCACTAAAGGCCAGGTACCGTTAAAGTTCAGAGTTTAGGAGAGTATGTATGATCAGAGTGTATTCATTTTTGGATGACTTAACATCAGTTTGGTTCTCAGAATTCACTGATTCTGAATAGGTTTGTAAATGCATTCTTTCACACTTCTGTTCCTTCCACTAGTCAGACAGAAATGAAGAGGAGAGTGTTTCAGGATTCGTCAAGGGAGATGATTAGGTTACTCCATTCGTAAATATGAGTTTGGGAACTGCATCTTTAAGTAAGTCGGAGGAACATGCTGGGCTCCAGGAGAATAATGATGATTAAAATGCTATGACCAGCACTCAAAGTATGATTCAAACATTAGGGGACATGCCTGAAGCTAAACAGAAGGAACAGGTAAAAATGGAAGGGTGTTATGTCGATCTATTTTAAGAACATCTTGTCCAATCAGATGATGTGCTTGTAAAACTCAAGTTAAGAATCATGAGCCATTCCATAGTAAATTGTACCCAGTACCCTTGCCCTAGAAAGCCATAGTTAATAAAGCAATTAAGGGTGTGTAGAAGAATCAGATTATTTAACACTCAGATAGTGAAAGTTCTAATGCAATCCACACTGTAACAAAAAGGGACGTCAGTGTGCGTTTACTAACTGATGCCCATGGAGAAATGATGCAGTTTACTGTACAATGTGACCAACTGGAAGATGAAGGTATAGCAGGAAGAACACATCCTTTCTGTGGAATGGAAGGTGTTAGCAGTTTAAAAGAATGGCCTTCGGGCTGTCAGTATCATCAGTGGCCTTTATGACAGCACTCACAGAAGTTCTAAGAGAAGAATTATTGATACACTTATCACCTACATAATGTTATTCTAATTAGTACTACCTTTAGGGAGAACATTTATATTTTCTATGCTGTGTAATTTAAGCATTTAGTGGATGGGTAAATAAGAATTTGCCAAATCGCAAACCAGTTTCCTTGGGAATGTATTTTCTTTGCACGGAATCAAACCTGATCCGATGAAAATGAACCAGTGAGAAATTTTCCTGCACAAAAATGATGTAAACAACAGAAAATCTCTCAGTTTGTGCAATTTCTATCACAGTATTCATCCTCAATTTTTTTTTTTTTTTATCTTCACAAGTACATCTCCACTGGAAATGGAATAAGGAACATCAAGAAGCATTTGAATTAATTAAAAACCAGCTGCATGAGGCACCGATACTTCATCATCCTGATTGAAGCAAAAATTTCTACACTGGCTGTTGTTGTTGTGGTCTTCAGTCCTGAGACTGGTTTGATGCAGCTCTCCATGCTACCCTATCCTGTGCAAGCTTCTTCATCTCCCAGTACCTACTGCAACCTACATCCTTCTGAATCTGCTTAGTGTATTGATCTCTTGGTCTCCCTCTACGATTTTTACCCTCCACGCTGCCCTCCAATGCTAAATTTGTGATCCCTTGATGCCTCAAAACATGTCCTACCAACCGATCCCTTCTTCTAGTCAAGTTGTGCCACAAACTTCTCTCTCCCCAATCCTATTTAATACCTCCTCATTAGTTACGTGATCTACCCACCTTATTTTCAGCATTCTTCTGTAGCACCACATTTCGAAAGCTTCTATTCTCTTCTTGTCCAAACTGGTTATCGTCCATGTTTCACTTCCATACATGGCTACACTCCATACAAATACTTTCAGAAACGACTTCCTGACACTTAAATCTATACTCGATGTTGACAAATTTCTCTTCTTCAGAAATGATTTCCTTGCCATTGCCAGTCTACATTTTATATACTCTCTACTTCGACCACCATCAGTTATTTTACTCCATAAATAGCAAAACTCCTTTACTACTTTAAGTGTCTCATTTCCTAATCTAATCCCCTCAGCATCACCCGATTTAATTCCACTACATTCCATTATCCTCGTTTTGCTTTTGTTGATGTTCATCTTATATCCTCCTTTCAAGACACTGTCCATTCCGTTCAACTGCTCTTCCAAGTCCTTTGCTGTCTCTGACAGAATCACAATGTCATCGGCGAACCTCAAAGTTTTTACTTCTTCTCCATGAATTTTAATACCTACTCCGAATTTTTCTTTTGTTTCCTTTACTGCTTGTTCAATATACAGATTGAATAACATCGAGGAGAGGCTACAACCACTGCTTCCCTTTCATGCCCCTCGACTCTTATAACTGCCATCTGGTTTCTGTACAAATTGTAAATAGCCTTTCGCTCCCTGTATTTTACCCCTGCCACCTTCAGAATTTGAAAGAGAGTATTCCAGTTAATGTTGTCAAAAGCTTTCTCTAAGTCTACAAATGCTAGAAACGTAGGTTTGCCTATTCTTAATCTTTCTTCTAAGATAAGTCGTAAGGTTAGTATTGCCTCACGTGTTCCAACATTTCTATGGAATCCAAACTGATCTTCCCCGAGGTCTGCTTCTACCAGTTTTTCCATTCGTCTGTAAAGAATTTGCGTTAGTATTTTGCAGCTGTGACTTATTAAACTGATTGTTTGGTAATTTTCACATCTGCAAGCACCTGCTTTCTTTGGGATTGGAATTATTATATTCTTCTTGAAGTCTGTGGGTATTTCGCCTGTCTCATACATCTTGCTCACCAGATGGTAGAGTTTTGTCATGACTGGCTCTCCCAAGGCCATCAGTAGTTCTAATGGAATGTTGTCTACTCCCGGGGCCTTGTTTCGACTCAGGTCTTTCAGTGCTCTGTCAAACTCTTCATGCAGTATCTTATCTCCCATTTCATCTTCATCTACATCCTCTTCCATTTCCATAAAATTGTCCTCAAGTACATTGCCCTTGTATAAACCCTCTATATACTCCTTCCACCTTTCTGCCTTCCCTTCTTTGCTTAGAACTGGGATGGCATCTGAGCTCTTGATATTCATACAAGTGTTTCTCTTCTCTCCAAAGGTCTCTTTAATTTTCCTGTAGGCAGTATCTATCTTACCCCTAGTGAGACAAGCCTCTACATCCTTACATTTGTCCTCTAGCCATCCCTGCTTAGCCATTTTGCACTTCCTGTCGATCTCATTTTTGAAACGTTTGTATCCTTTTTGCCTGCTTCATTTACTGCATTTTTATATTTTCTCCTTTCATCAATTAAATTCAATATTTCTTCTGTTACCCAAGGATTTCTATTAGCCCTCGTCTTTTTACCTACTTGATCCTCTGCTGCCTTCACTACTTCACCCCTTAGAGCTACCCATTCTTCTTCTACCGTATTTCTTTCCCCCATTCCTGTCAATTGTTCCCTTATGCTCTCCCTGAAACTCTCTACAACCTCTGGTTCTTTCAGTTTATCCAGGTCCCATCTCCTTAAATTCTCACCTTTTTGCAGTTTCTTCAGTTTCAATCTGCAGTTCATAACCAATAGATTGTGGTCAGAATACACATCTGCCCCTGGAAATGTCTTACAGTTTAAAACCTGGTTC
Organism: Schistocerca americana; assembly: GCF_021461395.2. Classification (NCBI taxonomy): domain Eukaryota; kingdom Metazoa; phylum Arthropoda; class Insecta; order Orthoptera; family Acrididae; genus Schistocerca; species Schistocerca americana. The sequence goes on along the minus strand of NC_060122.1, from coordinate 39,251,855 downwards.
CTAAATCTCTGTCTTACCATTATATAATCTATCAGATACCTTTTAGTATCTCCAGGATTCTTCCAGGAATACAACCTTCTTTTATGATTCTTGAACCAAGTGTCAGCTATGATTAAGTTATGCTCTGTGCAAAATTCTACCAGACGGCTTCCTCTTTCATTTCTTTCCCCCAATCCATATTCACCTACTTTGTTTCCTTCTCTCCCTTTTCCTACTGATGAATTACAGTCACCCATGACTATTAAATTTTCGTCTCCCTTCACTACCTGAATAATTTCTTTTATCTCGTCATCCATTTCATCAATTTCTTCATCTGCAGAGCTAGTTGGCATATAAACTTGTACTACTGTAGTAGGCATGGGCTTTGTGTCTATCTTGGCCACAATAATGCGTTCACTATGCTGTTTGTAGTAGCTAACCCGCACTCCTATTTTTTTATTCATTATTAAACCTACTCGTGCATTACCCCTATTTGATTTTGTATTTATAACCCTGTATTCACCTGACCAAAAGTGTTCTTCCTCCTGCCACCGAACTTCACTAATTCCCACTATATCTAACTTTAACCTATCCATTTCCCTTTTTAAATTTTCTAACCTACCTGCCCGATTAAGGGATCTGACATTCCACGCTCCAATCCGTAGAATGCCAGTTTTCTTTCTCCTGATAACGACGTCCTCGTGAGTAGTCCCCACCCGGAGATCCGAATGGGGGACTATTTTACCTCTGGAATATTTTACCCAAGAGGACGCCATCATCATTTAATCATACAGTAAAGCTGCATGTCCTTGGGAAAAATTACGGCTGTAGTTTCCCCTTGCTTTCAGCCGTTCGCAGTACCAGCACAGCAAGGCTGTTGTGGTTAATGTTACAAGGCCAGATCAGTCAATCATCCAGACTGTTGCCCCTGCAACTACTGAAAAGGCTGCTGCCCCTCTTCAGGAACCACATGTTTGTCTGGCCTCTCAACAGATACCCCTCGGTTGTGGTTGCACCTACGGTACGGCCATCTGTATCGCTGAGGCAAGCAAGCCTCCCCACCAACGGCAAGGTCCGTGGTTCATGGGGTGATCTACATGGGTACCGATTCAATTTATTCCTACTGGTAGCTTAGTACATTTAATCCACCACAGAAAATGAATATGAGTATAGCAGTCTCTCTCAATAGCCACATTACAAGTATTTAGAAACATTCTAGAGAAACACTCCAGCACTTTGCCTCCTTTTCAATTGTAAATGTACTGAATCACAGTAATAGAGGGGAACAATGAAAGAATGGAAGTGCGCAAACATGTCATAGCAGTACTCAGGCAGCAGTAGCTGACTGCGACAGATGCAGCAACAGATAAGTAACCACATTTGTCATTTACGAGTTCCTAACCAGGAGCGAATTTTATTATATCATCTGTCTACTTTAATAGTTTAATTTCTTGAGTTTCTGCGTGTAAATTTAACATCTAATAGCCACAGTTCTTGCGTTTTCATTTGTGTCAGAAAGTAAACTGATTTTGTGACATATTACAAGCTCCAAATCAGGGTCAAATTATTTAGTTTCACCTGAGTGCTTCGGTAGTTAGGTTTTTGAATATATGCGTATTACTAGACACAGTTCGTGTTTTTGGCAGGTTCTACAGTAGAATTGCACAGCATGTGCTGACAGTTTGCATAGTTTAGTCTTCCATGGTCTTTTGTATGGACAGGGACTGTGATTGTTGTGTGCGGATGTGAGCCAAGTTGGTGACACTTTGCTCTCAGCTTCAGGCTGTGATGGCTTCCATTACAGAGCTTGAGGCTGCAGTGGATGGGCACCACTGTTGTGGGCCGGCCGTGGGGATCCAACGGATGTCCAGCATGTCAGAGTCCTCTGATCAGTCCTCACCAGTGGCCAACCCAGTTACTGCTCGCACTGAGGCTGACCCCAACCTGTTGTCGAGTGGGAGGTCGCCCCAGGGCAAAGCACATGGTGAAAGACTTCCCAGGCGGCCGCACATAAGGCCTCTCCAGTTTGTCTGACAAACAGGTTCCAGGTGCTGTCTGTGGCTGACACTGTCACTGAGCCAGATGCTGTCACCTGTCCTGTTTCAGTGAAACCACTCAGCCTCCAAGATCTGGGCAATCACAGAGGCTGAGATTATTGGTAGTTGGGAGCTCCAACATTAGGTGCATTATAGGGCCCCCTTAGGGACTTGGCTGACAAGAACAGTAAGAAGTCCAGTGTGCACTCCGTGTGCATACCGGGTGGAGTCACTCCAGATGTGGAAAGCGTACTCCCAGATGCCATGAAGAGCACAGTGTGCAGCCAACTGCAGGTGGTTGCTCAAGTTGGTACCAATTACGTGTGTCACTTTGGATCAAAAGAGATTCTCTTTGGTTTCGAGCGGCTAACAGAAGTGGTAAAGGCTGCCATTCTTGCTTGCAAGACTAAAGCAGAGCTGACCATTTGCAGCATAGTCGTCAGGGCCAATTCTGGACCTCTGGTACAGAGCCGAGTGAAGGGTCTGAATCAGAGGCTCAGATGGTTCTGCAACCATGTAGGCTGCAGATTCCTCGACTTGCGCCAAAGGGTGGTTGGGTTTCAGGTTCCGCTGAATAGGTCAGGTGCCCACTATATACAGGTGGTGGATACACAGGTAGCAGGGTCTGTGTGGCGTCGACTGGGTGGTTTTTTAGGCTAGAGGGTCTCAGGAAAACACAAGAAGCACTTCAGTTACAAAGGGTGCAGGTTGAACACAGGAAAAATGTAGATACAGGAACCACTGGTATAATAGTTGTAAATTGTCGTAGCTGTGTTGGGAAAGTACCAGAACTCCAAGTGCTAATAGAAAGCACTGATGCTTAAATCGTTATAGGCCCTGAAAGCTGGCTAAAGCTGGATATAAGCTCAGCCAAAATTTTTGTGAAGAACCTAATGGTGTTCTGAAAGGATAGGCTAAACACGGTTGGCGGAGGCGTGTTTGTTGCTGTCAGAAGTAGTTGAACTTGTCACGAAATTGAAGTAGATACATCCTGTGAATTAGTATGGGCAGAGGTCATTGTTGGCAAATGGAATAAAATAATAATTGCATCCTTTTACTGACCTCCCAATTCAGATGGCACAGGTTCTGAAAGGTTCAAAGAAAACTTGTGTTTGATTTCAAACACATACCCAAATCATACAATAATAGTTGGTGGTGACTTTAATTTACCCTCGATATGTTGGTGAAAATACATGTTTAATTCTGGAGGTACGCATAAATTATCATCTGAAATTGTGCTAAACACATTCTCTGAAAATGATCTCGAGCAATTAGTTCATGAGCCCACGCAAACAGTAAACGGTTGTGAAAACACGCTTGACTTCTTAGCAACAAATAATCCTGAGTTAATAACGAGGATCAAAACTGATTCAGGGATTAGTGAACACAGGACTGTTGTAGCAAGACTGAATATTGTAATCCCCAAACCATCATTCCTGTGAAACACAACTAGCTCTCTATTCACATGAAGCACTGAGTGCTATTGACAAGGGATTTCAGATTGGTTCCATTTTTCTAGACTTCCATAAGGCTTTTGACACTGTAGGTACCACACAAGCAGCTTGTAGTGAAATTGCGTGATTATGGAATATCATCTCAGTTATGTGACTGGATCTGTGATTTCCTGTCAGAGAGGTCACAGTTCATTGTAATTGTAGGAAAGTCATAGAGTGAAACAGAAGTGATTATTGGCATTCCCCAAGGTAGTGCTGTAGGCCCTTTGCTGTTCCTGATCTATATAAATTATTTGGGAGACAATCTGAGCAGCAGTCTTCAGTTGTTTGCAGATGACGCTGTCGTTTATCGACTAATAAAGTGATCAGAAGATCAAAACAAACTGCAAAACGATTTAGAAAAAAGGATCAGAATTGTTGGAAAAGTGGCAGTTGGCTCTGAATAATGAAAAGTGTGAGATTATCCACATGAGTGCTAGAAGGAACTCATTAAACTTCAGTTACACGATAAATCAGTGTGATCTAAAAGCTGTAAATTCAACTAAATACCTAGGTATTACAATTATGAACAACTTAAATTGGAAGGAACACACAGAAAATTATGTGGGGAAGGCTAACCAAAGACTGTGTTTTATTGGCAAGACACTTAGAAAATGCAACAGACCTACTAACAAGACTGCCTACACTATGCTTGTCCGCCCACTTTTAGAATACTGTTGCACGGTGTGGAATCCTCACCAGATAGCGCTGTCTGAGTACATCAAAAAACTTTAAAGAAAAGCAGCAGCTTTTGTATTATAGTGAAATATGGGAGAGATTGTCACAGAAATGATACGAGATTTGGGATGGACATCATTAAAAGAAAGGTGTTTTTCGTTGCGATAGAATCTTCTCACGAAATTCCAGTAACCAACTTCCTTCTCCGATTGTGAAAATATTTTGTTCGCACCGACTTACATAGGGAGAATTGATCACCAAGATAAAATAAGGGAAATCAGAGCTCATACAGAAAGATATAGGAGAATGAAGAACCTTCCACAACTAGGAACTGCTTCTATCATTAGCCATAAATTAATGGATTGAGTTAATGATTTATGATCACCCAACAACCATGTACGCAAACAAGATCTACACTAATCAATGTTCATGTACCCAAAATTCTGACACATTAAGTAAGAAATGTGCATAGAGTGGACATGCATGAATACATGCATCTGATGGAGAAAAATCTGTAGCCAATGGCTAGTGTAATAAAAATAGATAAGAGCCCCAATGAAGATGCACTAATATTAATAACTCAAGGCTTATTATGTTAAAAAAGTCACTTTACAATCAGACAGTATTGCGAAACTAACTTTAGGCACAGAAGTTACTTACATAACAATGAATGACATCATCACTTATTAAACTAATGCTGTTCCAGTAACTGACCTTCAAGTTAACTCTTACACTGGGCTACTGGAGATTCAGCTGTATATCAAGGAACCCAGTACCACTTGCAAGTTGCCTAATTAATGCCTTCCAGGAACTATAAAAAATATTTTGAATAATTATTGACAGACTTTAACACAACAAGACATTTTTAACATAAGACTACACATCTTAGCGAGTAGGTATTGGCAAGTAGTACAGTGGGAAACAGTGTGCTTGCCAACGCAGTGTAACTGATCATGTGTGCAAATACCCACACTCTATTTGTTGAGTATTTCAGGATGAGTGCACTTACAGACTTCTGATGAACTTCAAGCATGTAAGGAAGAAAAAGTTTAGCAAATGATTGCACTTATGCTTTAAGTGGAACATTTAGCTCATTAATTATTTGCAAACCAGTCAGAAGTTTAACTCTTGTGTACAACAGAGCCTCAGAGTCTAAACAATTAGCAATTTACTGGTACCTTTACAATATCTGGATGGTAAGGTACTAAATTTTCACATATGAATGACAGGAAAATGGAAATATCACTATAATTGGTGTACATACCATTGTCACGATGGTGTTGATATTGTGAATACAAAGAAATTATTGCAGTAACTTGTGAACAACAAAAAAGTTTGTTGTAATAGAATAAAGGTGACATGTATACTTTCTTGCTAACAGCACATGCACTCTGAACATATCTATGAACAAAACATTGTACTATTACCTATTGTGTTTCAATCACATTCTTCATCACTGTAATACTGAATTTGTAAGGGAAACATGGTAGTCGATAATTGACAAATCCAAACTGGGGTAACATTTCCACAAAAATATCTAAACTGACAATAGTATGGACATCACAGAATAATGATGTATTTGTATTATTGCATATTTATATCCATTAGGTAAGACTAAAGCAAAGCTTCCTAACTGCAAGCATTTTTTTTCACTACCAGGTAATGAACTGCTTGCAAAGCAAAGTTTCAAGAATTTACAAAACCCTTACAAAAACTTTCTTCACTACATTGGCAACAAAATAAGCTTTACTGCAAACAACAAGCTTCTAAGGAATCCAATTGACCAATTGGAATCATGACAAGAAACGAACTCACACACAAAATTAATATAAAATTTCTGTCTGTGTAGTACTATTTATAACACTTGTATCAAGTGGAATGACGTCCATAATAGATATAAAGGAAACTGACTACTGAGCATCAGTTAGTCTACACTCAACACATGGCATCCATCTGCTCACTAAAAATCCTATTACAGAGAGGTTCCAGAGCAAACTTTATCCACCAGGTTTAATTACTGAACCCATATCTGGAAATGTACAAAGTCCCTTCTTAAACCCTTACACACCTGTAATAGGAATTCTGCCATGCCCTGGGTACAGCAAGAAAAACCTGTAGCAATTTTACAACAGATAGCATAGTTTAAATTAAATGCATGTAACACCAACGAAAATATCCCAAGAGCATATGGTATTTATGACTACATAAATAAATGACCAAAATAGTGACTTTATCATTTCTTTTATCCATGTAATTCTGAAGTTATGGTAGTATCTGGGAAACTGTTTACTGAGGAAGTACTCTTTTGTGAGGAAGTACAGCAGTACCTCATATACTTTCAACAATGCTCAACTACAAAGTCCTGTCCTCATTTTCATTTCAGTCTTCTACGAACACCTGGCACCTCCAAATTACTTTTGTGTGCATCAGGAATGTCCATCCTTTTGCACAACTTCACAGAAATTTAATAATGCTCCTCCACAGCATGGTCATCACTGTTCTGATACAAGCATGGCTAAAGGTTTCTCTAGCCACATTGTGGAGATACAAAGTAGTATCACAACTCCTTCCTCTTCCTCTTGTTCTCGTTCTTGTTCTTCAATACCCGAGCAGGTCCTCCCCCATCAGAGAGAAGATTAAATAAGGAAAATGAAAGACACCCTCTGGCCTCGTAACCTAATACTGTCGGGGGTCGAAAAGATCAAGAGTTGGTCAAGAGAGACCGACAGATAAGAAAACAGAATACGTCTGACACAAGTAAGTGGAAGCAATGTCGGACGTTTCTAGAAAGAAGATAGTGCGACACATATGACTGTCCTGTTTATGGCAAGTGGTACCTGAGCATATTTAAAACCAAAGTAATGTCAAATTTAATATGTGAGATTTACATGTTTATGCTGAGCTAACAAGTTGACACAATACCATGTTCCCTAACATCACAAGTACATTCTTCGGACAGAACACAATTAACAATGGGTAAATATACAAAAGTGAAACATTAAATGATTCAAAAACGTAACAGCACTTTATGCATCGATATATGCTGTTAGATATTCCTTCCAAGTATCTGGTACCTTGCTGATATTAAATTTTTTAAACTGTAATATTTGCAACATAGAAACATTAATGAAATGTAACATCTAACTAGCCTCCATAGTCACTACAGAGAGATATAACATTAAATACTAAGTGTTAAAAGAAATTTCTTGACATCTATTACACTTGAAGTAACTATGCAGATTGTTTGAGCTAATCATAACACACAAGATAGTACATTCCATATTACTAATTTGGGACATTCGATTGTCTAAAACGCTAGCTTAATTATATGAGGGGTGTTCAGAAAGTAACGCAATAATTTTTATGAAAGCAGGTTGGCTTTATTCAGGATCCCATTACACCACATTATTTCCTATGATCTTTGATACAAAACCCGAGTTTTCAGCACAATTTCTGTCCAATTTGATGGCCTTACACCACCTTACTGGGAGGGCCTGTATGCCTCATGACACCATTCAACTAATTGATGACAGCACCATCTTGTTGCATCAACAACCGCCCCCATCATCCACACACTGCTTTCTGCAGAGTGCAGAATGGACAGTTCTTCCTTGTCTTCCCAACAGTCTGGACATCGCACCATCTGGATTTCATCTCTTTGTCCCAATAAAGTATGTGTGCTCCTCTCAGGTGTGCAGATTTGGTGAGGTCTTGCAATGTCATGGAAAGAAGAGTTCATTTCCATTTTTGTGGTGACGTACATGCTGAAGTTGTTTCTTCAACTTCATGATGGTAGTGCAAACACTACACCATGATGGAGATAATCACACAGAATAACAACTTCAAAATTCGAGAAGACCACCACCATGACTTCACTGGTTGAGGATGCAGCTTTGAACTTTTTCTTCAGAGCAGGTGATGTGGTGCCACTCTGCAGATTGCTGTCTTGTTTCTCAGCTCAGAGTGTTTCACCGTCTGACAATGTTTGACAAAAATTATCACTTTAACCCTTGTAATGTGCAGACAGTTTGGCACAGGTGGTCATTCGTTGGTGTTTACAGTCTCCAGTTTGGCGGAGCAGAGCGGGACACACCTTTGAGTACCCTAACTGGTGGACGAGTGTGTCTGCACTGACAACAGAGACGTCCAGCTGAGCAGCAAGGTGTTCCATCCTTCATGATTGCCAGATCACAATCAGAGTGTTCGCATGTTCCAACATTGCAGAATCACAACTGTGTGCAAATGGCATGCTTCTTTTTTCCACTACCAGGTCTCTGTAGATATTCTGCAAGTGCCTATGAATATCTGTGACGGTCAGCTTTTGCACTGAAAACTCAACAGGTCCCTGCTTGCAATACACCTCTGTTACAGACACCATTTTTAAGGCACAAATAGTGCTGCCACTTATTGCAACTTTTTTTTCCTACTTCAGCCCCTATAGCTTCATCATATCCGAAGATGTTAAATGCAGAATTTTTCGAAGTGACATTGGCCGAGAATAGAAATATGTTGCATTACTTATTGAATGTCCCTCCTACATTGTGTTACAAATGCAGACTGTCATTATGTAGAAAATCATCAAATAGAAATATCAAAGTTGAGAGATACTACAATTTTAGGAAATCATATTGCTATTGTGGTAATGATATAAATGTGTGCAGGTAACAATTTAACCAAGGCAAAATATGGTAATTCCCTGTACACACAGGTTACCTAACACAAAGTGAATATAACTTGCCATAAATTCCTCTGTGTGTTTCTAAATTATTTATTCATAGAAAACATACTTTAGCATAAAATTTAAAAAGTAATGACAATCACATATTTACAATGTCATTAACAAATTCACATCTGCAGATATTCCTTCCTGACCAGCAGTTATTGTAGCCACATTTGATTATATGCAGGTCCACAGCCTCCAAATATGATAATCATTTTGAAAAAGAAAATACCGTCCATGAACTGCTTCTTCAAGTTGTAATGCATGTAACAGTGTAACAGACAACTAATATTCAGATTATTAGGACAATGGCAGAATACATTTCAGCAAACACATGTACCCATTACTTATCTGTGCAGTACATTTAGAAGAGTAACGTATAACTGAAATTTTTAATAATACTTTGTAATCATTTAGTATGTATATTATTGTTACATCTGCATTTGCAATTCAGCAGTATTAAAAGTGAGGAATTTGTTCCTCTCGATATTGCGGCACACGGCACAAGGACACTGGCACATGTTCAGTGCTGCCTGTGCATGCCCTGCTTCCTCTGACTGCACTGGTATTTCAAATTACATTTATTACACTGTGTATAATGTTAGCCTCTGTAGCTGTCAGTACATCCCCGTCCTAATAGCCTGATACCATATCATCCAGTTTAATATTTGACATTTATTTGTGTTTTGCAATTTAGTCCCTTACAATTCTCATATTTCTTTAGGGTACAATGCAAGTTTACACAACCAGACACCTACATAAGTAGTAGAACCACTAAAGCAACATAATTTACTCAAATCAAGCTATATAGTTCCAGAGGCCTCAAACACGGAGACTGAAATGACGAATGAAAATTGATTATGAATGACAGGATTTGAACCCAGGCCTCCTGCTCGTTATGCAGATGCACTAACCACTACACTTAATAACCTGACAAAGTGGTTTTGCATAACTGCACTGATTATCTTGCACGCTTCCCTCCTCAATCCAAATTCCCATTCATGCCACAGCCCAGTTGGTATTCCCCAAAAACTAACAGCATTGCATAGACTTCCCAGCTGTACTGAAATAGTATCAAATGGAATCCAGTTTGTTACTATAAAACCATTGGAGAAGACATACACAACTGTAGTTTCATTTGCCTAATTTCAGTTTCAATTTTACTACTACGAACAAAACCAGTAGGCTGCACAGTGACCTGACAATGCCAATGGCTGAATGAGTCATGGACTATAGGTCCCACAGCTCCTGGCTCCTCGTCAGATCGTATCGCCACAGCAGGTAAGCCCTCTAGTCTTCCAGTACTTTAAAGTAATTAAAGAGAAATAAAACAAGTGCTCTCAGGAGAATGCTACCCCATGATGATGCCAGGGGTGCCAGATCCCCCATGCCATCCAACTCAGAACCCAATTTCATCAATGTTCTTCCATTTCAAATGAAGGAGGTGGAACAAAAAATTGGTCATCAACAGACGATACTACAATGGTAGCAAGCAATGATGGGTGCCATAATGAACAACACGACTCCCAACATTATACAAGCCTCCCATGAGTACAATCTTTTTCAGAGGCAAAATATTTGTCGTACAATTTGAGAGATCACAAGAAACTTGCAGGTATAATACTTCAATGGTTTTCACTTCAAACTCTTCTTTTCACGCCTGGAAGTTGTGTGTGTTTTGGAATGCTGGTAGTAATATACACCCTTGCCGTTGGATAGAACAGTTTGTGACAGGTAGGGCACAGGAGAGCCAGTGAGGAGTCAAACTCAAGGTGGATGTGCAGCTCCTTAGAAGGGAAATTGGGTATCAGCATCTGGCCTCTTCCTTACAAGTGTCACATGTCCTCTCATGTGTTCCTTTTGACCGACTGATTACAACCAATATAAGCTGGTCCTCAGAAATTTCCAGCAATCTGACATTTTAGAAGTCTTGCCCATTTCCTCAAATACATGGTTCAAAAGAAATCATAGTTTCTGACAATACATGTAGTCCTGCGAAACTGGTTATAACATATTTGACAAAGTTACTTGTAAGGCTAAGGCACATGATACCAGAAAATTATTGCCAGGATGATATTTAAGCATTACAAAGCCTTCTACAAGAACCAGAATTTGTTAAACTTGGTTCCTGACTGATAAAGTTGACTAGCTACTGAGGACACTCAACTGTCTTGCTTCAGCCATACAGACCAAATAACTGAATCTCACTCAGTTATGAAATTTACGTACCATCCAACTGCCACACACAATGGCTCTTGTACCCCCACAAAAGCATAAAAATAATTAATTCAGTTAAGTTAAGTAAAAGCAGTCACAACCAGGAGAGATCAGTGGCATACATTGGTGTAAATATTGTTAAGGTTACATCTGTGAACCCAGGAAATAATCCTACAAGAGAAAGTCTCTCACAACAGTGACTAGTCTAGTTGTAATTGACATGACAGTGAAGATAGAGGACAGAGATAATTAACAACCAGTTTCACTCTTTTAGTGATATCGCATTTGGTAGGTGTGAGAAAGATGGTATCTTGCCAAACCAATCACAACCAATAACAAAAGTTAAGAGGATGATTGTGAGGGAGGAGAAAAGTTTGAATGTCAATTACTTTGAACTACATGTGGCAATTACCTAAGTTAGCAGCAACTTTCCTCATTATTGCAGTTCTTACCCAACACATAATTTTAACGGTTGTTTAAATGAACAACAAGCAATATTCAATTTCAGCAGTGCAAAAATAGAATTGACAGTAAATAGCATTTGTGCATTGTTAAAGAAAGCTGCATCGAACCAGTCTTTGGACTGAAGACAACAAGGACAAAATCTGTAAACTGTGTTTTGAGACAAGATATTACAACTTAGTACAGTTTACGTCTGTCACTTTCTGCTGCACTGCTGTCACATCAGCAGCCTGCTGCTGCTCATTTATGGGTGGCAAGGGCTGTTAATGCGTAACAAGAGCAATTTTCAAAGTAGCTGCAGTGAGGTATGACGGAAATGCAAGATACTCTGTCAACAGCTAATTTGAAGTGAACAATGACTAAATTAAGGGCTACAAAACATGTCATCTGCTACAGTTCAAATTCCTAATTTCTCTTAACCATAACCTTGTGATCTGCCATGTTTACAATAAAATTGTGATCATCAATTGTAATCTAAAATCATGATCACTTTGTTCACGGCATTTCAGGCTAAAGTCTATAAGCAGAAAAATTTCAGTGTCATCGCTAAAAGCAAACTGTAATATCTCATCATCACTGGTTCCCTGAAACTAGCCTCACACTGCCTACAAGAGCTGCATGTTCCAATCAATGAGCATTCCTGGTTGGCAATTGGTTTCAGATTATATGCGGCACTTGTAAATGACAAACAACAAAAGAATGACAGAAAGAGAAATGAGACAAAATAGAAAAGTCAATATGACAATGAAAATGACACAGCTGTCACAAATAAACAATTACATGTAAACAAATTAATGTAATACAACTATCAATCAAAGTCTTCAGATTAGATTTAGAAACAAACAGATTTCACTGTATTTGGTAGTGTTCGAACCTATGGAATTCTACATGTCAAATTTTTATGCTAACCAATGTGCTACTCTGTTACACATTGTCTGGTTATGTCTATGACTATGCCGACCCTGTCACAATGATGACTGAACATAATGCTTTAAAAATTTGACTTCGCATAATGTTGTTTGAGGCTTATCTATTGTAAACCAATCTCTGTAATTACAACAACTGTGCATGCTGTGCCAAACTGCATCTTGTGCAGAATGATCCAGTGGTGTGGTTACTGCTGTGCATGAAATGTGTATATTTAATTAGTATCTTGTGTGTGAGGGGCAGGGGTTGGGGCTGGTGATTATCACATGTGATGAAATACGAAATAAATGGGCCACATCTAGGATTCAGGATCCAAATATATCAAGGAAACATGCCGGACAAAGAATTGGAAGTGAACTGACCAATTGTTCTGATAGTTTGGCAACAGCAAACGGTTTCTCTGATTGGAGGAAACCAATGCCAACACATGAAGTGTCAATTGTCAAGAAGTTTCTATCTGAGCATTGTTGGGATGCATTTCTCAATGCATCTACATCACAAAATGAGCCAGTATCCTTTGATGGACATACAGGTGAGATCAGAATGCCATGTTTTGATCATAAACAATCTGCTGAGGTCTTGAAAACAACTCAGGATGACACTGGTAATGCTGATGCTTCTTAATTATAGACCATCTCAATCTTGAGGTTTGTACTGCAAAATACCAACCAAAGGAGAGGGAGGTGGTGAAAGAAGTGGAACTAGAAAGATTTGACATGCTACAGAAGCAGAACTAATGCTCTCTACAGTTTTCTTTCACTAAAATGGACAAACAGGGTAACCAGAGTGGAAGATAAAACCACATGTCATATTTGTGCAGGTTTAAAACATTATGACAGAACACTTTCTATACTTGTGTGTGGCCTGTTAAGCAGAAGCAGAGAATAACATGGAAGTCAGATGACAGTGCACATGTATTCGCTTTACAAGCCCTCTCCCCTAAACCAAATCACACACTTAGAAAAGGATTTTCTTACTTTCACAACTATGACCCCGAACAGTAAATGTACGACATCTACCAGGTATGCAATGAAATTCCTTTATGCATCTGAAGTCTTGCCCTACTTAGCAGTTGATCCACATTCCAATGTTCAGGTTGTCATGATTCATGGGTTGTATAAGCAACCAGTTTATCAAAATTACTAAACAGTTAAGACTAGTTGTTTGCTTAAGAATAACATCAAAGCTGTCAAAAAATCTGCAATGTGTATTGTAGCTGTGATTATAATACAGCAAAAAAGTATTAAATAAAACATTTTCTGAATCCAGCAGGTAACAGCAAGAGCATATGGGCTTCCTTAAACACTCATCTGTTGAAATAGTACTGGAGGTAGTACCCTGACAAAGGCATTTTGCTATGTAATAGCTTCAAAATCATGCCGTTTGTTAATAACAAAAGAGTGACTTAACATTAACACACCAGATTAACAAAATGTGCTTTAGTGTAAGTAGATGAGCAATGCAAAAAGGATGGCATCACTCATATTTTCATGACTAATAGTTCAGCCGTTGAAGTATCTTCTACACAAGGACACTATTGAAACTGTTCAATATATCAAATATGTCATTGACTCCAGACCTGAAAATGATAAATGTTCACCTCCATGTAGCAGATTTGGAATCAATATTACAATACAGGAGAATACTATAAAAGAGATCCTTCAAAACATTCAATTGACTAGTAAGTGATGAGAAACTAATGCTTTAAAAAATGTTTCATTATGGCAACAAAATCTTTCTTTGGTCTTTTCAAACGCCAAAGGCACCATGCATGTTAATTATGGATGAATTTCAGGCTAAATCAACATTACATGTCATCAAAATCAGGAAATAATTTGTATAATAATCATATGCCATTTGGCTTAAGTATTTTACCGCCAAGCAGAAGGAGATGTGCTCTGTACCTACTTGACACCTCAACGTTAGCAACATATATCCTATTCTTGTATTATTCTGCTGCATCAATTGATCAGCTGACACACACAAATGCTATACACTGCACGTACTGTGACAGTTATGCCTGACCTTTCAGGCTATTCAAATAATTTGATCAATGCTGTTTATGAGATACATGCAATTAATACTGATGCAAAAATCTTGGTACAGAAATATGATACACAAATACTGACCTCTAGTTTGTATCCAGAGCATACACATCTGCCCAACACAGTGTGGTGTATCACTTCCATATACTTCAGTCATGGTACAATCCAGAAACTGCCACATAACATGAGATCATGGCAAGTTACTTGAGCTGCTTGGTTACATACACAAATCTGGATGCTTTGCCATCACATTTTGATTTTACAAATTGACTGACTCACCTCAGTACCAATGTTGGTTTAGATCAGACAACAACCTCGCTTGAGCAGACTTCCATGCACTCTACATCTGGATATCACATTGCCCCATTAGCAGAGAGCAGGTGGTCCACTTCACAATACAAAGAAAGGGAATCTGGCTATCTCTCACTACTCCTGTGGAGGCCCCATCAATACTAACATTGTTCAGGTCGCATACTCTTGTTTTTCAAGTTCGTGAATCATCTCAATTATGAACCCTGAATCAATGCTAGGATTAACTCCTGTCTCAAATACTGATTTTGTACATACAAAATGTTTCCAATGTCTGGCATGAGGGGAATGTGGCAGAAGCCAAACATTTTCTGCATGTGAGGCAAACATCCATTGTACAGTTTGAAGTGCCTTACTGTTGGTGTTTAATGAGTGAAATCCGATACCCGATTCTTTTACATCTGAAAAATATTGAACACTGAAATGATATTGAACAACAGATAGCCAGCTGATACATGTAAGTCTTCTACTAGAGTCTTGATAGCACTCTGCTATGATGTGCTGCACTGCAAAATAATGTATTGGTGCAGCCAAGTAAAAATTCAGACATCTTCCCTGGCAACTAATGAAGCAGAGGAAAGCAGGCCAAACCACAGTAATAGAGTGGATTTTCAGTTTGTGAAGACTGTCAATATTGTAATTATGCCCAGATTATGGTATATATTGCTGCATACCATATGAGCTGTGCTGTCAGATACCTTTGGGGCAAAATATCTTAGGAGGGAGGTGCTGTCATTCTGTTGACTGTAAACTATTAAGCAAGAAAATGTAAATCAGACACAACAGCAGTATACTGATGCTATGAAATACAGTAGCAAGAGCAACTGAAATGTAGCTTTCCTGAATGCTCCATCATGACCCAATGTTAATCATATGGGCAAAGCAGACCAGGTGGATAACGAACACACAGCAGCCTTGCATAAAAACTACTCATTTCCAGTACAGTTACTCAGTCTGCAGTAGAGCAGGCTGGAGGAGCGACTTATATCAGTCTACTCTCTACACATCGAGCTATTTATGTTATTCTGTAAAAGAGCAGGCCCCATTGTGGAGACTGATGTTTAATGCAAGTTGCATGGTAGTCATGTAGATGTAGATCAATGACATGCTGCACTAGTGATTGTCAGAGGGTTATTTGGAATGGTAGACAAACAATGTGAGTGAGACTCACTCTCCAGTGGCATGCAGGAAAGGCAAAGGCTTAAGCGAGTTCAGAACCCACATGGTTGGTTGGTTTGTGGGGACTGAAGGGACCAGACTACAAAGGCCATCTGCCCCAGAGCCCACATGGAAAAATTTAAATTATTACAATCATAATTTCTCTGTGCATGGGTGTCAACCAAATATTTCCAAATTTGTACATAAATCTCACTTCAACAAAAAAAAGCATTTGTTTTAATGACTGGTATATGATAATTGTCATGGCAGTGACATTAACTCCCCCTCCATGTCCCTCGACCCCTGCACTCCGCATCATTTTGTGGTACTACAAAACAAAAAGCCTTCTTTAAACTTTTTCAGTTTCCTCCATCAGCCTTATCTGTTAAGGATCCTATACACCAAAAGAATACACTTCAGTATCTACTAAATGTTCTAGCAATGAAATGCAGTCTTTGGCTTGGCTTCCAAACAACGTTATTGTTTCAATTTAAGTTGTTCAAGACTGAAATTCCGATTACACAAGAAATCACATCAATCTAAAGGTTGTCAGTTCTACTAGATAAGTAGGCATTAAACAGATTTCTTTTAGTACTCATGTGAATGACCTCACACTTGATTAATTAATTTATTTATTTGGGTCACATTGCCACTCTTCACACCATACAGATATTTAGACTAAATAATTTTGCAATTTGTTTTAATACTGTGATGCCTTTCTTAGATGGTTAATATCAGTATCATCTACGAACAGTTTCAAGAGGACTGGTCCTAAACCATTTTTATATATCTTAGGACCGGTAGGGCACCTATTACACTTCGTTCATGAACACCATATTTCACTTGCGAATCCAGCCACAGCAATGCGATAGCACTCCATTTGCATACAATCTGCTTAGAATCTACTTGTAAGGAACATTATGCAAAGCCTTTTGGAAACCTCCAAATATGGAACTGATATGAGATGCCCAGTCGATAGCATGTGTTACCTTGAAGAAAATTGTCCCACTGACAGATAGCATGGACTTCTGAAATTTTCCCGGCGTATTTCTTCTTCTAATAATTCCGGCTGCATACCCAGAAATTATTAGAAGATAGCATGGATTCAGGAAATTCCCTTCTTGTAAAAGACAATTAGCACTTCAACCTCAGGAAGTAATGCCCAGTGTTTGAACACAGTATACACTCCAAAATCCTATTGTGAACAGAAGTAACAAACATGGATCAATGGTTGATTAACTGCTGATGCATTTTTATCATTTACATCGAAGAATGATTTGGTCAACAAGATTGCAAAGCATACTCAGTGTCAAGAAGTAAAGCAATTCAAAAGCAGAATAGCGTATCCACTCTGTGACAAAATATACTGAAGGTGCATATATATACTGTCAAAAGCAGTTAATTTGGATTTTTCCATTACAAATGAGAAAAGATGAAAATCGAATCCAAAAGAGAACAGTGTCAAAATGGGCAATTTACTTACAATGCATTTAAATCTTGCAGCTCGAACTCAGATTTATGAGCAGGAACAAATATATAGATGAGTACACAGATCATGTAGTGAAACCAGAATCTGTATCATATGGAATGAAATCATATATGAAGTCTGTAGGAACCTGGACATTGCTGCACCTCTGCCACCACTATCACTCATTTGAGTAGCACACTGTTCAACTGCTCTGGGTCCTGAACAGATGCCACTGATCTCAAGCCTGCACCTCAATTGCCTGCAGCTGAAAGAGAGCTGCTCTGGTGGTCAAATGCTTCTCATATAGCCACGTACCTTGTACTTATGCTCACACGTCTTGGCTCACTAACTAGTCCTTTTATAACAGCCACACCTTGTATTGTGTTTGGAGTTAGAAAACAAGAAGAAACAAGTAGAAAATTCAAGCACTCAATTTCCATGACTGTTTCTTCTCATATCTTACCTATGAATGTGGTAACTCAACCACTTGTCTGGCAGCAGCAATTTACTATGGTCACCTTGGAAAAACTAGTGACTATGTTGATGGTTCAGGCTCCACCATCACAGGTGCACCCACCATGTTTTCTTTCTGTCACACGACGACTCTGCTGAAGAAGCGAAACTTG
Organism: Schistocerca americana; assembly: GCF_021461395.2. NCBI lineage: Eukaryota > Metazoa > Arthropoda > Insecta > Orthoptera > Acrididae > Schistocerca > Schistocerca americana. The sequence goes on along the minus strand of NC_060122.1, from coordinate 39,233,737 downwards.
TGAAAAATAGCTACACCAACACCTTATTGCATTCAGGATAATGGACAAAGAAACTGAAGTGTTTGTTATTGTCGTGGATTCCACTCATGTGTGCAACAATAGTTGCGCTTTAAATGAACTGGCCTCACACTTTTAATGAAAAGTGTAGTCACGAGGGCATCCACGTCAGTGTCACTTGTGTACAGTTTTACCAGTACCCAGGTAGTCACGTCAGTCTTATCAGGATCAGGTATCAAAGCTGAAGGGTTTGAGGGCTGTAAGTATCATTTTGTTACTAAAAGCTCCAAAGAATCTTACGAAGACTTTACAGTTGTTGATGTGACCGTCTGCCTAGTGCCCAATAAGGAAATGCATCAGAGAACCCTTCAATGTGAGGATCTGTCCTCAGAAGAAGTTTTAACACTGGTCAGTCCCTTTATGTCCCCCGTGGAGTAACCTGACAAATCGAAGCACCAGGTGACATACCATCATATACAGCGAACCGCTTCAGCACATGGCACTAATTCTCCAGATGATGAGGAAGTCATTGCCCCTCAAACTGGAAAGCTTAGCTGAGATGGACAAACCTGATGATGATCATGAGAAGGAGGCCATGAGGCATTTCAGACAAATCCCTATCACTTTGTGCAGCACAAGGAGACTGCATGCGCAAAATGGTGAGTGTTGTGGTGTCACGGAAACCACACGGCTTCGATTTGTCACACCCAGCCTTCCTTGATATAAATGGACGTTGACATTCATTCTATTTCATATTGTCTGCAGGTCAGAATAAACTTTTTATTGAGGTGTTTGCACTGAAGAAACCGTTATCTTCAAAAGTGAATGCCAGATCAACCATTTCACTCCTCTACTCTTAGACCCACAAACACATGGGCTCCCACCATCAGCAACCATCAAATGCCATGTGGTAAGCTACAAACAAAAAGCATATTCCAGTTCTCACTAAGGTTAAGTCCATCACAGCTTACATGGTTGAATGGACTGCAGATATGTATTTGGTTGTTAATTATACTGACACTGAAAATTTGTTTGGGTTGCACGCTTTTGTTACTTTTGAATTTTCTGTTAATGAAAATATGTATCCTTTTTTCAGATCTGGTTCCTTATCAAGACCTAGGTTAATTGTGTTCTGAATTTTTGGATTTGTTTTCTGAGGGATTATGGTGTGTGAACAATTTCACAGCATACATCAATTGAACAAGTTGGCTTCGCTGTATTTTTTTCACGTCCTTATGTGAATGAGTATGAACTTTGTGGAGACATCAAATTTACTGGAGTCCTGTTATTGACACATACCTTCTGTCATGAGCTGATGAGTTACTTGCAAAATTGTGCTAATTCTTTTCCGAAACTGACTGGGCTATGGTCTCCCTGCAGGTTCCATTGAAGGACACAGTGAAACAATTTCTCATAGTAAGCACGCCTATGGTCTTTGTCGATATGAACATTTAATGTTTGGAGTAGCTAGCCCACAGCAAAATTTCAATGCTCACCAGAGCAACATATGGCCAATGTTGCTTGCTGCATCATCTGTTCCCACAATATTGCAGTAACAGGCACTTCAACTAAAGAACAATTATGTAACCTTCAGTCTCTGTTCATCATTTGGAACAGTGTCTCAAGTGTAATCTAACTGAGCCACATTTATCCCATCCTCTGTTGTGTATCTCGTACACTAAATTTCCATGAACGGTGTCCAAGCCCAGAACAGCATGCCACGGCTATTACAGCTCTGATCTGTCTGACCAATTTGTAGGAACTACACGCATTCCTCAGAAAGATAGCATTCTATCACCAGTTTATGTCAGGTGCAGCCACTCTGGGACACGCTCTGCACCAATTCCTTTATAAAATTTTTCCTTTTAAGCGGTCTCTCACCTGTGAGCACACCTTTGTGGAACTTTAAAACAAACTTTACTATGTTCCTCACCTTCCATCCTGGTAAATCTCTAGTCTTGCCCACAGACACATCTTAGTATGGGGTGGTGGAAGTTCTGCCCCAATGTCACGCAAACGGCTCAGAGCAACCTATCATTTATGCATCGAAAACACTGAACATAGCACAGAAGCCCTATTTACAATTTGAAAAAATGCCCTTATAGTAGTTTATGCACCATAAAAATTTCACACATTCTAATACGGCAATGAAGTTCCACTTTGCCACATGTCAATATGTCAGTTTCCTTGTTTACCCCATCATCTGCTTTATCTGACAAATCCAATTTTTGTCAATAAAAAATTTCCACCTCATGTAACAGCATGCAAATTCTGATGCATTGCCTTGAGAGCCCATAAGGGCTCCATCCATCCATCCTTTGATTGGGAAGATCTGTTTGATGTGTTGGTAAATGTACCAACACCTTGTAGATAGAGGCGGCCTAAATGCACGCTATCTAAGGCAGACAGGCGTGAATTCTGGAACAGGATAAGTAGTGAATTCTCATAAGAAAAGTATGCAGCTCCTCGAATACTTATCTTTTATTCTTTGATGTGAATTACAGCATTCTTGATGAGACATTTCATACGATAACTATCCAACTATGTAAGGCTAATGGCACCTAGCTAGGTCGTAGCCATGGACTTAGCTGAAGGCTATTCTAACTGTCTCTCGGCAAATGAGAGAAGGCTCGTCAGTGTAGTCGCTAGCAAAGTCGTCGTACAACTGGGGCGAGTGCTCGTCCGTATCTCGCGACCTGCCTTGTGGTGGCGCTCGGTCTGCGATCACACAGTGGCGACACGCGGGTCCGACATGTACTAAATGGACCGCGGCCGATTTAAGCTACCACCTAGCAAGTGTGGTGTCTGGCGGTGACACCACACTGTTGGGTTTTCAGATTGTTAAAGATGCATTACAGACCAGTGATAGTTTCCCTTGTAGTAGCTCCAGCTCTGGATCTGCAGTAGCTGTGGACCCAGGGCTTAAACAAGTTGTGTGCACAATCTGACATGGGCAGCCTGACTGTCTGAAAGGCCACCTGTCTGGCCATTTGTGGAACATACACATTTTCCATCATCATCTTTCTCTGTTAGATGGTGTCATTCTCATCTCAGTGGAAGAGGGTACTACACGCACCATGATTCTGACGATGTTACTTAGGGAGGTTCTCAACCTGTTACTTTGAGGTCATCAGAAAGGCCACCAAACTAAACACTTGGCACATCTGCACATGTTCTGGACAGGTAACAATCACAATGTAGAGTACCCAGTCATGGCATTATGGAAGTGTTCAATCGATAGAGGGCACCGTGAATAGTTCCCCCCCCCCCCTCCCCCTCCACCCTCAGCGAGCCACCACTCTATCCTGGAAAAGAATCCATGTCAACTTAGTCGGACCTTTACTCTAAAGCCATAGCAGTTTCAGACAATGGTCCTCCAATTGAGAATAGCTCCTTTAATTATTTTCACTCACACTATAACCCCTGGAACATTGTGGCTCTTTGCTTTCATCCAGACTCCAATGGTGAAGCAAAACACCTCATGTGAACTATGAAAACTCAAATGGGCAAATACATCACAGAATTGCTGACAAAGGAGGCCATCACATTTTTCTCAGTTCTTACTGAATGACTCCAATTGTGGGCAAGAGTAGGTCCAAACACACACACAGCCAGCAGCTGCAAACACTGCTGCCCCTCCTGCTGCCAGACAGGGGTGCCCGGAACACCAGTATAGATCCCCATGGACTCTAGGCACTGTCCACAGCTAGTGTGGGTGCTGTGTGTACACAGTGTGTGCTGATGAGTACTCCTGGTGTACCACTATGATTGGCTCTGTCCTAGCACAGTACACACGCCCCTGTGCTAACCACCACGTGGGTGCCTCATCTGAAAATCATCGCAGTTCATTGTGCTGCAGCATGCCATCCGGACCGTGTCTGGCTACCCTCTCATTATGATCTCTGACTCCTTCACCAGTTAATTGGTCCCCACAAGCTGCAGTGGCTTCTCTCATTGGAGGGGGACACTGAAATCTGAAATTTCATTGATGTGCCTGTAGGTGCCTCCTACTGTGATATGTTGCCTCCTACACTGAGCCTGGTGGCAGCCATCCACCTGCTGGCACCACCTACATTACCTCCAGACACTGCAGCTTTCCAGTTGACAGCACCAAGAGAAGTCAAACGTGGACACGACCCCTTCCTCTGTGGTGCTAGGGTCCTCCACTCTCATGGGGGAGGCCAGAAGGTGTGCATCTCTGCACTCACATGACATCCATTCCTACTCACCAGATCACACAAACCAGGAACTGTTCGCACCTGAGATGACCACTTTAAAAACTATCAATGTGTTGACATCATCAAACCACAGATGCACTGGGATCTGGTCACTCTTCACCCAAAGCAGCAAGGGTTTGTAGTAACATACACGTTACACTACCTCCGCCACCACTAAGGTAGAGTGTGTTGGTACGTGTGCTGATTTGGGCACCATGCTGGTCAGCTGTTCTATGCCCCCACTCTAGGACCCCGACCTCAGTCCGACACCTTTATCACCTGCAGCCAAAAGCCTAGTGGGCAAATGCACCTTATACACCCATGTACCAGCTTCAGCTGGAAATCTTGTGTATGCTTTCTGAACTGTATTGTACTTATGCCTTCACACCATGCCTTAACAGGTATTAAGTTGGGGTATAATTTCATTGCATTTGTGTTTTGCATGTTGTTATTGGAAGTGCTATGGATTTATTGACTGCTTATCATTTATTTGAGGTTCACCATTGCTTGCTGAGTTTATATAGAGTCATTTTTTTCAGTTGGAGACAGAGAGTGTAGCTGTGGACATGAGAAAATGGAGTGCCAAGAGAAGAAATCTGAACATTTCTGACATATTCTTCTGTTTGAGTTCAGCTGAGGGGTTACAGCAGCATGGACAGCCAGGAACACTTGTGCCATGTATGGGAATAATGCCATTGGACACAGCACAGCAAGAAAATGCTTTTCTCATATTAAGAATGACCGTTTTGACATTAGTGGCACTCTACATTCAGGAAGACCTTTGGGTTTAATAAAGATCATTTGACCACATTGACACACAATGATCCATGTTAGTGTACATGAGAAAAGGGAAATATGATTAAGCGTGATCATTCCACCATATGTTACATTTGCATGCAAAGGGGAATGTTCAAAAACTGTATTTCAGGGTTCGCGTGCTCCAAGCCAACATCACAAAAATCAACAGGTGGACATATGTGCCCCACCGCTTGATCAATTTCAATTGGCTAATGAAGAGAACCAACCATTCCTATCCTGTATTGTCACTGGTGATGAGAAAACTGTTGTAAAAAGTGAAGGAGAATACATTACTGGTGACGGAAGTCTCTTAAGTGTATCTCTTGTGTTTATCAAACATGCAAAAATGCTACGAACATATACACCAACGCAGTACTTGGTTTTTTACTGCCATGTCTTTCATCGAGTTCAGCATACACACTATCATTTTCTCTATCCAATGTAACAGATGTGCTGCTTGTGTTGAGCTTGACATTCGCTTACATTAACAATTCAATTTGGAGAGTGTAAGATGAAGAAGTCATAATCAGGAACATAATTTGATGACAGCTCCTCCCATTTACTATGAAATGAAAACAGATATGGAGGACATGAAAAAATCACACAATGAGAACCACATGATGTGTTGTGGCGTAACAAGCTAGTCACGCCACACTGAGAAGGGAGCCGAAAGGCACGCGTACACACACGCCGACTGGCGTCAAGTCTGGAACAAGATACGTTATGACTGCTATAAAGAAAATACGTAGCTTTGGAATATACTTAACTTTATTTGTTGTTGGTTTACAAAGTTCTTCTTGAGACATTTATACGATAACTCTCAAACTAGGTAAGGCTAATGGCGCCTTGCTAGGTCGTAGCCATGGACTTAGCAGAAGGCTATTCTAACTGTCTCTCGGCAAATGAGAGGAAGGCTTCGTCCGTATTGTCGCTAGCAATGTCGTCCGTACAACTGGGGCGAGTGCTCTATCATATCTCGAGACCTGCCTTGTGGTGGCACTCGGTCTGCGATCACACAGTGGCGACACGCGGGTCCGACATGTACTAAGGGACCGCAGCCGATTTAAGCTACCACCTAGCAAGTGTGGTGTCTGGAAGTGACACCACATTCCTCCCCCGCAAATCGGCGAACGGTCGTGTAATAAGGCTTCCGCCCGCTGTGGGGAGGACCCCATGTTGACGTATGCGATGAGGTGGGGAGCCTAACAACAGGCGAGACTGTGCCACCCGCACCCGGCCATTCGGTCCGAGGGGAGCTAGGATACGCCTGAAAACCTAGTCCAAGGTGCACGTTTCAACATGCGGTGTATGCGCCCGTAAAGAGACAGGAGGGGCTGAAGGGTCGACCTCCATTGCGTCGGGGCATCCAACGCGCGAAGACGCCATGTGGTCCGGAGCGGGCAAGAGTTCCATGGCGGAGGACGGCTGGTCACGGGAAGTGATCGGCGGCGCGTGACCCAGGGAGGTGCTTGGCGGCTGCAGCGAAGTGTCGAATGCGGGCGGCGCCTGCGGGAGAACAGGCGGCGGCTGCGGCGGCTGCGGCGGCGCGTCGCCATGGGGCAAAATGGAATGCATCGTCGGTAACACCTGGGGATGAGGCGAGCCAGTAGATGGGTCCCCAGGGCGCTGACCGGATGGCACCGTCGCTGAAAGCAGACGGGGAGCGGCAGAACCCGTCCGACAACAGAGGCACAGCTGATTGAGATGCCAACGCACCTCACCAAAGGCCCCCAAAACCAAATACATCGCGCGGCCGAGTCAGCGAAGAATGCGCCCTGCGAGCTAACGCCGTGAACCGCGATAGTTGCGATAGCATACAACGTCGCCTGGAGCAAAAGCAGGAGTCTGCCGCTGCACAGGAACCTGATGTGGCGGATGCAGCAAAGACATCAAGGTTCGATGAGGACGACCATGGAGAAACTCAGCCGGCGTGCAACTATCTCGGGGCTGAGAGCGATACGAAGACAAAAAGAGCAACAACGCGTCCTCCCGAGAATGCGACTCTTTCAACTTCAATATCTGTGACTTGAAAGTCCGGACCAATCGTTCAGCGGCACCGTTTGACTGAGGCGAAAACGGCGCGGATGTCAGATGTTGAATACCATTGGCCTGGCAGAATGACTGAAATTCTGCGGACATAAATTGTGGGCCATTGTCGGAAACAATAGTCTGCGGAAGACCTTCAATGCAAAAGATAGCAGGCAACGCTTGGATGGTGGCGGAGGACGTCGTGGAAGACATCCGGACAACAAAAGGAAAATTACTGAAGGCATCTACCAGAACCAACCATCGAGCATTCCAGAATGGACCAGCACAATCAATGTGCAAGCATTGCCAAGGGGAAGTGGCTTTTTGCCATGCAAAGACTTTCTGCGGCAGCGCGGATTGTTGTTCTGCACACGTCATGCAAGAAGAACACATATTCGTAACCGCAGCATCGATTCCGAACCAAGTACAGTGCTGACGAGCAAGTTGTTTCGTTCGCACTATACCCCAATGTCCTTGGTGAAGAAGCCGTAAAACAGAGGACTGTAACGAACGTGGGACCACGACTCTGGACTGATCATTATCAGAACGCAACAACAAAACACCACGTCGAACAAAAAGTCTCTCCTTATGAGCAAAATATCGGCGAACCAACGGATCCTCGATCCGAGACTTTGACAAAGGCCATTGCGTAGCAACAAAACGCAAAACGGTAGCAAGGACCGGGTCAGCAGCTGTGGCTGTAGCTACACGACGAAAATCAATCGGAAACGATTCGACCACTTCATCGGTTTCCGAATCAATGAACATGCAAGCAAGTTCGGAAGAATCGAATGCGTTATCCTCAGCAACAGGCAAACGGGACAACGCATCGGCGTTTCCGTGCTTAGCAGTGGACCGATACAAGATACCGTAGCGGTACTGCGAGAGGAAAATAGACCAGCGAATGAATTTCTGCGCTATTCGCGGAGGTACAGGCTTGTTTGGAGGAAAAAGCGATGTCAAAGGCTTGTGGTCTGTGATGATGGTAAAGTGACGACCATACGAGAAATCATGGAACTTAGTAACACCAAACACGAGAGCCAAAGCTTCTTTCTCTATCTGTGAATAATTTGTTTGCGCAGACGAGAGCAATTTTGACGCAAAGGCAATAGGGTGATCATGCGAGCCAAAGTTGTGCGCAATCACAGCACCGATCCCGAAATCCGATGCATCTACCATCAACAAAAGGGGTTTCTGGGGATCGAATGGCTTAAGGCAAGTATTAGAAAGCAACGCCGATTTCAACTGGCGAACAGCGCGTTCGCATTCCGTCGTCCAGAGAAACGGAACACCTGTACGGCGTAAGCGATGAAGCGGAGCTGAAATGGAAGAGGCAGTGCGCACATTCACTCACACCTTGTGATTCTAAATCGTGGAATGTTCTTGCGACCTCATGACGCAATGCGTGAGGAACATTGCGCGCTCTGAAAAATTTCTGTTGCGCGTTTACTTTCAGTTCCAAATGTGCTTCATAGTGTGTAGCGCAACCTAAGCCTGGTGCAAAAATGTCTGCAAATTCGTCACAGAAGCGAGAAACGCTGTCTGCAAGCACAGTCTGATTCACTGATAGGCTCTGATTTACAATAGACATGTTAAACAACTGAAATAAATCTAAGCCAAACAAGTTCACTGCAGTAGAAGAACGAAGAACGTAAAATGACACAAGTTTTGTTTGTCCCTTGTAGGTTGCAAGAAGGCTGCACTGTCCTAACACAGGAATTTTCTGTCCTGAATATGTGGTTAGCTTAACATTTGCGGCACGCAACGGAGGTTTGCCCAGTTGTTTGTACGTGTCGTGATTGAGCAATGAAACTGCAGCTCCGGTATCGAGCTGGAATGGTATGACCTTGCCAGTAAAGTCCAAATCTACAAAAAGTTTATTGTCCTGTGACGACAAGAGCGACTGTTTTGTGCAATTTGAACATACACTGGTACAGAATCACTTGCTAATTGACGTGATTTCCGGCGACGTCGACGCACAGTTTTTGTGGGACGAACACAGTCACTGTTAGAGAAAGTGGCACTGGACGAAGCGGAATTAACGACATGAATGTCCATGGGCGAAGGTCCACGATCCTGAGTGTCCTTGGTTCGATTCCGGCGCGAAGCAAAGGGCCTGGAATGATTGTGATTGTCTGATCTGAGCTTTTTCTGGCAAACACTTTGAACATGTCCTTTCCTATTGCAGAAAAAGCAAATAGCTTGGCGTGACGGGCAATGTTCACGCGAATGTCTAGTAGCACACCGCGGGCATGATTTCACTGCATTTGTGGGCTGGCGCGGCACACCTGGTTTAGCGCGCGGCGGCAGCTGCGTTGAAGTGCGCGAGGGCAGTTGACCGGGCCGCGCATCTCGCCCGGCGGGCCAGTTAATGTTACACACTGCTGGCAAAGTTTCAAAAGATTCCTGAGCACAGTCAAGTGTGTCTTGTCTATCCAATATGTCTATCACTTGTTGAAGGGAGGGATTAACTAGTTTCAAAATTTGCTCCCGTATGCGAACATCAGAAACGTTCTGTGCAATTGCATCACGCACCATTGTATCTGAATAAGAAAGGCCACAGTCACAGTCAAAGGCACACTCCCTAGTAGGTCCTTGCAATGTTGCTACCCACTCCCTATTAGTTTGACCGGCCGTACGTTTCGTACGAAAAAACGTATACCGTTTTGCAACCACATTAACTGTTTCTTTGAAATAGGCATCTAAAGCAGACAAAATTTCTTCGTAGGACAGAGTTGCCACGTCGCGTCGGGGAAACAATTTCACTATCACACGGTAGGTGGACACACCGACACAAGAAAGCAAAAACGGCTGCCGCTCATTACCTTGAATTCTGTAGGCGGCTAGATGAAAGCCAAACTGTCGGGACCATTCTGGCCACGATTCTTGCGCTGGATCGTAGTGCCTAAAAGGCAGTGCAACTGCGTGTTGTGGCTGCGGTAGCGATGAAGCGGCGGCTGCCGCATCGGTTTGAATGGCACGTTGACCCTGGACGAGCTGTCCAAGGGCATCCAATAACGCCTGCGTCTGCTGATTTTGCAAGCGATAAAATTTGGACAGTACATCTGGAGATTGTGGCGAAGCCATGACACAAATAAATCAGAGCAAAGCAAGTAGAAAGAACACGATCCTTTAAGCCTCGTCACCAATCTGTTGTGGCGTAACAAGCTAGTCACGCCACACTGAGAAGGGAGCCGAAAGGCACGCGTACACACACGCCGACTGGCGTCAAGTCTGGAACAAGATACGTTATGACTGCTATAAAGAAAATACATAGCTTTGGAATATACTTAACTTTATTTGTTGTTGGTTTACAAAGTTCTTCTTGAGACATTTATACGATAACTCTCAAACTAGGTAAGGCTAATGGCGCCTTGCTAGGTCGTAGCCATGGACTTAGCAGAAGGCTATTCTAACTGTCTCTCGGCAAATGAGAGGAAGGCTTCATCCGTATTGTCGCTAGCAATGTCGTCCGTACAACTGGGGCGAGTGCTCTATCATATCTCGAGACCTGCCTTGTGGTGGCGCTCGGTCTGCGATCACACAGTGGCGACACGCGGGTCCGACGTGTACTAAATGGACCGCGGCCGATTTAAGCTACCACCTAGCAAGTGTGGTGTCTGGCGGTGACACCACATGATGAATGACTGAAAAGTGTACAGCACTTCAAATGGCCTCAGAACAGACCAGAATTGGGTTTCCAGAAGTCCCTATATGAGTATCAGTACCCCTGCTGTCATGCCCAATTGGAATTTGTATCTTTCACACTGATATCAAAACTCCTACTTTCTACACATTAATTTGTGTAGTGTTTGTTTTCTTTTCATTTGTTTTGTTTTCAGGTGCAAAAGCAACTATGATCATACGAGCACATATCATAACTATAGAACACAAAGACAAAGGGAGGATGTAAAAATGACTACACTAATCACAATCGATGGAAGAGAAAACTGCTAAAAACAGAGACGTGGAGAAAAGTCTATAAAGTACACCATAGAGAAACGGAGGTCCTGAAATAAAAATTAAATGGTCTTCACCATATTGCTTGTACAGATAAAAAGTAAAACATGGTTGACAGTCCACGCGTCATTTGCTAAAACAACCAATAATTCAGATGGCAAACTCAAACAGGAACATAAATGGTTAAAAAAAGGCCATTCCTTCGGGAAATGGATGACATTTAAAAGTTGTGCCCAATGTGGACAACTTGCTGGGGGAGCACCACTTAACAAATGGCGATGGCTGAAAAGGCAGTGCCCAATACGCAACCTAGTTAAAATGACCTCCTCATGGAGCGAGGGCTTACAGGAGTTCGTCCAAGCCACAGGGAGAAGCTTAATAACCCAGAGCTTATTCCATTGTTCCACTGAAGGGAGGACCAGTGATGATAAAGTGACACCGCCACCTGACAGACGGCAACACAGAGATCAGCAGAGGGACTGTAAGAACCAGTGGGCTGTGGTACAAGGACAGCAGCCTCAGCACCAGCATTAGTAGTCTCATTTCCTGTCACACCGACATGAGCATGAACCCACATAAACATCATAGTGGCTCCATCAAGAGTGAGCAAGTGACAGTTTTCCTGGAACCATTGCACTAAGCGATGGGTGGTGTACAGCCCACAGAGGCTTTGAAGGGCACTGAGAGTGTCTGACACATCTGTAAAGCCTGTGTCACCAAATGTATTCTGTGGCCTGATACAGGGCAAAGAGCTCTGCTGTAAGTACTGAGCAGACGGTTTTGTCAGTGGAAAAACAAAAGCAATTGTCTACGCTCCATGAGTAAAGACAATTAAGACATCGCTGAAGACGCCACTCAATGAGACTGGTCCGTGGAGAATTGCAGAAGATGGCACAATCATCAACAAGAAGGGAGGCAGAGATACCCGGCAGAAGACAGACCATTGTAGGGTTAATGGCGACAACACTCAGGACGGAATATTTAGGAACACCAATTTCCGGGATAATGGTGTCTGACAAGGCAGAATGCACACAGACTTTGAAAACTCAAGTCTCTGAAAAATGCCTCAACGAAACAGTTCGGGCGGCCATGGAAGACCCATGTGTAGAGAGTACAGACGATACCAGTCCTGAAGCAGATGATGTAGGCTTTCTCCAAATTGAAAAACATGGTCACAGTCTGAGATTTCTGCAGAAAACCTTTCATGAAATGGTTGGACATAGTGACGAGATGGTCAACTGCAGAACGGAGCGCTCGATATCCACACTGTGCAGTGGTTAGTAAATTGCGAGACTTGAGCCACCATACCACCCAGGTATGAATTATACATCGCATCACCTTGCAAACGCATCTGGTGATAGAAATGGAGTGCTAACTAGAAAGAATGTGTTTGACCTTACAAGGCTTAGGTATGGGAAACGTGCCCTCTGCCCAGTTGCATACATTAAGGAGAAAGTGCTTGTCCACAAGAGAGTATAGCTCTGTCATAGCATAGGCGGCATTGTACCTCACGATTCAGAGAAGGGAAGGGTATCACTTGAGCTGCCTCCATTCATTTCCGATGGAAGAAGGCAGGGTGATAGTGAAAAGAGCTTAAATTTCCATAAAATAGCGACCTAAGATGTTTGACATGCATCATATAGATGAAGAGCAATAATGGAACATTCCACGGTGGTAAGGATAATGTTTGTAAGATATTCTACCTGGCATCACAATTGGGGAAATGTTGGTCATCGAAGGTCACCAGGGAGGAGTGAAGCCCCCAGTCAGCTTTTTAAGGTGCCATTTGTGTGTGATATCAGGTGGAGTAGGTGTCACCAATCAGATAGCATACGGGCAATAGTCGCTTTAGTTGGTGTCAGGAAGGACAGACCACTCGATATGATGGGCAGGATGGCCAGTGCAGAAGAATAGGTCCAAATGGAAATAGCTATGCGAGCAGTCTGATAAGAACATGGGTGGTCCTATGTTAAGGCAGAAGAGGTCAAATTGGTTACAAAGGTCAACCAAGAGGGCACCTCTCAGACAGGTTCTGGGAGAACCCTAAAGGGGATGATGCACATTAAAGTCCTGAGTAGCATAAATGCCTGAGGTAGCTGCCCAATAAGCTGGAGGAAGTCTGTCCTGGTGATATCGAATGATAGAGGGCTGTAAAGGGTACAAAGGGGCAAGCTCTATTGAGGAAGGTTTGAAGACAGGTAGTCTGGGAGATGGGTGGACTATGCACATCATTCCATATGAGCAGCATGAATCTCCCACAAGATATAATGCCAATATCAGGGGGAAAGTCAGAACAGACCGGGACAAAATGCTAATCGTGAAGATGCAATTTTGTTTCCTGAACACAGAGTACAAGTGAATGCTGCAACTCGAAAACAAGCCATAAATCCTCTTTGTTGGATCTAAGCTGTTAACATTCCATTGTTGGTTGCAAACATGATGAGGAGAAAATCAAGGGGTTTCACCTTGGTGCACTGGCGGCATGGAGGCCGGCCAGGTGAAGGTAATACATGATGACACCATCTAAGAGTATCTTTGAGTCGGGGAAGGAGAAGACCATTTGCCTTTGTTGGATTTCTTTGATCCTTTCCAGTTGGCAGAGGAAGTCTCAGATGTTGGTTGGCTGAAGGGATGTAGCAAGTCTTCATGGGAGTATTTATTCTGTCCTTTTCAGCCTGTCGGTTGTGTATCTGGTGACTTCTCCCCTGTGGCGAGGCTTTGATGGCTTGTTGCGCAGCTGGACAAGCGGATGACGATGCTACCATGACACGGGTGATTTCACAATCTCTGAGCTGAATTTGAGGTTGCATGTCTGCATGGCCATGTCCTTCATTGAGTGAGATGTAGCAAGACCCATATTGTAAGTGCCTGACAGTACGACACAGGGTTTTTGGCTAGCCATTAACTTGTAAGTGACCAGGAAAGGAACTTTCTCCTTTACCTAGACCACCTAGATAGCTGCTCATTGAGACATAAGAGACAATTTCGTCAGGAGGTGGCATGATCACAGTTGCAGTAGATACAGTGGCAAGGAGGTGGCAGAGAATAGGTTTTGATAGCATTCCTACCTCAAGTTACACAGTTGGCCGGTTCTTAACAACACAATCAAGTGTAGTTCAAAGGATGCCACTGGGAGCACCCCATCAGGTTCAGAATGTACCGTTGGACTGTGGTAGCTTCATAGCCTGCTTTGATCCTGAACAGATGCTCCCACTCTAACAAATATGAGAAAAATAGTGTTTGTGGGCACTAAACAGGCATCTACCTTTTTTGTCACCTTATGGACTGCAATGCCACCCTGATCAGACGTACTGTACGTTTGGATTTCGGCCTCTGTCAGACTGTCAAGCAGCATAGTGCAAGTACCACCATGGTAAGACTACAGAGTTCTATGGGCCTCGACACAAACAGGGTTGCTGTGGAGTAGCAAAGCGGCAAGCAGTTGTTACACTTGAGAATCAAAAGTAGTCTCCAAAAGCAAAGTGCCATTCCGTAAATGAGAGCATGATTTCGCAGGGCTGGCAACTGCATCAACAGTGTTCTGAATAATACATAGATTTACCTTTTGCAACAGATTGTCTGTCTTCACTACATCAAACCATGAGACACTGTGATGAAGCTGGGAGGGTCTTTGAATTGGGAGCTTCATTCCATTTATGTTTGGTAGCTATGGACTGTGAAGACAATGATTGGCTCATTTTGAGGAAATCCTCCATGATTTCCAGCATCTCTGATGGCTTGCTCCTTCCAACTGGGTGCCCCCTTCACATTGGGGCGCACCAGCCTTAGGTGACTGTTCACTCCGTAGGTCACATCTCCCAAACACCTGACACAGGGATGAATCAACAATTTAGGAAGGTAGCAGCTGAGGCAATCACCCCTCTTTGGGCCTGGCCTGTACCAGGTGGTACATGCAAACCTTACCAGTTGGTCCAAGGCTGGGAATTACACATTACTTAGCCACCTATTACATTTCAGAGACGTGGACTGGCCTTCAGGTGCACGCAGGGAGGAAGAAGGAAGAAAGAGGAGCCTCAAATATCGAAGAGGAGGAAGGATAGGAGAAGGTGAATGAAGGAATGAAAATAGGCATAGAAAACCATGGTGAGACTGTTTGTATGTCAGCTACGGACATTGTGGAACATTCCCAAAAACACCCCAGACATGTTCCCCAAGGGAAGGGAAAAATAATACTAAGAGGATAGACATGCAACACAAAAAGGAAAGGATGCTGCAAAGGCTGGGAGCCCGTGGTAGCCAAGCATGAACCCATCAAAGAGTGGAGAGTCCCCTGAGTGTTGTGTGCTCAAGGTTGAAGAGTAATTTGTGCATTATGTTGCGAGCAGAGAGAACTGTTAATGGATGGAAAAGGAGTTTGTTTAAAAACAAAATACACAGCTCACAGCTTCGACATTGGCAGTGTTATGATATTTTTAGTGCAATACAGATACTGAGCTAATTTACCATGAAAGCAAATGGAATGCAATAAATCTGAAATGAGTTACTGGAAAGCACAGTGCCCTTATGCCAAAATAATGAAGAGGTAACCCTGAATACACTCTGAAAGCTTGTCAACAGAGGACTGTTTCACCGTACACTTGGAGTAATGCTGGATCTGTCTTATGACAGATTTAAACTGGAGTCAGTCTGTCTGCCCTGTTCTGATGATCTTTCTTCATCTGCTTCTATGCACATCTTCTCCTATGCCATCCATCACTCCAATTCTCTTCCTTACTCTGTCTCTCATTCTTTCCACATTTCTCTCTCCAGTTCTTTGTTGTAGACAATTCCCACACACTATATGTCCAAGGCAATACTACTAACTGAAAAAGTGAAATCTCTTGACAGATGGATGGATGGATCAGTGAATAACTGACTTTCTTGCTTCTTGTCAGCAGAGTGGCAGCAGCTCTAACAGGTGCAAGAGCTGGGAGACGCAGATGCTGTACATCAGCCACTCCTCCTTCTGCCCCCTGGAGCTGCTGATTGATACAGGTGTGACATGATATGTGTGGGTGTTCGTGTGATCAATCACAGTTGCTCACAACATGGAAAAAAATGTGAAAAATGAGGAGATGTTTGAAAACTGTCAATTAAAACACAACTGACACTAGAATAAAACTAGGAGACACTGGGGTGTTTTTTTTTTTTTTTTTTTTTTTTTTTTTTTTTTTTTTTTTTTTTTTTTTTTTTTTTTGTGGCGCACAACTTCAATGGTCATTAGCGCCCAGACTACGTTAGGAATGAACCGTGAGGCACAAGCTTAAAACAGCAACTAAAAGGAAAAACACTGTAGAAGACAGATTGACAGGAATAGGATTAAAAAAAAAAAAAAAAAACAGTATAATCAGATGTCCTTAGACAGGTTTGTCAAGCTGATAAAACGAAGAACGCGAGCAGCTGCTCCTGGGTATTCCGCTAAAATGGCATCCAGAGTACATGGCAGGCCAAGATGAAGATGCAGTGTATTAAAATCCGGACAGGATGTTAAAATGTCCTGGACCATCAGCAATTGCCCACATGGGCAGAACGGCGCTAGTGCAGCCGATAGCAGATGGCGATGGCTAAATCGGCAGTGTCCAATTCTTAACCGGGCCAAAACAACCTCCTCCCACTGAGAAGGGCGTGAGGAGGATGCCCAAGCCACGGAAAGAGGTTTCAAGGTCCGAAACTTGTTGTCCATAAGTGCAGCCCAATCGGGATGCCACAGTGATAAAATGCACCGACAAATGACCCTGCTAAAATCTGATGAAGCGACACAACAAGAAGCTGTTGTGAGTGCCAATTCACCGGCTTCAGCATGAAGACTCTCGACGGGACTAGTATAAAATGCTCCGATCGCAAGACGTAAACTCCAATGTTGTATGGAGTTGAGGCGGCGTAAGATGGACGGCCGTGCAGAGGAGTATACAAAGCTCCCATAATCCAGCTTGGAGCAGACGATCGACCGATAGAGGCGAAGTAGAACAGTTCGATCCACTCCCCACGACATACCACTGAGAACACGGAGGACATGTAAAGAACAGGTACAACGGGCACCCAAATATGACACATGTGGAGACCAGCTAAGTTTCCTGTCAAATGTAAGACCTAAAAATTTTGTTGTCTCCACGAATGGGAGAGCAACGGGATCGAGTCGTAAGGACGGTGGGAGAAACTCTTTGTAGTGCCAGAAGTTAATACAGACCGTCTTCTCGGCAGAAAAACGGAAGCCATTGGCGACACTCCGGGAGTAAAGACGGTCAAGAGAACGCTGAAGACAGCGCTCCAGGAAACATGTACGCTGTGCGCTGCAATAGATGGTAAAATCGTCCACGAAAAGGGAGACTGATACATCAGCTGGGAGGAAATCCATTATTGGACTGATCGCTATGGCGAAGAGAGCGACGCTCGAAACTGAGCCCTTTGGCAGCCCATTCTCCTGGCAAAAGGTGCCTGACAGGACAGAACCCACATGTACCCTGAACTGTCGATCCATTAAAAAGGAACGAATAAAAATAGGGAGGCGACCACGAAGGCCCCATGTATGAATGGTGCGGAGAATGCCCGCCCTCCAACAGGTGTCATACAAAGAAAACAGCCGCGGTCGGGCGCTTCCACAAGAAGTTATTCGTAATGAAGTTCGACATGGTAACCAGATGGTCAATAGCAGAACGGCACCTATGAAATCCACATTGTACATTGGTAAGAAGGCGTCGAGATTCGAGCAGCCAAACCAAACGAGAGTTAACCATTCGCTCCATCACCTTACAGACACAGTTGGTAAGCGAGATGGGTCGATAACTGGAAGGCAAGTGCTTGTCCTTCCCCGGCTTAGGAATCGGTACAACCAACTCGCGCCAGCATGCGGGAACATGTCCCTCAATCCAGATGCAATTATAAGTACGAAGAAGGAAACCTTTACCCGCAGGAGAAAGGTTCTTCAGCATCTGAATACGAATAGAATCAGGCCCCGGAGTGGAGGACCGTGACTGGGCAAGTGCATTTTCGAGTTCCCGCATCGTGAATGGGGCATTATAACTTTCACGATTTGTGGAGCGGAAGTTAGGTGGCCTAGCCTCCTCTGCCTGTTTTCGGGGGAGGAAGACAGGGTGGTAATGAGCAGAACTCGAAACCTCTGCGAAAAAGTGGCCGAAGGCATTGGAGACATCCTCAGGGGCCACAAGGACGTCATTCGCGACCGTCAAGCCAGAAACTGGTGAGTGGACCTTAGTGACAGATAGCCGGCACAGGCTACCCCAGACAACAGAAGAAGGAGTACAACTGTTGAAGGTGCTTGTGAAAGCAGCCCAGCTGGCTTTCTTGCTTTCTTTAATAACATGACGACACTGCGCACGTAATTGTTTATAATTGATACAATTCGCCACTGTAGGGTGGCGTTTAAAGGTGCGTAAAGTACGTCGACAAGCACGTAAAGTGCCTCTACATGCTGCAGTCCACCAGCGAACAGGTACATGACGTGGAGAAGAAGTAGTGTGAGGGATGGAATATTCAGCAGCAGTGAGAATGACTTCCATGAGATGTGTGACCTGACTATCGAAGCTTGTGAAGGTTTGATCCTGAAAGGTCGCCCTGGAAGAGAAGAGCCCCCAGTCTGCTTTGGAGATGTTCCAACTAGTTGAGCACGGAGAGGGGGTATGATGCAGGAGATGGATAACGCACAGGAAGTGTTCACTCGAATATGTATCAGAAAGTGCGTACCACTCAAACCGGCATGCAAGTTGGGTAGTACATAGAGAGAGGTCTAAATGGGAATAGGTGTGAGATGTGTCAGAAAGAAAAGTAGGGGCGCCAGTATTGAGGCAGACAAGATTGAGCTGGTTGAAAAGGTCTGCTAACAGGGAGCCCCTCGGGCAGGATGCTGGAGAGCCCCAAAGGGGATGGTGGTCATTGAAGTCTCCAGTTAACAAAAATGGTGCAGGTAGCTGAGCAATAATTTGCATCATGTCTGCCCTGGTAGTGGCAGACGATGACTGAGTGTAAACGGTACAAATGGAAAATGTAAAAGTGGGGAGAGTAATTCGGATGGCAACTGCCTGCAGGCCGGTGTGCAATGTGATGGGATCATAGTAAATATCATCCCGGACCAGCAACATAACCCCTCCATGAGCAGGAATACCTGCCACAGGGGGTAGGTCAAAACGCACAGAGGTGTAGTGTGCAAAGGCAATTTGATCGCATGGGCATAGCTTCGTTTCCTGGAGGGCTATAACTAGCGGACAGTACAAGCGGAGCAGCAACTTTAAGTTCTCTCAGTTGGAGCAAATGTTGTGAATATTCCAGTGAATAAGTGCCATCGTGAGAAGAAAAAGAAAAGGAAGATGCAAGAAGGGGTCACCTCGAAGGCCGCTGAGGGCCTACCTTCGAGTGAGCACTGCCACCGCTGTCAGTAGGCGGACAGTCATCGTCCATTGGTTCTATAGGTACATTGGCCATCTTGTTAAGATGGCCAGGAAGGGGAGCTTCCTCCGCTGGTGAACGGCCAGATGTTCGGCTACGAGCGGTGCAGCCAGGCGAAACGAATGACGACCTGGGGCGGCAACCGCTGGGTGGCGCGGGAGAAGAAATGCGCGCGCCGTGGCGGAGAAGGAGAACTGTGCTTCCTATGAGCCTTCTTGGAAGGTCGTTTAGTGGAAGTACTGGTCGATGGCTGGGAGTTCAAGGTACGTAGGATGTCTGCACGGGACGGTTCCTTCTTGAAGGCCCGTTCATCTGACTTCTGGGTCTTCGTCTTGGCAGAAACTGATGAAGGTGCTTGTGTCTGAGGTGTGACAGGAGGAAGATGAGCCGTCGACCGCGCGATCTTAGCACTGGCCGAACGGATGACCGTAGTGCTGAAGGTCAGATTGCATGTCTGCATCACCACATCCCTGATAGTCCGAGGAGAGGTGAGGAGAGTACTGTATTTCCCCGCTGGGAGCAGCGTGGGCTTCCTACTAGAAAATAGCTTGCGAGCAGCCAAGGTGGACACTTTCTCTTTGACACGAATTTCCTGTATACAGCGTTCTTCCTTGTAGATGGGACAGTCGCCGGAGGACGCTGCATGGTCACCCTGACAGTTCACACAACGAGGAGACGGAGGTGGACAGTCACCCTCATGGGCATCTTTGCCACAAGTGACACATTTAGCTGCATTGGAACAAGACTGGCGAGTGTGATTAAAACGCTGACACTGGTAGCAGTGCGTTGATGTCGGGACATAGGGGCGAACAGAAATAACCTCGTAGCCCTCTTTGATGCGCGACGGCAGCTGAACACTATCAAAGATCAAGAAAAGTGTCCGGGTCGGTACAAGGTTATTGTTGACATTTTTGATGACCCTATTGACAGCCGTCACGCCCTGCTCAGCGAGGAAAGACTGAATCTCCTCGTCAGTCAATCCGTCGACTGATCTAGTATATACCACACCACGAGACGAATACAAAGTGTGGTGAGCCGCCACCCAGACAGGGAACGTGTGCAGGAGTGTGGCCCGAAGCAGTTTTTGTGCCTGAAAGGCGCTCTCAGTATCTAGTAGCAAGGTACCGTTATGCAACCTGGTACAAGACTTGACAGATCCGGCTATGGCATCTACGCCCTTCTGGATAAGGAAAGGGTGACAGAGGAAAAATCCTTTCTGTC
The DNA here is from genome assembly GCF_021461395.2 of Schistocerca americana. Classification (NCBI taxonomy): domain Eukaryota; kingdom Metazoa; phylum Arthropoda; class Insecta; order Orthoptera; family Acrididae; genus Schistocerca; species Schistocerca americana. The sequence continues at coordinate 39,213,116 of NC_060122.1, read as the reverse complement.
CTCAGATCGAGAAACTATGAGGAACTGTGGGGCAGGCGGTAGTACTTTTGTCACTGGTGGCTGGTCAAGTTTCCATTTTTGGGCAGAAGTCGAGAGAGAAGAAGAAGAGAAATCCATTGCGGAGGAATCCGCCATGATTTCTAGCATCTCCGATGGTGCGCTCCTTCCTTGTGGGGACCCTCTCAGAGGGCACTCCCGCCTTAGGTGAATGTTTACACCTCAGGTCACACCTCCTGAGAAACGGACGGAAGGAACAATCGGCATGGTCGGAAGGTGTCAGCTCAGGCAATCACCCCTCCCTGGGCCTGGCCTTTACCAGGGGATACGTGTGTGCCTTACTTGTCTACCCAGGGCGGGGAATCACGTGTTATCCCGTCACCGGATACACGTGCGAACGCATGGGTCGGCCTTCAGGCATGCACAGGGAGGAAGGAAGAAGAGGAAAAAGAAGAGAGAGAGGGAGAGAAAGGACAGACTGTCTCTAACGCCGAGGCGGAGACCAGAGAAGGCAAGGAGAAGAAGGCAAGGAGAAGAAGGCAATGGAAAGAGTAAGTAAGATAGTGAGATGGAGAAGAACAAAGAAAGGAACCAACCAAAGGAAGGAAGAGACCAGAAGAAGTGAAAAACCAAAATGACCGCAAATATAGGTCATGGAACCGTCCATGTCCGGACGCAGGCGCTAACTACCCCCTTGAGGGGGAGGGACTCCTTTTAGTCACCTCTTATGACAGGCAGGAATACCTCAGGCCTATTCGAACCCCTGGACCTGCAGGGGGGACGTAGCACTGTGTTACCAATGAATCTCCACCTAAGCATGGAGGCTCTTTTCTATAAGAAGGATTCATCATATTCATTTAGTTAGACTCCCTTCTCACTGCACCTGTAAGATGCAGCCACTCGATAAAACATTTATGTGACTGATGAAATCTGGCAATGACTTTGAGCACACAATTTAACACTAGCACTAACTAATGTTGCAGAACTCTGTGGTCCAATCTATATGAAAGTTCAGGATGTGGAACAAGTGCTTCTGGATGCCTTGATGACCAGAGGTTTCAGCCAATTGCAGATGGTGTCTCATGTCGGTACTAACACTGAACTGATCCAAAGTGACACACACAGTGTGTCTGCTTTTGGGCAGCTAGCTGATGTGATAAAGATTGCCAGTCTTGCTATTTGAATGTGGAGCTCACTATCAATAGCATCATGACAGAATTAACCATGGTCCTTCGAAACATACCATCAATTCAGCTCTGTATCAGGGGCTACGAAAATCCTGCACCCAGTCTGCAGACTCCCTGGCTTGCACCTTATGGTGGTGTGTTTCCTGGGTTATGTTTAATATGTCAGGGGACCACTACACACAGAAGGTTACTACTCGGATAGTGGGGGCCGTGAGGAGGTGACTGGCCGGCTTCTTACGTTAGAGGGTCTCAGTAAGCTATAGAAAGGGTGACAGTTTAAAAGACTGCAGGGCAAAAACAGGATGAAGGTAGTTTTAGATACAGTTTGTATTGTAATTGTAAATTGTTGTTGCTGTGTTAGGAAAGATTCAGAGCTCCAATCACTAATAGAAAGCACTGAGGCACAAATTATTTTAGGTATGCAAACATGGCTAAACCACAGAAGACTGAACTGTGTTCATTAAGAATAGAGTAAATACAGTCAGTTGTAGAATGTTTATTGCTGTCAGTAGTAATTTACCTTGTAGTGAAATTTATGTAGACAGTTCTTGTGAATTAGTATGGATAGGTTGTATTTGACAACTCAAAGAAAATTAATAATTACATAGCTCATTTTACCAACCACCTGAATGAGATGCTGAACAGCTCAAAGAAGTGTTCATTCCTTACAAATAGGTACCCCAAGTCATACAATTACAGATGGTGACGACTTCAATCTATCTTCCATATGCTGGCTAAAATACACGTCGCAAGTCAACTGTAGGTATGTCATCTGAGATTATACCCAAAGGTTTCTCAAAGTAGTATTTACAACAATAATTATTAGTTCAGATGCCCACTTTAAGTGTAAATTGTTGCAAAAGCATAATTGACTACCTAGCAACAAATAATCCTGAGCAAATAGGGAGCATTGTGACAGATACATGGGTTAGTGTCTTCACTACATTGGCAACAAAATAAGCTTTACTTCAAACAACAAGCTTATAAGAAAACTGTGGTGTCACCGCCAGACACCACACTCCCTAGGTGGTAGCCTTAAAATCGGCCGCGGTCCACTAGTATACGTCGGACCCGCGTGTCGCCACTGTCAGTGATTGCAGACCGAGCGCCACCACACGGCAGATCTAGAGACACGTCCGAGCACTTGGCCCAGTTGTACAGTCGACTTTGCTAGTGATGCTACACTGACAAATAAGCTCTCATTTGCCGAGACGATAGTTAGCGTAGCCTTCAGCTACGTCATTTGCTACGACCTAGCAAGGCGCCATTACCAGTTTATATTGAGCATATTAATGTACCGTCAAGAGTGATGTACTCCAATTATGGATTAAAGTTAAGTATTACAGCAACTGCGTCCATTTTTCTAAGTTCTCCTAGCACCTCCAAATTACTTTTCTGTCCGTCAGGAATATCCAACCTTTGGCACAATTTCACAGAAATTTAATAATGTTCCTCCACAGCATGGTCATCACTCTGTTCTGATACAAGCATTGCTAAAGGTTTCTCTAGACACATTGTGGAGATACAAAATAGCATCACAACTACTTCCTCCAAAGGTCCCGAGTTAGAGTCTCAGTCTGGCACACAGTTTTAATCTGCCAGGAAGTTTCAGAGCCTCAAAGTGTTGACAGTTCCTGTTGGATAGGGATGTGTGGCAACAGTTATGAACTCCCTTACATTACAGGACATGATTTTTTACAAAATAGGTATCTTGAACCGAGTGCATTGGAGGGATGATTGTTTCAGTGCTCGTGGTGAGTTTGCCCAATTGGCATACTGAAGCTGGACTGTATGTCCTTCTAATGGAAACTTTTTATCACCCATTATTTTGTATGTATTTAAGTACTTAGGTGTGTGTGTGTGTGTGTGTGTGTGTGTGTGTGTGTGTGTGTGTGTGTGTGTGTGTGTGTGTGTGTGTGAGTGAGTGAGTGAGTGAGTGAGTGAGGCAGAGAGAAAGAAAGAGAAAGAAAGAAAGAAAGGAAAGAAGATCCTCAAACACTGAAGTGGAGGAGGGATAGTAGAAGGGGAATGGGGAAACAAAAAAAGAATGAAAAACAATGGAGAGACTGTTCTAATATCTGCCATCAAATATGCAGAACATTTTTTCCAGAAACATCCCAGACATGTTGCCAAAGGCAGGGGAAGAAGTATGGCAAGAGGATATACATGCAGCATGTAAGGCTTGGGCATTATGGTAGCCAAGCATGAACTCACCAAAGAGCTGCGATCCCCCTGGATTAACTCTAGGAAGTGACAGTAGTATCCATTACATTTCCTTTGAATAAGCATAACGTGTGTATCCAAATGGGAGCAAATGATGTGGAGCCCATCAAATCAGTGGGTCACCATCCATCACCAAAGGCATCGGGGTGAGGTCCATAAATAAGAGGCCAGATTCACATTGGGAGTGGGAAGAAAACACCCTCAGCAGCACTGGAGGCTTTTGTCCTCCTCCTCCTCCTCCTCCTCCTCAGGATGAGGATGTCCAGGCACTGAGGTAGAGCAGGATTCTATGTGATCCATAATTGAAAGACAGTGGGAGGACTTTGAGGCACACAGACTGTGTGCCAAATGGTTGTGGTGGCAGGCCTCTTGCCTGAGACACACCACAGGGGAGGGTTTCTGGGAGGGAGCCTCGTTAGCAGCAGTTGCTGAAGAAGAGGGCCACTACTTCAGCCGGGTTTGGGGAGAGGAGAGGGTGACAAGTTGGGCTAATGAAGAGGGAGGAGAGGAAAGGATATAACAGAGTCAAAAGTTGATGTCACTGACACAGAATGAAGGTGCTCAAATTTCTGTGAAGCCTCAGTGTAAGAAACAATCCAGCAACTTATACTCTTATCTCCTTTTCTTTTTTGTAAGGTGGGGAATTGGGTGGGCACACAGACTGATGGTCATGATAACATGCGTAGCTGGTGGAACACAGGCTCACCTCTTGAGGTGGGTGCCCTCAGTCACCACATGGACTATCTGCTGTACATTGCCAGAATGCAAGCATGCAAAGGACTTCAAGGGGGGGGGGGGGGGGGGGGGGGGAATGTACGGCTTCATATCACGCCAGTAACACACAACTTTGACCTGCTCTGGGAGGGTATCTCCCTCAAATGCCAGAAGAAAGGTGGTTATTGGTGTATTTGTCCTTATGACCTTCCTGCACAAAATGAACGCCCTGTCATTCCAAATTGCCTCCGAGTTCCTTATCAGTCTGAAGGATAATGCCCATATGAGAAACGACTTTCTGTACCATGCTGAGGTGTAATGGACACTGGGGCATCACCAATATTTTCACAAGCAGGAAGAGCTGCAGACTGGGTGGCAGTGGTAGTTTTGATCTACAGGGAACTCAACTGCACTGTACTGAGAAATTCCAGTTTGCCGATCTTGTCTCCAGTATTTCCTCAAAAGATAATGACTTTGTGGTGGTGGATGTATCCTTGTCCATCCTAATACAGATTAGGTAGTGGGGAAAGTGTTTCACCACAACTCAGCGAACCTGGTCCCCTCCATGGTGTAGCCAGGGAAGTGAATGCCACAGAGTGTTATGAAGCAGTGGTCAATGATCTTTTACCTCTTGAAGAGACAGCCACAGGAGAATGCCCAGATTTTTGGAGCTTGATATGTTTCATATGGATATCATCTGCCCTGATACCACCCTCTGATCAGGGGTCATCCCCATGGGCACCACCCAGGCACACAGTGGCCTTTGCTGGGAGTTTTGATGCTCCAGAATGACAAGCAACCACTCCTATGCATACATGTAGAGGCAAAAGCACTGCTACCAGAAGTGTGAGCCCTGTGTTGTCAGGAGGCTCAGCCAGATGTGTACATAACAGCCCTACCACACAGACTGGCTGCACATACTGGTGACCTGTGGAGCGGAGATGGGCTGTGACGAGGAAGGAAGTAGAGAAGGAAGGGTGGAGAGGAATTCAGACTATAGACTCAAGGGAGGGAGTTCTTTCCCAAATGGTTCACACTACAGAGAGAAAATTCAGAATTCAAGGTCGAATTCCCAAAGAGGGACCAAAAATGCCAAAAAGGAATGATGAGAATTAAGGGGCAACTTAAATAAAACAAGGAACACAAGAATCAAGGTGAACAGCCAGATCAACATAAGTAAGAACAGAGAGAGGATAGGCAAAGGTGTAGGGGAAGGAGCAAGGACAGGGAGTGAGGGGCACTGTGAAGGAAATGCAGCCCAGGGAGGAGGAAGGGGCAACAACAGCCCAGGGGCCCATGGGCACCATGCACAAACCCACGGAAGAACGTGTGCCCCCCTGGAAAGGAGGGAGAAAATGTTTTCATATGATCCCGGCATAAGGCATTTATTTAAGATCAAGTCAGCTTCAGAAATTTATGATGTGATATTTTCCCATCAGCTTTGCAGATGAAGATGCTAGTTTAATATGCAATGATCCCCCTTAGGCCATGACAAAATGGTTGTCTATAATTCATTTTCATCTTTAACACCGATAGTTTGACCAAAACTTCATGTCTAATACGATTAACATGCCATAGGCTGCCAGTCACTCAGTTATTATGTATCTCATTTTCTTAGACTGAAGTGGAAAATGTTCAGGGATTATCATCTTAACATTACAAATGTCATTTGAAAAATCCATGGAGTAACCAATTTCATTATCGAAATTAACTCAGTGATGGTGCACAATCCATCATTTGTAATGTCCACTTATTGGCCTACACACTGAATTTGATGATTTTATTTGATCTGAATGCTGTAAATGTAACTGCAAAGGTCCACAATTAACTTCAAAATTACACTTACATTTTATTGAAAGTGATTGGTTACACACTGCCTGAAAAACTTTTGCCTCATAATTAATGGGGCAGGAACAAACACTGCAAAGTAGTTAACTTTCACCAACATTTTCCACATGCAGGGATTTTACTTTTAAAGCTGTGTTCTCAAGACAGTCACTAAAAATTTTGGCATTTCCCCATCTTGGAAAGTTAATTTTTGAAATGGAACAGAGTATCATGGCAGCAGATCTGTTACTACATTAAAATTATTATCACAGGAATATTTGATACTACTAACAGTAGCACACTATATTTTAAAAAATACAAAAAAATTGGGAAGGAACTATCTGAATTTTCAGAACTCCCTGAGGTTAAATTTTACACTATCTTATGACTGTAATAGTGACGAGTTACAGGAGTAATAGATCAACCAATAGGACTACCTGGGTGCAAAAGTTCATAGGGTGAGGAATGAAAACCACATCGAGTCATCAGTAAATCATGCAGTAGACTTCAATACTGGGGAAATACAATCCATACACAAGGTGTACAAGAGACATATCAAACAGGACTAACAGGGAATGTGAAATGCATACAGAACAGGGCAGCACAAATTGTCACAAGGTTGACTCAAGGGAGAGTATCAAAAAGACACTGAAGAAAGGCAACTGGCAGAACAATCCCAAGAGGGTCCACTAACAAAGTTTCTGTAAGTTACTTCAAATGATGGCTCCAGAAGTGTACTACAACCCTCTTCATATTTCTGCCGTAGGAATTACAGGGAATGATCATTGTTTTCGTACTACATATATGGGTGGAATGGAGAAAAAACCCTAGTAACTAGTACAATGCGACATACTCTCTGCCGTGCACATCACAAAGCTTTGAAGACTATGGGTGTAGATACATATTTATACATTCCAAAAAGTTAAATGAATATACACTAACACGAACTTGGAAACAAAAGTGAATAGTTTTCTTCACTCTTTTTGGAAGAATGCATATTAACAAGTTTGCAAATTTAAAAATATGACAAATGGTGATAATGTTAAAAAAGGCGACAAAGTGAGAAGAGTGGCAAACTTCCCTTTAATTCCAGTACACCACTGTAAGATGAAGTTCCTGAAGTACAGAATAAAGACTTAGGTGCAAACTGTTTACACACTTACTACTGTTATTGATGCTGTCAGTGTCAACAGAGTAGGCGCATGACACTGGCTTCGATGTCAACATCTCTGTGCTTTGTGATTTCTGCTGTTACGGACATTAGACCCAGGCACTTGTCTTCGACCACACCTAACATCTGTATAACTAAAAATCAAAGGAGAGTGTGTATTTTTTTCAGCATTATTATATAATACATAGCCTTGTATTATATACATAGCCTTGTATTATCTTGTGTGTAAACACGCAGTTTACACACAACTCATCAGATTTTTTAAAATTTTTACATTGGCTGGTAAAATTTTTTTCTCAGTTTTCAAGATGGATGCCATGCCATCTGACTGCTGAATCAAAAGAGTATCACATCAGTGCCTATGAAGAACTTTTGCATCATTTATACATTGTAGGTGACTCATTTCTGGGAAAAAATGTGACAGGCAATGACACTTGGGTCCACTTTTGCAAACAAGGAACGGTGTCGCAGCTCATCGCCAAAACTAAAAGAAATCCATACTCAGCTGTCTGCTGGAAAAATCATGCTCATTCTCTTCTGGAATGAAAATGGAGTAATTTTAGAGCATTATGTGGGTAGTGGAGTGACGTTAACCAGAACTACTTATTCAGACATGCTGAAAAATTAATTCACTCTGAAATTAATAGTAAATGATGAGGATTTTTGATTTTTGTCTTCAGGAATACTGCTACAGCATGACAATGGCCATTTGCATACAGCCCATAGTAAAGTTGAGACTATTAGGGAAATAGAATTTGAATGTCTGATACATGCTCCTCATTCACCAGACATCACTCCTAGAGACTCATCTGTTTGATGCACTCTCACATGCAATGGCAGGAAAGTATTTCAGAAATGACAAAGAGATCAAAACCATAGTGCACAACTGGCTACACATATGGCCAAAATAATTATTTCATCATAATATTTATACACTTCCACATTTTTGGAATACATGCTTTCAACAGCAGGGAGCCTACATCAAAAAATACACATAAATGTTTTGTTCACTGTTCCATTTCTTTTCAGAAATCTAGCCATTAATTTTTTAACATAACATTTCATTAACATTGTTGGTCAACTGATTCAAAATAACAAATATATTACTGAAGATGAATAAAGGTATTTTTCTGCTAGTGGAGAAGGCTTTAAGCCTACTTTTGGACTATCTTTATTTAATTGTGTGTTCATAAACTCTGAACCAACCTGACCAAAAGTTAGTCATGTCCTCCTTACCATAGCACTTCATGAATTCCCATTACTTCTAGCTTTAATACACCCCTTATTTCCATTTTTAAATTCTGTAATGTCACAGCCTGAATTAAGGCCCAAACAATCCATACACCAACTCTTAGAGTGACAGCTCCCTTTTTCCTCAACATGACATTCTCATTAGCAGTCTCTACCTAAAAATACAATTTTTTTGAGGGAGGGAGGGAGGGGGGGGCCTATTTTACCTGCAGAATATTTTATTAATAAGATGCCCTGTGATTAAGTCATGCAATAGACCTGCATGCTTACAGGAGAAGTATTGGCTCTAATTTTCCCTCACTTTCACACACTTGCAGTATCAGAACATCAAGGGCATGCAGGCTGACTTCGTATGATTGAATGATCTGGTCATGTAGAGTGTTACCCCTGCAACTACTTGAAAGGGCACTCTCCTTCTTCAGCAACCATGGATTAATCTGACCTCTTTCTGTTCCTGAGGTACCTAAGCCACATCACCTAGACAAGGACCATGGTTCATGATGTGTGGGGCCTTCAGTGACCACTGTAGCAGAATATACTTAATGATTTCTTATGAAGACACAAATTCTGCTCATACACCAATGACAATAGTGGCAATGAAGTTAGCACACATACATTAAAGGATTGCACAGAAATGGTATTTGAGTGTATAGTGCAGTCAACAAAGAAAAATTAAGGGAAAAATTAGTGTACTCACAAAATTTTGTATTGTACTAAGAGGGAGTGTTATAAACAGCACATAGACTTAAAATCCCCACCAGTGGTGGTGAGTGTCTGATGGCAGGGTTGGTGTGGGGATACCATGATTACTTTGCTATATTTTCCATCAATAACTCTACTTCTAGTGAACATGCTGTCCAGTACAAAAAAACTACATTAAATTTTCTACAAAAAGGTCCTATTCATTTTTCTCTAGGATTAGCAGCTTCCACATTGTGTCAAAAATAAAAAAAATACCTTACTAAAATTAATAATCCATCACTTTATGATACAATCATAAAAAATGCTACAAAGGAGGACAGAAAAGCTTAAATGAAGACCTGAAACATGTGCATTTATTTTCACTTAATTTACTTGTAAACTTAGTATAGTGTTCTAAGGGTGAAACATTAATGTTTAACATTAAATGAAGTGGATTTAGGAACAAATATTTAATGCATTTATGCCATATGCCATCTAAGTGGAGTGGAGCATTATTAATCCTTTCACTGCTAGAGATGTACTCTTTGTATTCTGTGATGAGACAGCTTTTGTTTTGGCTGCACTGCTCACCAAATGCTGGTGTCTGTACTGAGAGACAGCATTCTGGCTGATATGAAATACTTTCCAACCTTTTGAAAAATATTAGGTGAAAAAAATTGACTTTTGTACATCTTACAGTCTGATATCTTCACTCCAAAAAGAACTGTGTTCCTTTTCATTATTCATCATTCTGTGCTGCAACAAATTAAGTAAGTAAAACATTGCATGAAATTTTAAAGAGTTAACAGAAGTAGAATTGCACCGCATAATCAAGTGTATGGTTGATCTTATCAACATTTCATTTACTACAGTGGATGGGCTAAGATACTGAGATTTTATTTAAAATTCAGGGGAGAATTGTATCTCATTTTGTTCTCTAGTTATTAAGTTTTATATCTGGAAGATCTTCACATGCAACATGCCCATTCATATCTTTGTACATCACAAACTGCATGGTCCTAACAGTTATCTTATCCTAAATGATTCGATATATTGTAGCAAGGTACAGAAGTAACTGATCCACAGCAGTGAGATGATAGCAGCTTAGGGCACGATCAGTGATCCACAGCACTGTAGGAGAACCTGATTCCACAGAAACTAGGAAACGGCATAGCAGGATGTGTATACGTGCCCACAGCAGTGAAAGGGTTAAGGGAAATGTATTGTGTTCCAGCGTGTATCAGGGTGGACATGGAAAAATGTGAAGGTGGTAGTGTGAGAAGAGGTACACTACCAGATTGTGGGTGTGCAGTTTGCTCATTCGCAAGCCTTCATATTTAAGGCCAAGCAGATGATTCCCCAATCTAGGTACCTCACTACATCACAAGAAGCAACTATAGGTCATTTCAGAAAGCTGTATCTACACTCCACAGCCCAACTTACAAATCACCAGTGACACTGTATGCAGAGGTGTCTGGAGTTATCTGTTTCCCACATAGTACATTGACACTACATGTTATGTGGGACTGATTTTGTTAATAGCAAAACAATAAACACTATGGGCAGGATCTACATACATCTCTGCACACTGTTCTGCACTGCCATGAGGGAAATTGATTCTTCATCATACTGTATGGCAAGTGCTGCTCTTTTCGGTTTACAGACAGATATACCTTCCCAGCACTTCCTCTACAGTTCTCTTACGCACAAATTTCTTCCATTCAGGAATTGCTGGCACTCACAGAATGAGTTGAGAACAGGAATCTGCTGTAATGTGTTGTTTGAATTATGTCAAAATACATGAAGTTTTATACCATCTAGGCAACCTAATGTAGAGGGGGAGAATCTGAGCTTCTGGACCTCCTCATTTGTTGGGAGAGTTAAAGCTGGTGTGATGCATTTAACCCCCTCACACAGCAAAAAATACTCCAGGCAGTGGTAGGAGGCGCAAAATTGACACTGTGTAATATGTAGAGATGGCATGTTACACTGGGTGCAGGTTCTTCATTGTGGTAGACAGTTGACAGCATCAGCTGTTGAGCTTTTTTACATGAAAACTCACTTAGCAACTGCAAATGAGAAATCAAGAGCTAATTCTTGTGAGGTATGGTCTGTCTATAGACATAAAAGAGCAACACTTTTAATGGGGGAAGTTGCATTTCCTGGAAGAACATTACAGGTGCCATACAGGATGACCGATAATAGATTTTCCTCTGGCAGTGCAGAGATTTGTATAGATTTTGTCCACATGCAGACCTGTGGAAGAGGGAACTGCACACCCCCAATATGGCAACATATTTCCCCTCTCACTACTACATTCCAACACTGCCACTTCACCCTGTTACACCCACACAACACAGTTTTTCCCTGAATATGACTTCACTGCATTGGTATGCATATTTAATATTTGTTCCTAAACCACATCATTTAATAGTTACCAATTTTATACTTCTGAAATGTTATTCTTAATTATTTGCAATTTTTCCAATGCCTTAAATTTAAAAAGTAGTAGTTCCAAGGGAGTACATTATTGTGGGGTATTCAATGTATATTAATTGTGTACTGGGAATTGTGTTTGGTAGAAACTATACGTTTTCTTGAATATGTTGAAACCACAATGTGACCTTTAAACTTGGCCTCTTCCACGAGCAATTCAGAAATGTTTTGATGAAACATCAAGCAATGCCCTCTTCACCTTGTCCAGACTTATGTTTACTGTTTGCACCTGTGATGAACAATGATGCTCGTGTTCCATCCGTATATCATTGCAGCAGTACCATGCCTAATAGCACGTCATGATACACTACCAACAATAGAAATCCTATGGTGCACGGTCTTAATGTTATCCCTATAATGTTGGGCACCCATTTGGTAAATAATTTCCCTGTCTACAATAAGCAGAGTTTTAATTAGCAGTTGATTCAGTCAGTGGCATACCTGGAGGAGGGGGGCAGGTGTCTGCCATGATGTAGGCACCTCTTCCATAGACATTTCCCCCCTCCCCTCCCTCCCTCCCACCAAACCCACTCGCCACCTGAAAAAGAAGAAGAAGAGGAAGAAGAAGAAGAAGAGAGATGGGCAGAAAGCAAACTTTCTGACTATCGCTGATCATCTGTCAAGTGTATATTTGCTGACATAAGGGATAAATTATAATAAAGGCAGCATTCTCCACCCACAGTTGCCTCCAACATAGGTGTTAGTGGTCTCTTTTGCGACTTATTGCTCAACCCAATAGTTCACCTTAATAGATATTGGTAAAAGTCTATAATTTTCATGACTTCGATTGCTGCCATCTGCAGCAATCTGATATTTATGGTGTTACACCGGGCTGAATTTAAGTTCATATTTTCCACCAAATTACGATTTTTCCTAAGTGTTAAAGGCTTGATCTATGTACTTTTTTATTTCATACATCACTGTACAATTTCATTTAAATATTTGCAGGCTTTGGCGCAGCTACCAGTAATGATATCAGGAATCAACCGAGTTACCAATGTCACAACCAGGTTAAGGGGCTCTGAAAAGCCCTATCTTTCCAATGTTAGAATCATGCTTATAAATTAAATGTTTTTTTAGGAAGTATTTGAGCTTGGAAGTTGAAATTTTTACAGGTTATTTATTGAAGTATTGGCTACAACTCAACCCTCCTACTGCCAGAATTTTTTTGTTACACTTAGTACCGCTGGGGTCAATATGACGCAAAGTAATTAACACAGCAGGCAGTATTTTACCTATTTCAATGAATTGACATAAAAGCATGCATTACTGACTGAAACCAGGTAAATAATGTATATAAGCACTTACAGATCTTGTCTTAATCCTTGGTCTTATAGATCCTTACATCTAAAACAAACAAACAATCTCTATTTAACATAATCTTTGAATGTTGGTTACAGATGAATGAAAAGCATCTTCTACATGTTTCTGACTGTTGTCTATCCACTGAATGTTCACATAGAGAGCACCATCCATGTTTTGCACCCATATTTACTTCTGCTGAAGGAGGAGGATGAGGAAGAGAGCTTTGCTGTGCTGGCTTCTGTTTTTCTGTACTAGACGTGTTCCCAGTTCCTGAATAAGTTCTCTTCTTTTGCAGTTTTTGTTTTTATTCCAGCCAAATTATGAAAGTATTTAGGGCACTAATATCCAAAATATTGGATATGTGCGTGTGTGCTAGTGTATACCTGTCCTTTTTTCCCCCTAAGGTAAGTCTTTCTGCTCCCGGGATTGGAATGACTCCTTACCCTCTCCCTTAAAACCCACTTCCATTCGTCTTCCCCTCTCCTTCCCTCTTTCCTGATGAGGCAACAGTTTGTTGCGAAAGCTTGAATTTTGTGTGCATGTTTGTGTTTGTTTGTGTGTCTATTGACCTGCCAGCGCTTTTGTTCGGTAAGTCACCTCATCTTTGTTTTTATATATAATTTTTCCCACGTGGAATGTTTCCTTCCATTATATATATATATATATATATATACACACACACACACACACACACACACACACACACACACACACACACACACACACACACACACACACACACACACATCCATCTGCACATAGCAGACACACACACACACACACACACACACACACACACACACACACACACACTTTATATATATATATAGGGAAACATCCCACGTGGGAAAAATATATCTAAAAACAAAGATGATATGACTTACCAAACGAAAGTGCTGGCAGGTTGATAGACACACAAACATACACACAAAATTCAAGCTTTCGTAACAAATGGTTGCTTCATCAGGAAAGAGGGAAGGAGAGGGAAAGACGAAAGGATGTGGGTTTTAAGGGAGAGGGTTAGGAGTCATTCCAATCCCGGGAGCGGAAAGACTTACCTTAGGGGGGAAAAAAGGACAGGTATACACTCGCACACACACACACACACACACACATATCCATCCGCACGTACACAGACACAAGCAGACATTTGTCAAGGCAAAGAGTTTGGGCAGAGATGTCAGTCGAGGTGGAAGTACAGAGGCAAAGATGTTGTTGAAAGACAGGTGAGGTATGAGCGGCGGCAAATTGAAATTAGCGGAGATTGAGGCTTGGTGGATAATGAGAAGAGAGGATAAACTGAAGGACAAGTTCCCATCTCCGGAGTTCTGACAGGTTGGTGTTAGTGGGAAGTATCCAGATAACCCGGATGGTGTAACACTGTGCCAAGATGTGCTGGCCGTGCACCAAAGCATGTTTAGCTACAGGGTGATCCTCATTACCAACAAACACTGTCTGCCTGTGCCCATTCATGCGAATGGACAGTTTGTTGCTGGTCATTCCCACATAGAAAGCTTCACAGTGTAGGCAGGTCAGTTGGTAAATCACGTGGGTGCTTTCACACGTGGCTCTGCCTTTGATCGTGTACACCTTCCGGGTTACAGGACTGGAGTCGGTGGTGGTGCGAGGGTGCATGGGACAGGTTTTACACTGGGGGCAGTTACAAGGGTAGGAGCCAGAGGGTATGGAAGGTGGTTTGAGAATTTCATAGGGATGAACTAAAAGGTTACAAAGGTTAGGTGGACGGCGGAAAGACATTCTTGGTGGAGTGGGGAGGATTTCATGAAGGATGGTTCTCATTTCAGGGCAGGATTTGAGGAGGTCGTATCCCTGCTGGAGAGCCACATTCAGAGAGTGATTCAGTCCTGGAAAGTATCCTGTCACAAGTGGGGCACTTTTGTGGTTCTTCTGTGGGAGGTTCTGGGTTTGAGGAGACGAGGAAGTGGCTCTGGTTATTTGCTTCTGTACCAGGTTGAGAGGGTAGTTGCGGGATGCGAAAGCTGTTTTCAGGTTGTTAGTGTAATGGTTCAGGGACTCTGGACTGGAGCAGATTCGTTTGCCAAGAATTCCTAGGGTGTAGGGAAGGGACCGTTTGATGTGGAATGGGTGGCAGCTGTCATAATGGAGGTAATGTTGCTTGTTGGTGGGTTTGATGTGGACGGACATGTGAAACTGGCCATTGAAAAGGTGGAGGTCAACGTCAAGGAAAGTGGCATGGGATTTGGAGTAGGACCAGGTGAACCTGATGGAACCAAAGGAGTTGAGGTTGGAGAAGAAATTCTGCAGTTCTCCTTCACTGTGAGTCCAGATCATGAAGATGTCATCAATAAACCTACTTCTAATGATCCAACTCCCAAAGACACCATCCAAATTGAACCCTGCCTGGAACAGTTTCGTCCTCCATCACAGCGGGACCCACCTCCTCTTCCTCAAAATCACCCTCTCCAAACTTTCCAGGAATTTCTGACTTCCAGCCTTGCCTCTCAATCCTTCTTAAAAAACCTTAATCCTTCTCCCAACTTCACCACTGCTGAAGCCCAGGCTATCTGTGATCTGAAGGCTGACCGATCCATCGCCATTCTTCCGGTGGACAAGGGTTCCATGACAGTGGTACTTGATCGTCGGGAGTATGTGGCTGAGGGACTGCGTCAGCTTTCAGACAACACCGAATACAAAGTTTGCCAAGGTAATCCCATTCCTAATGTCCAGGCGGAACTTAAAGGAATCCTCAGAACCTTAGGCCACCTACAGAACCGTTCACCTGACTCCATCAACCTCCTGACCCCACCAACACCCCGCACCCCTACCTTGTACCTTCTTCCAATTCACAAACTCAATTATCCCAGCG
The DNA here is from genome assembly GCF_021461395.2 of Schistocerca americana. Classification (NCBI taxonomy): domain Eukaryota; kingdom Metazoa; phylum Arthropoda; class Insecta; order Orthoptera; family Acrididae; genus Schistocerca; species Schistocerca americana. The sequence goes on along the minus strand of NC_060122.1, from coordinate 39,197,416 downwards.
GTCCCATTGTAGCTGGTTACCAAGCCCCCACAGAACGTATCTCTGCCTACGTAGATCAACACCTTCAACCCATTACATGCAGTCTCCCATCCTTTATCAAAGACACCAACCACTTTCTCAAATGGCTGGAATCCTTACCCAGTCTGTTACCCCCCGAAACCATCCTTGTAACCATTGATGCCACTTCATTATACACAAATATTCCGCACGTCCAGGGCCTTGCTGTGATGGAGCACTTCCTTTCATGCCGATCACCTGTCACCCTACATAAAACCTCTTCCCTCGTTACCTTAGCCAGCTTCATCCTGACCCACAACTTCTTCACTTTTGAAGGCCAGACATACCAACCAGCCATGGGTACTAGGATGGCCCCCTCGTATGCTAACCTATTCATGGGTCGCTTAGAGGAAGCCTTCTTGGTTACACAGGCCTGCCAACTCAAAGTTTGGTACAGATTTATTGATGACATCTTCATGATCTGGACTTACAGTGAGGAAGAACTCCAGAATTTCCTCTCCAACCTCAACTCCTTTTGTTCCATCAGGTTCACCTGGTCCTACTCCAAATCCCATACCACTTTCTTGACGTTGACCTCCACCTGTCCAATGGCCAGCTTCACACGTCCGTCCACATCAAACCCACCAACAAGCAACAGTACCTCCATTATGACAGCTGCCACCCATTCCACATCAAACGGTCCCTTCTCTACAGCCTAGGTCTTTGTGGCAAACGAATCTGCTCCAGTCCGGCATCCCTGAACCATTACACCAACAACCTGAAAACAGCTTTAGCATCCCGCAACTACCCTCTCGACCTGGTACAGAAGGATATAACCAGAGCCACTTCCTCATCTCCTCAAACCCAGAACCTCCCACAGAAGAACCCCAAAAGTAACCCACGTGTGTCAGTATACTCTCCGGGACTGGATCGGACTCTGAATGTGGCTCTCCAGCAGGGATACGACCTCCTCAAATCCTGCCCTGAAATGAGAACCGTCCTTCATGAAATCCTCCCCACTCCACCAAGAATGTCTTTCCGCCGTCCACCTAACCTTTGTAACCTTTTAGTTCATCCCTATGAAATTCTCAAACCACCTTCCCTACCCTCTGGCTCCTACCCTTGTAACTGCCCCCAGTGTAAAACCTGTCCCGTGCACCCTCCCACCACCACCGACTCCAGTCCTGTAACCCGATCAAAGGCAGAGCCACGTGTGAAAGCACCCACGTGATTTACCAACTGACCTGCCTACACTGTGAAGCTTTCTATGTGGGAATGACCAGCAACAAACTGTCCATTCGCATGAATGGGCACAGGCAGACAGTGTTTGTTGGTAATGAGGATCACCCTGTAGCTAAACATGCTTTGGTGCACGGCCAGCACATCTTGGCACAGTGTTACACCATCCGGGTTATCTGGATACTTCCCACTAACACCAACCTGTCAGAACTCCGGAGATGGGAACTTGCCCTTCAGTTTATCCTCTCTTCTCATTATCCACCAAGCCTCAATCTCCGCTAATTTCAATTTGCCGCCGCTCATACCTCACCTGTCTTTCAACAACATCTTTGCCTCTGTACTTCCACCTCAACTGACATCTCTGCCCAAACTCTTTGCCTTGACAAATGTCTGCTTGTGTCTGTGTACGTGCGGATGGATATGTGTGTGTGTGTGTGTGCGTGTGTGCGAGTGTATACCTGTCCTTTTTTCCCCCTAAGGTAAGTCTTTCCGCTCCCGGGATTGGAATGACTCCTTACCCTGACCCTTAAAACCCACATCCTTTCGACTTTCCCTTTCCTTCCCTCTTTCCTGATGAAGCAACCGTTCGTTGCGAAAGCTTGAATTTTGTGTGTATGTTTGTGTTTGTTTGTGTGTCTATCGACCTGCCAGCACTTTCGTTTGGTAAGTCACATCATCTTTGTGGGGATTCATTCCAGTCCCGGGAGGGGGGGGGGACTTGCCTTGTGGGGGGGGGGGGGCGGGGGGGGGCGGCTGTACACACGCACACACGTGCATGTCCATCCGCGCGTGCACGGACACAGGCAGACATTTGTAAAATGTCTGCTTATGTATGTGCGGATGGATATGTGTGTGTGTGTGTGTGAGTGTATACCCGTCCTTTTTTCCCCCTAATGTGAGTCTTTCCGCTCCCGGGATTGGAATGACTCCTTACCCTCTCTCTTAAAACCTACATCGTTTCGTCTTTCCCTCTCCTTCCCTCTTTCCTGGTGAAGCGACCGTTTGTTGCAAAAGCTTGAATTTTGTGTGTGTGTTTGTGTGTCTATCGACCTGCTAGCGCTTTTGTTTGGTGGGTCTCATCATCTTTGCTTTTAGATATATTTTTCCCACGTGGAATGTTTCCCTCTATTATATTCATATCATTAATTTGATCCCAACAATTACGTTTGTCACTGTTGCATTTCGAAATCTTTTCTGTCGTCTTATTTTCTCTTTCTGTTTTTGTCAGTAGTTTCACTTTGTATTCACCATCTCCTTTTTGCCCTAACCTACTATACAATTTAATCCCTCCGATATATACTCAATAATACGTAATACGTAATAATATGTAACCCACTTCCAAACCATAACAAAAAAAAAAAAAAAAAAAAAAAAAAGTCCGCTTTCAACACTACCGCTGCTATGAAATCCACCGTTTCTAGTTGACAAACAGTTCCTTTCACTTATTAAACAACCATTTCGGCTGGTTCTAATAACTTTTGCTTTATTTCCATTTCCGTTTATCTCACATCACTGATCATTTTTAGCCGCTTCCCACAGGTTTTAACGTCATTATTTCTTCGTCAGACAATTGTGAGCCTCATTTTCATAATCTGCCACCACAAAACCACTCCTTTTAATACATTTACACGTAGTTTTTTCGAAATTTTCCCGAATTTCTCCACCTTTTAACGTGTTTTGGCGGCAACAGAACCACCTAACCTTTATGCACATCATTGTCTACCAACCGAAGTTCACCACAGGATCAACATAGCCCAGCTTTAACCAACACTTTTTCGCCTTTTTTCACACCAGATCTCCAGTTGCTTTCTAGTTTGCCTTTATCTCTCCCCTTATAGTTTTATTTTCATTTTAATTTCAGCTCCATGTTAGACTTTCCACCTTCTAATACCATGTCACCCTCACAACACCCCCATAGCGACCTCATTAAGTTTTATTTACATTCCCTCCGCAAACATGCCTTCGCCCTACCCAGATTACACTCCCATATTTTATTTTCTCGGTCTTGTCTGACATTTGGCATTACCCCCAAAGGCCTCACACTTAAAGTTCCCATCTCTGGCTGCAACCCTTCTTTCCATCAGTCCCTATATCAGTTCCAGACTGACCAATCCATTGCCCTCACCCACCTGATCCTTCACCTACACATCAACTCAGCCAATGAACACACCCGTCAACTCCTATCCTTAATAAAAGTTTTCAATCTTTCCTCTCCCACATCCACATTGGCTGTTCAGAGCATCCTCCAACAGGCCAACCGCAAATTAGAACAGCATGCCACCCTCCACCTTAAAAAACTATCCAATCTCCTGGTTTCCCACCTCCGGAAAGGCAACTCACTCACCCTTCACAACCTTTCCAGCAAACCTCAACCAACTCACATTGCACACAGACCCAGTCTCTCCCATCTACTCAATCTCCCACTTCCAGCTCCACTCCCTCCAAAATCTCAAAATTCCAGTCAACACAATTTGGAATCACAACACCCTAATTCAGTAGTTAACCTTTCCTCCAAACCTGTCTCCCAATCCGAAACCTCTGTCCTATCCAAAGGCCTCACCTTCAGCCCTACTCCCAGATTCAACCAAACAGCCCTCATCAAAGATTTACTGTCCTACACTCATACTCTCTGCTGCAAATATCACTTTGCCACGAAGAAAAATGATCCTAATCCTACTTCTAATGATCCAGCTCCCCAAGACACTATCCAAATTGAACCCTGCCTGGAACAGTTCCATCCTCCATCACAGCACAACCCACCTCCTCTTCCTCAAAATCACCCTCTCCAACCTTCCAGGAATTTCTGCCTTCCAGCCTTGCCTCTCAATCCTTCTTAAAAAAACCTTAATTCTACTCCCAACATCACCACCGCTGAAGCCCAAGCTATCCATGATCTGAAGGCTGACCGTTCCATTGTCATTCTTCTGGCGGACAAGGGTTGCACGACAGTGGTACTTGATCGTCGGGAGTATGTGGCTGAGGGACTGCGTCAGCTTTCAGACAACACCACATACAAAGTTTGCCACGGTAATCCCATTCCTGATGTCCAGGCAGAGCTTCAAGGAATCCTCAGAACCTTAGGCCCCCTACAAAACCTTTCACCTGACTCCATCAACCTCCTGACCCCTCCGACACCCCACACCCCTACCTTCTACCTTCTTCCTAAAATTCACAAACCCAATCATCCCGGCTGCCCCATTGTAGCCGGTTGCCAAGCCCCCACAGAACGTATCTCTGCCTACGTAGATCAACACCTTCAACCCATTACATGCAGTCTCCCATCCTTCATCAAAGACACCAACCACTTTCTCAAATGGCTGGAATCCTTACCCAGTCTGTTACCCCCGGAAACCATCCTTGTAACCATTGATGCCACTTCCTTATACACAAAAATTCCACACGTCCAGGGCCTCACTGCGATGGAGCACTTCCTTTCATACCGATCACTTGCCACCCTACCTGAAACCTCTTTCCTCATTACCTTAGCCAGCTACATCCTGACCCACAACTTCTTCAGTTTTGAAGGCCAGACATACCAACAATTAAAGGGAACAGCCATAGGTACCAGGATGGCCCCCTCGTACGCCAACCTATTCATGGGTCACTTAGAGGAAGCCTTCTTGGTTACACAGGCCTGCCAACCCAAAGTTTGGTACAGATTTATTGATGACATCTTCATGATCTGGACTCACAGTGAAGAAGACCTCCAGAATTTCTTCTCCAACCTCAACTCCTTTTTGTTCCATCAGATTCACCTGGTCCTTTCCTTGACGTTGACCTCCATCTGTCCAATGGCCAGCTTCACATGCCCGTCCACATCAAACCCACCAACAAGCAACAGTAACTCCATTATGACAGCTGCCACCCATTCCACATCAAACGGTCCCTTCCCTACACCCTAGGACTTCATGGCAAATGAATCTGCTCCAGTCCGGAGTCCCTGAACCATTACACCAACAACCTGAAAACAGCTTTTGCATCCCGCAACTACCCTCTCGACCTGGTACAGAAGCAAATAACCAGAGCCACTTCCTCATCCCCTCAAACTCAGAACCTTCCACAGAAGAACCCCAAAAGTGCCCCACTTGTGTCAGGATACTTTCCGGGACAGGATCAGACTCTGAATGTGGCTCTCCCGCAGGGATACGACTTGCTCAAATACTGCCTTGAAATGAGATCCATCCTTCATGAAATCCTCCCCACTCCACCAAGAGTGTCTTTCCGCCGTCCACCTAAGCTTCGTAACCTCTTAGTTCATCCCTATGAAATTCCCAAACCACCTTCCCTACCCTCTGGCTCCTACCCTTGTAACCACCCACGGTGTAAAACGTGTCCCATGCACCCTCCCACCACCACCTACTCCAGTCCTGTAACCTGGAAGGTGTACACGATCAAAGGCAGAGCCACGTGTGAAAGCACCCACGTGATTTACCAACTGACCTGCCTACACTGTGAAGCTTTCTATATGGGAATGACCAGCAACAAACTGTCTGCACATGCAGACAGTGTTTGTTGGTAATGAGGATCACCCTGTGCCTTGGTGCACAGCCAGCACATCTTGGCACAGTGTTACACCGTCTGGGTTATCTGGATACTTCCCACTAACACCAACCTGTCAGAACTCCAGAGATGGGAACTTGTCCTTCAGTATATCCTCTCTTCTCGTTATCCACCAGGCCTCAACCTCCGCAAATTTCAAGTTGCCGCTGCTCATACCTCACCTGTCTTTCAACAACATCTTTGCCTCCTTACTTCGTCCTCGACTGACACATCTGCCCAAACTCTTTGCCTTTACAAATGTCTGCTTGTGTCTGTGTGTGTGCAGATGGATGTGTGTGTGTGTGTGTGTGTGTGTGTGTGTGTGTGTGTGTGTGTGTGTGTGTGTGTGTGTGTGTGTGCGCGCAAGTGTGTGCCTGTCCTTTTTTCCCCCTAGGGTGGGTCTTTCCGTTCCCGGTATTGGGAGACCCACAAAACAAAAGCGCTGGCAAGCCGACAGACACACAAACAAAAACAAACACACACACAAAACTCAAGCTTTCGCCAGAAACAGCCACCCCACCAGGAAAGAGGGAAGGAGAGGGAAAGATGAAAGGATGTGGGTTTTAAGGGAGAGGGTAAGGAGTCATTCCAATCCCAGGAGCGGAAATACTTACCTTAAGGGGAAAAAAGGACGGGTATACATTCGCACACACACACATATCCATCCACACATATACAGACACAAGCAGACATATTTGGTCATTAAATATGTGTACACTCGCACACACGCGAATGTCCATCCGCATGTGCACGGACACAGGCAGACATTTGTAAAATATCTGCTTTTGTATGTGCGGATGGATATGTGTGTGTGTGCGAGTGTATACCCGTCCTTTTTTCCCCCTAAGGTAAGTCTTTCCGCTAACGGGATTGGAACGACTCCTTACCCTCTCCCTTAAAATTCACATCCTTTCGTCTTTCCCTCTGCTTCCCTCTTTCCTGATGAGGCAACAGTTTGTTGCGAAAGCTTGAATTTTGTGTGTGTGTTTGTGTGTCCATCGACCTGCCAGCACTTTCGTTCGGTAAGTCACATCATCTTTGTTTTTATATATATATGGTGAGTCACCTAACGTTACCGCTGGATATATTTCGTAAACCACATCAAATACTGATGAACTGATTCTACAGACCGCGGTGGAGTTGTACTCAAGCATCAACTTTAGGTTACAATATCTCCGGATATAATAAACATTTTACAATGCAACAAAGGGCACTGATTACGTATTTGTTTATATGTTCAGATGTGCTAACAAAACTAACGGGGTTCCATTTTTAAAAAAACGTAGGTTTGTGTTAAAAAACATACTTCTGTGCATTTTTTATGGTTTGTATTAAACAATTACACTAGCCCCTCTCCTCACGTTTGGTCTGTGGAATCGGTTCATCAGTATTTGATGTGGTTTACGAAATATGTCCAGCGGTAACGTTAGGTGACTCACCCTGTATATATAAAAAGGGTGAACAATACTCTACACAATACAGATGTGCATAGTAGACTACACAACACCAGACCACATTGAAATAGCATGTAAAACTTTGATTAATTACATTAATATATGAGAAAGACTCTTTACTTGGAATACGCAGTTGATATTTAGATATAACACCTAATAATTCTAACACTTTTGTATATATTATTTATTTAGATCATAGCAACAGTGAGATAAAAATTACTATTGGCACAGAGTACATAAATCTAATTGTTCTGTATGAAGTTATTCCAGGTATTCATTTACACTATAATAGCAGTTGGTCATTAAAAATTTGAATACTGCTTCTTTAAATGAAGACAATTTTTTATTTCTTTTATCTTTACCAGTAGTTTGTTATACAATCTACTTCCTTGTATGTTTGTTTGTTTCTGTACCAAAGCCTTGTTAACTCTTTTAATATGAATGTCATTGCACTTTCTGGTGTTTTAAGTATGTAGATCAGAATTGGATTAGAAATTGTCAATATTTCGTTTTACATTAATTATGCTTTTTTTATTAGAGGCACAGTAGGGGTAGAATATTTAGCTGTTGAAATAATTGCTTTGAAGGAGTTAGCCTTGAACTGTTGGTAATTATTCTAACAGCTTGTTTTTGTAGAGTGAAGATGGTTTTGAGATTTTTCTTACTATGACCCCAGAACGTGGGGCCATAGGTAATAGCAGAATGTATATAAGCCAAGTAAACAGTTCTGCTACATTCCCTACTACATACAAAGCTAATAACATGTAATGAAAAGCAAGCAGAGCTTAACTTATTAACTTATGAGAGAGCTACAGGACGTGGAATTTCCAGTCTAAATTTTTGTCTACGTGTACACCTAAGAATTTTGTGGTAGCAACTCTCACAATTTCTTTATTTTGTATTCTGAGATCCAGATCAGAGTGTGACTTTGTTTTCCTGTAATGGATATAATTAGTTTTAGAGCTATTTATGGTAAATTTGTTCATTTCAAACCAATTTTGCAAATATTCTATAACTCTGGTTGCAGATGTTGGCAATACCCGGTTTATGTCAGTTACTACAATGTTTGTGTCATCTGCAAACAGGGATATGTGAGTACCATTTATTGTAATCTTGATTTCATTTATGTAAAGAAGAAATAGGAGAGGTCCTAGAGCACTCCCCTGTGGTACCCCAATTGGCATAGTCTGAATATCCAATCTGTAAACAGTACTTTGGTTTTTACTGTTTGTTGTTGCAATTTCTACTACCTGTTTTCTATTTTGGCAATATGACAGTAACCACTTTTTTGCCACTCCTCCTATACCAACATATTCTAATTTGTCTAGCAGTATATCATGTAGAAAAGTATCAAATGCCTTTATAAGTCCAAGTTTATTCCTATTCTACTGTTGTTCCCATCTAGCCCCGTTACAATAATTTTAATGACTTGGGTGATGGCTGACTCTGTACTCATTCCTTTGTGAAAGCCGTATCGGTTTACAGACAATAGATTGAATTTCTCCAAGGTAATTTGTAATTCTGTTTTTATGACTGTCTCTATTACTTTCATAAACACTGATAATAAAGCTATTGGTTTATAGTTTCCCACTTCATGTATATTGCCCTTTTTATACAATGGTTTTATTTTTGCAATTTTTAATTATTGTGGAAAGACTCCTCCTGACAATGATATGCTTATGATGTGTGAGAGTGGTTCTGATCTGACACTAGCACATCTCATCATGACTGAATGAGGTACCTCGTCAATCCCTGAGGGCATTTCATTCTTCATTCTTTTTATTATTCGATTAACTTCCAATTTGTTCGTGGGAGGTAGCAATATTGAATTAACACTTTGTTCTCCTGGGATTGATGTTCTACTAATCCTAGAACAATTTTTACTCAGATTGATTGGACTATTTATGAAGTAGTCATTAACATAATTTGCTAAAGTAAGATTTCTGACAAGAACACGTTGATCATCTTTTAAAACAAAGTCATCTAGATTTCTAACATTTTTGCTTGGGCCTATTTCTTTTTTTACTACATTCCATAAAGCTTTCGATTTGTTTGCTGACCCAGCAATTACACTGTCATTGTGCATTGTCTTGGCTTTTTTGATCACCTTCCTGTAAATTGTCTTATAGGTCTTAACAGAATCTGTGAAGTATTCATCTTTGTTGTCTTTTTTGAGTTGACTGAAATGTTTTAGTGTTTGACTAGATACTCTAATAGCAGGTGTTATCAATGTCATGCCTAAGAACACAAGCTAGTGGATATTTGTGAGCTTTTTTGCAAAACACATCTCAAATAGGTACATGAATGTACTAGAAAAGCACTAAAAGATTCCTCGGTTGTTCCCAGGTTTCATTAGCTAACAACTGGATGAAAGTATTCACTTTTTCTGTATAGAAGTGCCTTTTGTATTCCCACTTATATTTTACTGCCTTGGGTACAGAGGAATTTATCTATGATAATAGTGTATTGTAATCAGAAAGACCTAAGTTTACGTTTAGTGCCTCAGTGATGCCATTATCCATATTTGTGAAAATATTGTCTAAAAGAGATGATGACAGTTCTGTTATTCTGGAGGCATCTGTAAAGAGTGGTTTCATGTGAAAGCTGCTTAGTATACTAAAAAGCTGTCTTTTTCATCACTTTCAATTAACAGGGTAATATTAAAATCCCCACATAACAATAATTTCACTTCATTACTATAAAAAGTGTTTAATGCTGCTTCTACTTTTTTGAAGGATATGTTTTTGTCACCCAGTGGTGATCTATATATTGTTATGACAACTAGTTTTTCACTCTTCTACTCAGTTTTTAACTCTATGGCACATGATTCAAGATGTGTTTCTGTATTTAGATGGTTCAATTCTATTTTCACTTTGAACTGCAGTCCTACTCTAGAGTAAATGTATACCCCACCATCTTTAAAAACACTTCGGCAATAATGTGATGCTAAATTAAAGTTGCTTATATTTATGAGACTTAATTCACTAGCCTTGCACCAGTGTCCAGGTAAACAAATACAAGAGACATCATCAATATTGTTTAAAGCTACTTTTGGATCTAGCACTTTGTTTTTGAGGCACTGAATATTCTGACACATTATCCTGACTGGTTTGCAAGTATTTTTTCTTTTGTCATTACCTGGTACTGTGCTGCTTTTTCCATAGTAGTTGTCACTTATCTGCAAATTTTCTTGCTGGTTTGTCACAATCTTTTCCTTTTCTTTGTTTGAAGCCACAAAAAATCCTTATTTAATGACATAGATGTACCTTGTCTTTGACTCCTCCTTAAGCAGTGTTGTGTTGCTGCTACTGTTGTTGTTGGTTTAGTTGCTGCTGCTGCTGTTAATGTTGGTTCTGTTGCTACTGTTACTGTTACTGTTGATGTTGATGTTGATGTTGATGTTGCGGCTGCTGCTGTTTCTGTGGCCGGTGGTGGTGGTTGTGGTGGAGGTACTGACAGGATTCTTTGTCCAGTTGCTGCCTTTGTTTCTTTTATTGGCACTATTTCTGTTGATGTTGGATCTGTTGTAATAGTATCTCTTGGTTTTGCTGTTGTTTCTGCCAATGGTTTTGTTGCTGTTACTAGTGCTGGTTTGACCATTTGTGACAATTTTACTGCTGCTACTGGTGATGATTTTGATGTTGCTGTTGCTTCTGTTGTTGTTGCTACTTATGATGAGCCTGCTTTTATTGATTTTTGTGATGTTACTGTTACTGTTGTTGATGGTGCTGTAGATGTTTGCTGGTTCCTTTTTATTTCGTCTAATACTTTTTGAGCTACAATTTTCTTCCCTAGGCCATTCAAATGAAGGCCATGAGAAGTATGGAATCTCCAACCTATGCCACTAATATCAACACCACAAACATTTTCGAATTGACTGCATATGCTGGAAAAACTCTCATTAGCAGTACTAATATCTTTGTTCACACAAGACCAGGATGGCAGATCATAGTGATGTGGAATGTTGACAAAGAGAATGTCTGTATGTGACAAATGAGCCAGATGATTTCTGAATTCTGAGCAGGCTGTAGAGGTTTCATTTTCATATACATCGTTAGAACCACCAAACAAAGCCACAAAGTCTTTTGAAGTCAACTTGATAATTTCATCAGTGTAAACATTCGTAATTATCTCCATAAGGGAAGCCCCAGGCTTGACATAACTCGTGGATTTCACAAGTGATGCCTCATCAACAAGAGGGGCTATTCTGCGTCCATAGCTATCAGCTAAAATGCGCAGTTTTCCCATGTGATTATGTATTTTTTGCTGTGACCTGGGCATATGTTGACATGGATTGCACGTAGGCCTACTCAGGGCAGCAGCAATGGCCGAAAAATGTACCTGTGATGATAGTGCTTCAGAAAATATTTTTGAAAATACACTTATTTCACTTATCACTTTGTACCTTTTTTGTAGGTGAATAGGTGGGTTTATTCTGACCCTGTCAACATTAGTATAATATTTCCATTCTGCCAATGATTTTTCATGTGTTTTCGGCAATGGATCAACTTTTGCACACCAAGAACGGAACTGTTTTGCATATGCCATTACTGCCTACTCTCCCGTACTTTTTACCCACGTTATGGCTTGTATTTTTGCTACTTTAGTTTATGATTCCTGAGTGAAATTCACTGAGCAATTTATTTATGCCCATTGTGTTCAGCTGCAGGGATTTGTTGCACTCGTGTTGTAAAACACTTATCTCTTCCACTAACACTACAATGATAGTAAGATGGATTACACAAACAATAAATTTTTGCACAGGTTCATCTCTGCTACGTTTTGCACAGAACCATATCTTACATTTAGGATCTACGTTAACACATGAATAATGAAACAGTTTTACATATTGTGCACATTACACCTTTAACCGCACATTTTTTGCAGTGGCAGGGATCCAAACCTAATGTTACACTTGTTTCTCCAAAAGACAATGTAGATGCTCCACATGTGTAATTCTCCTTCTTACTTCTTGTAGTTCCACAGTTTTTTTCAGTGACTTTTTTCATTATGTAGCATGGCATGCATAAGTTTTCACAATACACACTGACTATATTGCACGATAAACACTTTTCTTCGCTATTTTTACACCTTTTTCTGGACTTTTCACACTCGTGATCCTCACTCGGCACCATATTGTCTCAATATAAATATTAAGTCGGAAATGTTAGTTTCATTGTTGCAGGTGTTTTGTATAGCATGTATTCAACATAATATGCATCATTCTGTTTTCATAATGTGACATTCAAGAAACAACAGAAAAATTTAGACTGTGGTCATGCTGACCCCAGTGGTACTCTGTGCAGAGCCCATGAATAAATTTTAATATGTTGTAAATGTAAAACTGAACAATATGTAATTGCATGCAAGCAACTTAGAGAAAAAAGTCATAAATTTTGAAAATAATCATTTTGAAAACAAGGGAGATGTGTGTTTGAAATGTGCTTATGGGGTCATATTGACCCCAGTGGTACTGAGAGGAGAAAGGGCCTTTTAAAAATTTCAATGCAGTTGTTGGAGATTAATTTTTTCTATTGTACAGTAACAAAAATTCACACTTTTTATGCCATTTTTTGTTTATAAATTTAACAATGTACAGGGTTTTGGAAAAAGGCTTTGTTAATTTACACATAATGGACCATGCAGAATTTCCTGAAAATTTGAACTGAAATTGTTTTGTAGATCCTGAGAAAACATGTAATTTATATGAAAAAATAATACTTTTTGGAATTGGGCGACAAAGTTTGGATTACTTTTTTAGTGAATTCCATGTCCACAATCTGGATTATCTTCATCTTCTACAAACTTCTCCAGAAACTCTCTCTTTGTCCTCTTCCTGTTTACTCTGGGCTATTGAAAGGGTTGTTTATAGCATAGAAATACAAGCCAAAGATGTACCCTTTCTAAAGCAAGCATCATACATACCCTGTTGAAATTTATCTTCATTCCCATACCTAGAAATACTTTGTACCTTACAACATTGCCATCATTGAAAGTAGCAACAGCATCATACAAGCCAAAATGAAGTTTTTCTATTCCAACAAACACAGTCCTGGGGATTCTTGACCATGTAACACTATTTACACTTTCATTAGGGTTTCTCCATGAACACACTTTTTCAACAGTTGAGGTGCTCCTAAGTCTCTGAAAATTGGTTTCAATACCTCCAATACCACATCAGGCAGACTATGTTTATAGGTGTACTCTTCACCAACAATCCATTGTTGTACTTGCACTAGCTGCTTTCTCCTTTGGAATACAAGTAATGATGGGGACTTTCATTGCTTGAAAAAGTATGAAAGGAAAGAGCCCAAACAGTGTCCTTCATTTCATGAACACTGCGTGTGTTTTGCCTAATAGCCCTTCCATAATAGTTTTGTATTTTTCAATTACACTGTCAGTTAACCTTCCCTTCCCATCCAATCCTTTACCTTCACTGAGTTTTTGTTTTTTGTATGAAGCTTTCAGTCACCAAAGTCTTGATCCCATTTGTTTCCGTATCTGTCCAATACACTCAAATTTCTGCACTACAACATCATCACATCGGAATCTACTCCTTGAATATGTCTGAAACTCTTAGCATCACTGCCACCAAGGTAATTCACATATCACACACAACAGAACATTGAAATAGACTAGCAACACCAGCCACTTCCCTTCTTCCACAACTGTCACTACATTTATCTGTGCAATTATTTCATGTGTACAACTATTTTTTGTGGGCATCTACAATTTTCAGATATTACTGCTACATGTAAAGCTCTCTCTTGTATACATACTGGTGGCAGATACTCCAGGGTGAAGATATGTGTGTCCCTGTTTATCCCAGATACCACAGAATTCTACAGTCAAGTCTCCATTACCACTGTTTTCTTTTACTGCTTCTTCTACAACTTTCTTCATAGATTCTATATAGGCATCTTCTACTATAAATCTATTTACGTTTGTAAACTTGGTTGGGGTATTTGGAAGATTCATGAGGCTACATAAAACTGTGTGCGGTCCTTAAGGGTCCTACTGCAGGTGCAAAGTATAGGTACAAGCTCTTTCAGGTGCAGGATGGTGTCAGAAAATTTAACACAGTACATCTATTCTGTGACTCCACATGAAGGCCCTAGAAGTTATTCATTCACTGAATGGGCAAAGTCAGGTTATATTTGAGAGGGGTTTTGGACCAGTCTGGCTTGCTAGTATTCCTCAACCCTTCAATGTTTACATGGTTGTTTAAATCTTAAATCTGGTGTTCAAACTGTTTCATTTATTTTAAACAATTACTGCAAACTATAGTCTGCTAATAAAGTCCCAAGTTTTTTGATAGCTCAGTAATACCCAGTCACAAGAAAATTTTGTCACAAGACAAACATCATTGTAAGAAACTGGATTTGGAGCAAATGTCAAAAGCTGTTACATTAGTACAGAAGAGAAAGAGATATTTGAAAGCCCCCACAGTGTCATATCCCTTGGATGACACTGTTTTTGCTGGTGAAATCTGAAACTTCTGATGAGAAGGATGCAGTTAACAACAAAATTGGCATGGAGAACTGTGTTACCAGAGAATCTTCAAGAGGTGCTAATTACCTACTGCCTAAGGATGGAGTCTCTTTTCTGTGAGTGTACAAGAAGGGATATTAGCTAGATGGCCTATCAGCTGTCTATTAGGAACAGTATCAATAATCGGTTTGGTAGGACTGGGATTGCACAAAAGGTCTGCCTGAGACTATATTTTAGGAGACACAAAAAAATTTTATCGTAGAGGAATCCAATTGGCACATCACAGGCTAGAGTCTCTAGATTCAACTGAAAAATAGTGTGAAAATTCTTCAGTGTATGTGGAATCAGTTTATCGGTCATTCAAAGCAAAATCTCCTCCTCATAAGTTGCATGGGAAAGCCAAATAGGAGCTCTCACAGTGATACAAGGAGGCTCATTCATAACAGTCATTCTGTGCTTGAGCACTGGCTGTTCCTTCATTCCTCCAATAATGTTGCTTCCTGAAGAACAACATGAAAAAGCAATAAATGAAAGGAGCAACATGTGGATATTTACCTGCATGCTATCCCTCTTGTTGGGTACAGAGCAATCTTTAAGCAGTGGTTTGAACATCTCATTTTCAAAACCTATTCCCCCCTATGAACCATGGACCTTGCCATTGGAGGGGAGGCTTCCGTGCCTCAACAATACAGATAGCCGCACTGTAGGTGCAACCAAGTTGGAGGGGTATCTGTTGAGAGGCCAGACAAACATGTGGTTCCTGAAGAGGGGCAGCAGCCTTTTCAGTAGTTGCAGGGGCAACAGTCTGCATGATAGACTGTTCTGGCCTTGTAACACTAACCAAAATGGCCTTGCTGTGCTGGTACTGCGAATGGCTGAAAGCAAGGGGAAACTACAGCTGTAATTTTTCCCGAGGGCATGCAGCTTTACTGTATGATTAAATGATGATGGCGTCCTCTTGGGTAAAATATTCCAGAGGTAAAATAGTCCCCCATTCGGATCTCCGGGCGGGGACTACTCAAGAGGACATTGTTATCAGGGGAAAGAAAACTGGCGTTCTACGGATCGGAGCGTGGAATGTCATCCCTTAATTGAGCAGGTAGGTTAGAAGATTTAAAAAGGGAAATGATAGGTTAAAGTTAGATCTAGTGGGAATTAGTGAAGTTTGGTGGCAGGAGGAACAAGGCTTCTGGTCACGTGAATAAAGGGCAATAAATACAAAATCAAATAGGGGTAATGCAGGAGTAGGTTTAATAATGAATAAGAAAGTAGGTGTACGGTTAAGCTACTACAAACAGCATAGTGAACACATTATTGTGGCCAAGATAGACATGAAGCCCACGCCTACTACAGTAGCACAAGTTTGTATGCCAACCAGCTCTGCAGATGATGATGAAATGTATGATGAGATAAAAGCAATTATTCAGGTAGTGAAGGGAGACGAAAATTTAATAGTCATGGGTGACTGGAATTCGAGCGTAGGAAAAGGGGAGAGAAGGAAATAAAGTAGGTGAATATGGATTGGAGCTAAGAAATGAAAGAGGAAGCCGCCTGGTAGAGCATAACTTAATCATAGCTAACACTTGGTTTAAGAATCATGAAAGAAGGTTGTGCACATGGAAGAGCCCTGGAGATACTAAAAGGTATCAGATAGATTATATAATGGCAAGACAGAGATTTAGGAACCAGGTTTTAAATTGTAAGACATTTCCAGGGGCAGATGTGGACTCTGACCACAATCTATTGGTTATGATCTGTAGATTAAAACTGAAGAAACTGCAAAAAGGTGGGAATTTAAGGAGATGGGACCTGGATAAACTGAAAGAACCAGAGGTTCTACAGAGTTTCAGGGAGAGCATAAGGGAACAATTGACAGGAATGGGGGAAAGAAATACAGTAGAAGAATAACTGGTAGCTTTGAGGGATGAAATAGTGAAGGCAGCATAGAACCAAATAGGTAAAAAGACGAGGGCTAGTAGAAATCCTTGGGTAAGAGAAGAAATATTGAATTTAATTGATGAAAGGAGAAAATATAAAAATGCAGTAAATGAACAAAGCAAAAGGGAATACAAACATCTCAAAAATGATATCGACAGGTAGTGCAAAATGGCTAAGCAAGGATGGCTAGAGGGCAAATGTAAGGATGTAGAGGCTTATCTCACTAGGGGCAAGATAGATACTGCCTACTACCTTTGGAGAAAGGAGAACCACTTGTATGAATATCAAGAGCTTTGATGGAAACCCAGTACTAAGTAAAGAAGGGAAAGCAGAAAGGTGGAAGGAGTATATAGAGGGTCTATACGAGGGCGATATACTTGAGGACAGTATTATGGAAATGGAAGAGGGTGTAGATGAAGATGAAATGATTGATATGATACTGCGTGAAGAGTTTGACAGAGCACTGAAAGACCTGAGTTGAAACAAGGCCCCTGTAGTAGACAACATTCCATTAGAACTACTGACAGCCTTGGGAGAGCCAGTCCTGACAAAACTCTACCATTTGGTGAGCAAGATGTATGAGACAGGCGAAATACCATCAGACTTCAAGAAGAATATAATAATTCCAATCCCAAAGAAAGCTGGTGTCGATAGATGTGAAAATTACCGAACTATCAGTTTAATAAGTCACAGCTGCAAAATACTAACGCAAATTCTTTACAGACGAATGGAAAAACTGATAGAAGCCAACCTCAGGGAAGGTCAGTTTGGATTCCGTAGAAATGTTGGAACACGTGAGGCAATACTGACCCTATGACTTATCTTAGAAGAAAGATTAAGGAAAGGCACACCTACGTTTCTAGCATTTGTAGACTTACAGAAAGCTTTTGGCAATGTTGGTTGGAATACTCTCAAATTCTGTAGGTGGCAGGGGTAAAATACAGGGAGCAAAAGGCTATTTACAATTTGTACAGAAACCAGATGGCAGTTATAAGAGTCGAGGGACATGAAAGGGAAGCAGTGGTTGAGAAGGGAGTGAGACAGGGTTGTAGCCTCTCCCCTATGTTATTCAATCCGTATATTGAGCAAGCAGTAAAGGAAACAAAAGAAAAGTTCAGAGTAGGTATTAAAATCCATGGAGAAGAAATAAAAACTTTGAGGTTCGCCGATGACATTGTAATTCTGTCAGAGATAGCAAAGGACTTGGAAGAGCAGCTGAACGGAATAGACAGTGTCTTGAAAGGTGGGTATATGATGAACACCAACAAAAGCAATACAAGGATAATGGAATGTAGTCGAAAGAAGTCAGCTGATGCTGAGGGAATTAGATTTGGAAATGAGAAACTTAAAGTAGTAAAGGAGTTTTGCTATTTGGGGGAGCAAAATAACTGATGATGGTCGAAGTAGAGAGGATATAAAATGTAGAATGGCAAAGGCAAGGAAAGCATTTCTGAAGAAGAAAAATTTGTTAACATCAAGTATAGATTTAAATGTCAGGAAGTGGTTTGTGAAAGTATTTGTTTGGAGTGTAGCCATGTATGGAAGTGAAACATGGATGATAAATAGTTTAGACACGAAGAGAATACAAGCTTTCAAAATGTGGTGCTACAGAAGAATGCTGAAGATTAGATGGGGAGATCACATAACTAATGAGGAGGTATTGAATAGAATTGGGGAGAAGAGGAGCTTGTGGCACAACTTGACTAGAAGAAGGGATCGGTTGGTAGGACATGTTCCGAGACATTGAGGGATCACCAATTTAGTATTGGAGGGCAGCGTGGAGGGTAAAAATTGTAGAGGGAGATCAGGAGATGAATTCACTAAGGAGATTCAGAAGGATGTAGGCTGCAGTAGGTACTTGGAGATTAAGAAGCTTGCACAGGATAGAGTAGCATGGAGAGCTACATAAAACCAACAACAACAACATCCAAGTATGGAGTCTCCTGCATTTCTCACCTCAGATGGCCATTACAGTCACACCTAGAACACTCAGGTAGCTGAAGTGGCTGGGATTCATCATGTATATTTAGTTAGCCTCCTTTCTCACTGCACCAATAAGGATCAAATGTTTATGAGACTGCCAAAGACCTACTATCGTGAAGAGATCTGGCAATGACTTTGAGCACACAACAGAACACTAGGACCAACTAACATTGCAGATTTGTTTGGTCGATCCTATATGAAAATTTCTGACTGGTGAAATTGCCGTCAATGTGTTCAGAGTTAGTCATTTCCTGTCCAACAGAAATATTTTCAGCAATCTTGACTTCACTGCTGCAAATGATGGAAGTCTTGGGAATAGACTTACCCAATGCCCTATTGAGCAAGAAAATCAGCAGCAGCTAGATGAGGGTTGAACTAAAGCAGGTTAGTAGAATTTGTTAATTCTCTATTACAACAAGGCTTTGGTTTGCTTTTCGACAAGGCTCAAAACAACATGCACTTCATAAATAAACACAAAGTATTTTCTTTCTGCCAGGTTGGTCTGCTGTCCTGGTTAGTTGGAGTCCCTAGACTTATCACCTATAACACACAGTAAGAAGGTGTCGAATTGCATCAATCTGTACCAGAAATGATCAAGACAAAGAAGTTCTCAAAGGAGCTTGAATGGAGGGAGTCAGTAGTTTGGCAAATTCCACTGATGAGGTGGTCAGAATGCATTCTGAAATAAAAAGTGGAGACACAGAATGCTTGTTTTGTGGCGCAAAATTTTCCTGGGTACAGCGCCAAATGTGAACCCATGGGGAAAGTTCTGGTTGTCATAAATATCACAAAATCTGAAAAATGACGATTGCTTTCTGAGACCAAAAATTCTCAGTTTTCTAGAAATGATTTATAGCAGAATGAAAACAAGTAAGTAAATTTGTGAAGTGATTGAAACAAACAAATTTAAAGTAAATTATGTTAAGACCCTCATTTATTAATATATATAGAGTTATATCCATGAAACTAAAATTTTCCATAATTGCCTCGTTTCCCCTGCACGTAAGATAACATTCTTTTCTATAAATTGGTTTCAAATTTACTGAAGTTGGGAAAATTTTCCATGTCATTTACACTTAACTTTCTATGTTGATTTCACCTTTCTGACTCCATCATGCTTTGATTGTTCATTAAATGTGAATGGTAATTAACAATTAACAACAGACACATTTTACACAAGCATTTGTCACAGTTCAAAATGCATCTGCCATAGTGTTCAAATACGTGGACTGGATCACTTCTTGACAATCCGAAACAAGTGATCTCACTCAGGTACTACCTCATACGTATTCCACAAGCAACCACATGATTCATGCCAGGAATACACTAAACCCCTAGTAATCATTTCCTTTCCTGTTCCAGTGGCAAATGGAGTGAGAAAGAGAAGAGCATCTGTATGCCTCTGCAAGAGCCCTAATTTCTCTTATCATTTCTTCACACTGATTATGTGAAACATAGGTCTACGTTGGCTATAGCAGATAGATGCTTCAGTAAGCTGACAGCGGAATCAGTGTTACTCTTGCATGTTGATATGTAACAAATCCATCAGTATGCTTCTAAATTGCTTCATAGTCTTTCTTTAACCTGTGCTGAACAGGATCCCAAATGCTAACAGCAGTCAAGAATACTCTACACACAATCTCCTTTATTGATGAACTACATTTCATAAAATTCTTCAAATGAACCCAAATCAGACATTTCTATTCTTTATTAGTTTACTTAAGTTCTCATTCTATTTCATATTGCATTGCAATACTATGCCTAGTGCTTAACTGACATGTATTATAACATTTCTCTAACTACTCGTAATAATGGGGGTGATCATAGTTACTCTATCTGCTGCAGTCATGGTCCTGAGAACATTTACCATAACTGTAAAACAACTACTGGACAGTTCATTTAGTTTAAGCTTGCATTAAGTTTCATAGTTTTTTTTATTATACTTTCAAAACAAAATTAAAGTATAATTACAAAGGCAAACAATACTTACAATACAAAAAGGAGCAGCTACATGATCACTGCTCAAAAACCAAAACCAGACTGAGACCCCTTGCCAACATGGCTGTTAATATTTATACTTTCTTAACAATCGTGAACAATCCTCAGCATTGTTTAAAATTATTATTTCATTAATTAACAATTAAAGCTCTCATCCTAAAACAAATGACATATTTTAATGATTACCTAGATTTTTATATATTAAATACATGAGTGAATTCTAATCCCTATATAAGTTGAAGCAAGTATAAACACTTAGGTATCAAATGTTAACAATACACTTGTTATATTTACTAATTACAGAAGATTCATGTCATGTAAAATGTTACTACCAATTAACAGACTTCTACACATTAGCGTAATTAAGATTCCATAATTATTTTCTTTGCAACTTTTTCACAAGTACATATTTCCATACACTTCTATGTCAGAAACTACTGTTTATGGTTAAAATTTACGTGTTTTTACTAGTTTTGATTGGACTGTTACGTTTCAACAACTGCCAAAACGATTTGTGTAACTGAAAGTTGAACAAAACCTTTTCTGACAAATCTACATAACAGTCCTCATTTTACAATCAATTGGATGAACAAGCGATTTGTGAAAAATTAGTACAACCAAATATGTAACATTGTCATAGATTATTTTGTATCAGATTCAACTATATTAAGTAATAGCACAAAGAAAGAACAAGTTAATTCACAGAATTTGTCTGCAGCATGTATTACAACATGAAAATGATGATCTATCTCTATCAGAAAATTATATATTGGAAGATTGCTGAATTGGTCTTGTTTCTGTATATTTATGTCTGTCATTAGGTCCTCTAGGTTCTCCTGAGTGCAATGGAGACACTGATGTTTATAACTCTTTCTCAATACATTGTGGAACGAGCATTAGTATCGGATACTACAATACTCTAAATCCATATTAGTTTGTTATATTATGGTCAAATATGTGGTGTACTTGCCAAAGATAGGAGGTGGTTAGATACAAAGTGTTCAGTCTCCTCTATGTGCAATGAAGAGCAATGTGAAGTACACTGTAGATCTCTGCTCGTCAGAAGTTCGTCGTTGCAAAAACCTGAAATGTGGCTCATACTCCATTCCTTATGACCATCATATATATTGTGTAATTTATTGTTTTGAATAGAATAGTTCAATTCAGTAAAATTCCAACTGTTCATACTTAAACATTTCCTGCCTTAAAACTCATATTGTAGTTTCAACTTGTTCTTTGATAACATATCACTAAAAACTTTTTGTACTAATATGACTTTAAAGTGCTACAGCACAGGTCTCTGCAATTTATGTTGACATTTACAGGTAGTTTTGAATAGCAAATATATTATTATAATATAGTACAAGTAAATTCTTAGAGCATAGTTCCTCAGCAGTTAAAATAATTCAGTCTACATATGCAGCATAAAATGTCTGACCAATGTCCAATCTTTCCATTTTTTCATTTGTTGAGACACTTCCAATGCCACTTTCCCACCTTTACAAGCATTTAGACATTAAGTAACAGAACGATATGGAAGAGTGCAGTTACATATAACTCTGAGTGACAATGTAAGTGATTAATACATCATATTGGTTTTGTTTTATAAGTAATTGAAACAGCACCAACAATTATGTGGTTGGGCCTTATATACAGGTATGTGTTCATAACTTGAGTGTGAATACATGATAAATGATTCATAAATGATTGGTGCATCATGACAAAACATGGTTAGGCAATATACAATGGTAAGTTTTCACCACTTAGGTGTGAATACACAATAAATGACAATTATGTGGTTTAACTTAATATATTGGTAATTGGTTTATAAGTGTCAGATACGTCATGAGAATAATATGAATAGGTTTTATACATTGGAAAGTTGGTTTGAGCATAATGTATTGTTAAATTGGTACATAAGTGACAGATACATCAGGACAGTTATATGGTTGAGCATTATATATATATCTTATAAAACAGGCTTTAGTCATTTAATACGCTGGCAGGGTAAATGAGACAAGTCTCAGCAATAGAGACATATACATGTGGATAAAGACAAGGAGAACTTGGTACTCAAATGACAAGTAATAAATGAAATAGAAGATTCGGAAGCTAGTGTATAGCAAAGTAAATACATAAGTAAATGTTTATTATTTACTTATGTCTGATTTTGTTGTATGTTGTCACCCAAATGATATAGTATGACAGTGTATGGATACATCCAATAATGCAGAAATGCTAGCTTGTTCCCCGGATCCTCCTATAGATTAGGTTTCAGTCGCTTAATGAAGCTGACACGGTAAATTAGAAGGGTCTCAGCAATAGAGACATATGCATGTGGACAGAAGGAAGGATAGCTTGGTACCCTAATGAGAAGTAAGAAATGAAATAGAAGATTCAGTGTGTTGGGGGTCTGTCATCTTTTCTTCTTCAACTCCAAAGACAGGAAACCCCCCAACCCCCGTACCCAGGACCCCCACTGTTCAGTACTTCACTGTGGCGCCGGAGGGAGAAGAGTGTTCGGAATTTCGGAATTTCCTGAAGAACGGACTTGCCACAGCTTCATCTTTCTAGTCCCTGAAAATTAACCCCAACACTCCCTATTGACTGATCAACAAAGGGTGAACAATTAGCATTCTGCAGGACAAAGTAAATGAAGTATATAATGCTGCATTGGTTAACCCAAGTAACAAGTGCTAGATCCTACTAGCAGTCCCTCTTGTATCTGCATTTGATCGAACATAATCAATTACATAAACATATAATATTGAAACCTGTGTCATATCTGAGACACATACATGAAAATTACTAAAACGAGGTACAGAATTACTGTGTTCCTCTGATATCTATTGCTGTTCAAAGATAAATTATTACATAAACATGAAAACATAGAAATAAGGTTGTCAAATGCAGCGAATTGCACATATCTCATATCAAAAAAATAAACAAAGTCAATTGCCTCATTGGGCGGATCATCCAAGTGTTACAATGTTCACATTATGTGAAGCACTTTCATATGCATCAATATATTTGCTGAAGTGTGTCAATGACAATAGAAATTTTTTTTGTTACATTTTCAAAATTAAACAAGAGGCAGGTCTGAGACATAAAATTAAAGTTACTGGAACCTCAGCCAAGTGATATATATGCCATGACATTTCGAAAATGAACTTCTGTAAGTCTTACATTAAGTTCAAGGACATGCTTCTTGTGTTTATAATGTTACAAAATTTTATATAAGCCAAAGACAAAAGACATATATAAGTCTTTTAAATGGCAGTACTTATAAATAAGCAGTCATTAGCAGAGTGATAGGATCAATTATAGTTATGATGTTGCTGATAATAATTGTTGGGGGTAGGCTATATGCCACAAGAAAGCAGTTTACTAAAAATACAATGAATAATCACAGAGAATTAGGTTGCATGTGACAGCACATCATAGTATATGTCAGTACATCAGTAGTTCTAATTTTGTGTGTGTAAGTTTTAGAATAATTATAGTAAGTGCATTTCTTTTGAAAAGAAAAGAGCATTGATAATAATACAATGATATACTGTTCTCAGCAATCACTTAAGTACAGGCAAAAAATATTACAAGCAGCAGTGCATATGAATAAACACTCAAAGTTTGAAATTACATTGACAATAGGTGTTTATAAAGGAATATATTGCATGTAACAGTATATCACTGTATCGAGTCTAGACAGACCACATTAAACAGATTATAGTATGCATCATATCATATATAGATAGTTGTCAAGCAATTTACAAGAATCAGTAATTGTTAGTATTGTGACTTGGCAAGACAGCCAAGCCACTATGAGGTAGCCGAAAGGCACTCGTTTAAGCTCACGCAGGCTGGTGTGAGGTCTGGAACAGTTAAAGGATTTGAGTCTAGCAAATAAAGTACGCAGCTATTGGAATACTTAACTTTAATCCATATGTGGTGAACATAGCTCTTGACAGTACATGCATCACAAGATAAATAGCAAATGATAATGGCGCCTTGCTAGGTCATAGCATAGCCTTCAGCTACGTCATTTGCTAACTATCATCTCGGCAAATGAGAGCGTAATTTGTCAGTGAACCATCGCTAGCAAAGTTGGCTGTACAACTGGGGTAGAGTGCTAGGAAGTGTCTCTAGACCTGCCGTGTGGCGGCGCTCGGTCTGCAATCACTGACAGTGGCGACACGTGGGTCCAACGTATACTAACGGACCGCGGCCGATTTAAAGGCTACCACCTAGCAAGTGTGGTGTCTGGCGGTGACACCACAGTTAGCCTTTCCGACACATATTTTCATGGAAAAATTATGTCAGTTTTCAACTGTTGAAATGCACATAGACATAATGACTGTACCACTTGTAAAGAGATGAGGATGTTTGGTCCTACAAGTCAAACTCCGATTTTAGATCAACTGAGCCAACATGTACATTTCAGGTCAGGAAACCACAAGGACAGATAAAGGGCTTTGCCTCCAATAACAGTCAAAGGCACATTGATCTTGTAGCTTAAAAGTCATCATCCCAAATTTTTCAGCCTCTCCTTGTAGAGACTGAGACCAACCATGGCCACATACTACTGTAGAATTAGATTTAGATTGGCAAATTAAGTACGAGCAAGTTACTTCCACAACACATACTGCTCAACAACTAGTTGACAGATTGCTTGTTGGTCATCAACACATTATACATGATGTAGCAACATCAGATCAGACAGTAATTAAAACTGGGCACAGATAAGGCAACTTCCAACATAGGTCAAGGCAAAGGGCAAAGTTCTAGTGCTTAAATATGAATGGGTTAATACTAGGAGTAAAATGGTTAGATCAGCCACTCTAAAAGTATGATAAATATATATTCCCTCATCAGTTACATATTAGTGAATCAACTAGTCTTCAATTGAAAGTAGATGTCTGCAAGACCTAGAACTATATCATGATTACAAATCCTCAATCTTTAGTTTTTCCTTTGCTACTCATTACACATGAATCCTTAGTGGTCATCAGAATATTTTCAATAAGATAATGAAAACTGGTTAAATTTCTCCAATAAGAATCAGATTGTAAGCTAAAATTTGTATATATTAAAAGCATTGACTTGTTGTAACGTTCAGCAATATTGGACAGTTCAGATTTGTGTAGACATTGTGACAAAGAACACGTTGTATCTATACTAACGAGAAAGCACGACTTGTACAGATACCAGACATGTAGCAAACATCATCCCTATTTTATTGTACTAGGATGGCAAAAGAATAATCAAACCATTGGTTGTCATATTTAGTCATTTAAGTGGTAGAAAATTACATGAAAATAAAACTGTGTGAGTCTTAAATCCTGGGAATCAGAATACTTCTGTCCCAATAACTATCTCCAACATAAAATTCCATTTTTATTATGCTCCACAGATGGAGCCATTCTAGTAATTTAAACATAATTATTTCTTTTCTGATAATTGTTCCTTTTACAATTACACAGTACATCTAACACATGTTAAGGACAAGATCATGAAATAAAGTATTTCATACTTTATAGTAAATCTGCATCTATCCAGTGACTTTCACATAATAGGTATAGTAACAGGTGAAACCAAATGAGAACACATATATAAGGCTACAAACAGTCTAACCTAATTGTAATCACATCTCAGTTGTAAAGTAATAAATTGTTGCTATAGCAGCACAGATATCTTAAGTAAACTTCACATCAACTTTAAATATTTTCTCAACTTTTCGTAAAGTCATCACCACAATGACATTATAACTTTATCAGCATAGTGATAATGACTATACAGATATAAGTAAATATTACACCAACTCTCCTCAAAATTCATACTCTGGCTGTATTATTAAACCACAGATTACTAAACCTGTCCGAAGTTTGTACTCGTATTCAGATAACCAGAAAAAGGCAGCTTGCCCAATATAAAATACGTGCACCAGTCCCTTTTGTCATCTAGTCTCTATTTGTCTGAACCAGAAAGTGGAAGGGGATGAGTTTGTACAGATAAGTAAGAGAGGATGTGACTTGAAAAGGAAAGAGTCACACCAGCTCAGAGCCTTGGGTTTGTCACCCCCAAATTGCAAAAAGAGCTTGCAACCTCCTGAGGAAAGACAATTCTTATGATGTTATATGAATGATGAAGGCTGTTTTTATAATTTCAGCTGCATAACATTCCTGAGTCCAAATAATCTTTTGGACTTAGGATAAACAAGTCTATAAGTATTTGGGTGCGGGTTTTCAACAATTTCAAATGGACCTATGTAAATATAAAAAAATTTCTTTACTTCTCTATTTAGTGCTTTAGATTTGGTGTAACTTTTTGTCAAAACTAGATCCCCAACTTTGAATTCTGTGATTTTTATCTGTTTGTCATGCCATTTCTTTCTTTTTTCATAATAATCTTTCATAGTTCTTCTATCTCCTCTCTTTCAGCTGCTGTTATAGAGTTTCCAGCTTGTAAAAGTAGAAGTTCTTTGCTTGAGTAAGGTTGTTTTTGGTCAAACATGATGTGGTAGTATGTTGTAGGCTATTCATGATGTCTTCAAATTCTTTAACATAACATAACCAATTTGTGTGATCTTTCTGACTGTAAGTTCTACACAATGTACCAATTTCCCTCATGTACTGTTCAGTTGGGTTGCATTTAGGTGAATAGGAAGATATTAAGATATGTCTGATGTTATGTTCTTTTACAAATTCCTTCCAAAATTTAGAAGTAAATTGGCTCCCATTGTCAAATAAAATGGCCTTAGGTGTACCCACTTTAATAAAGTCATCCTTCATAAATGTAGAAGCTATTTTCTTACTAGTTGCTTTCTTTAAAGGATAAAATTTCACATGCTTAGAAAACAAATTTACAATGATGAAAGTATACTGAAATCCTCCTTTAGCTCTTGGAAGTTAACCATACAAATCTATCCCTACCAAATCCAACTGTTTATGTGGTACCACATTTTGTAAAAATCCCTTGTTTTGTTACTAACTTTTGCTCTTTGACATGTATCACAGCAGGCAAGTAAGGTCCTAACTCTCCTGGATACATTATGAAAATATATACACTCTTGTATTTTTTGAATACATTTCGATGCACCGCAGTGTCTGAAGCTTTCATATGTGTACTTTATCAAAGTATTTATGCGAGAATCTGGCCAGCAAACTTTCCAGGCATCACTATCTGTGCTGTCTATAAAATAGAATACCTTTGAAAACCTGATATAACATTTGTACTTCCTCATGACCTTTCTTCTCTAAATAACTTAACAAGCTTCCATTGATCATCACCATTTTCATATCTTCTCAATTGATTACAGATTTTTCTAATTTCACTTCCCTCTTTGACGTCTTTAAAATACATTATTTTAAACTTTCCCTCCTGACTATTAGTTTGATTATCATTTCCATTCCCCACTGGCATTATTGACAGGGCATCAGCAATGACATTTTCCTTACCCTTTATGAACTGTGTATTTAAACTGCTGTAAGAACATTGACCACCTGGTAATTCTCCCATGATACAGTTTACACTCTTGTAGGTAAGTTAATGCTTTATGATCTGTATAAACTTTGACTTCATGCCGAAACAAATTATTTCTAAATTTTTTGAATCCCCATACAATTGCCAAAAGTTCCTTTTCAGTTATCATGTAGTTTCTCTCATGTTTTTGTAAGGTTCTACTTGCAAATGTTATACAATGATGTTCAATTTTCTCATTAATTTCTTTCTCTCAGAATAAATGTGCCCCCAGTCAAATGGTTTAAATGGCTCTGAGCACTATGGGACTTATTTGAGGTCATCAGTCCCCTA
Source organism: Schistocerca americana (assembly GCF_021461395.2). Taxonomy (NCBI): domain Eukaryota; kingdom Metazoa; phylum Arthropoda; class Insecta; order Orthoptera; family Acrididae; genus Schistocerca; species Schistocerca americana. Next base: position 39,168,968 of record NC_060122.1, on the reverse strand, counting down.
GAACTTAGAACTACTTAAAGCTAACTAACCACAGGACATCACACGCAGCCATGCCCAAGGCAGGATTTGAACCTGCGACCATAGCAGTCGCACGGTTCCGGACTGAAGTGCCTAGAACTGCTCGGCCACTGCAGCCAGCTACCCCCAGTCCATAATCACAACTGTCTGTCATCAAACAAAATGGTAAAGATAAATCAGGTCTATGGAGGATTTCACTTTCTGCCAATCCTTTCTTAATTCTGTCAAAAGCTATCTGCCATTCATCAGACCAATCCTACACCGCATTTTTTCTTGACAAGTTGTTCAATCATGGTGCATTAAGTGACTGTGTCTTCACATATTTTTAATAGAAGTTTACTAATCGAAAAGAAGATTTTAAATCATTTTATTTCTAGGTTTTGGGAACTTTGCGATGGCCTCAAACTTTTCTCAATCAGGCAAAATTCCTTTTTCGTTCATGCAGTGGCCAAGAAATTTTAATTCTTTCATGGCAAATTTACGTTTTCCTAATTTCAAAGTCATACCCCCCTGTCTCATTTTCTCTCCAATTTCCTTTAAAATTTGAATATGTTCCTCCCAGGTCTTACTTGATACCAAAATGTCATACACATAAATAATTAACTTTTCTAAGAGTTCTCTACCCAAAACAAAATCCAATTCCCTAACAAATTCTGCTACAAATACATTTAAACCAAATGGTACATCCCAATATTGAAAACAATTCCCATTAAACAAAAATGCAGCGTATTTTCTAGAATCTCTTTCTAATTCAATCTGATAAAATCCAGAAGTCAAGTCAAGGCTAGTCATATATTTTACATTTTCAGACTTATTTAGTAGTTCATGTATACTTTCAGAGTGGTCAGTTTCTCTCTCCAAATATTTATTCAGGTGTCTAAAGTCGAGCACTAAACTAATACCTCCATCTGGTTTTGAAACTACCACTAATGGGTTACTGTAAGAACTACAACTTCATTCTATTATTTTCCACCTTTCCATTTTCAGAAGTTCTCTTTCTACTTTCTTTCTGTTACAGATAGGGATAGCATATGGTTTTATGAAAAATGGATCATGAACTTTCAACTTTAGTCTACATTGATACCCTTTTACTCTCCCGGGTTTTACATCAAATATGTCATTATAATCCCACAAAAAATTTTCAAGCTCTCTTCTGTTTTCTGTGCATTAAGGCTTTCAGTTTCAGATACTTTTTTAGAAGCTAGTTTACTATAATAATTAGTACCACCCTCATCAGTAGACCATGATCTTCCATTACAATACTCATTTCCCCATGAATTCCACTTTTTGGTTCAACAAATGTTATTTTCATGTCACCCCAGATAAAATTTACTTTAGCCTTAACAATCCAGTTCATACCTAGTATGTTAGCAGATGATGCCATCATTTAACATTGTGTAAAGTTGACAGATAATCAAAACTAACTGCAAAATCATTTAGGCAAGATATCTGTATGGTGCGAAGTGTGGTGATTGTCTCTCAATAAAGAGATGTGAGATCATCCACATGAATACGAAAAGATACCCGCTAAATTTCTGTTTCACAATACATGAATCTAAATGTTGTCAGTTCAGCTTAATACCTGGGAATTACAATTATGGACAAATTCAACTGGAACAATCATATAGACAAAATGAAACCTATGACTGCGATTTATTGGCAGAACACTTAGAGTGTGCCACGGGTCTAAAAGAGAGACTGCTTACATCAAGCTTATCTGACCTCTTCTGAAGCATTACTATGTGGTGTGGGATCTGCATCAGATAGGATTGATGGAGGACAACAATAGGTTCAAAGAAAGGCTGCTGCAAAATAGGGGAGAACCAAAACGAAGTTGTTTCTTGTTGAAATACTCAATGAATAACGTTTGGATATTTGCATCTGTGATCAAACTTTTGATGAACTTTAAGCATGTAAGGAAGAAAATGTTAAATAGAAGTTTGAAATTATGCCTCGCATGAAATATTTATCACATTAGCTCATTTGCAAAGCAGTCAGAATTTTGATGCCATTTTGATGCACCCGAGTTAGAAGCTGTAAAATATCAGCAATTTACTGGTACAGCTATAAGATATTGATGATACAGTATTGAACAACAGGAACATGGAAATATCACTGCAATATTGTCTTAGTATTTACAATATCAAAGCCATCATGATAATCATATGTACATCCATTACAGTAACAGTGAACAACAAAATATGTCTTTTGTGAGAGAACAAGGGTAACATATATGATTTCTTACTAACGGCACAAGGACTCTGAAAATCTTTATGATCAAACTATTGTACTATTACTTAATGTGTTTCACTCACATTCTTCATCACTGCAAAATCGAATTTATAAGGGAAACATGACCAACAACTCCAGACTGGGGGTAATATTTCTACAAAAATTTCTAAACAGACAATAGTATGGTCATCTCAGAATAACAACTTATTTATATTATTGTGTATTTACATACATGAAGTAAGACTAAGGCAAAGCTTCTTAAGAGCAAGCGGTTTTCTTTTCACCCCCAGGTAACAAACTATTTGCAAAACAAAGTTTCAGTAATTTACAAAGCCTTTACAAAAACTTAGTTCCCCACATTGGCATCAAAATAAGCTTTACTGCAAACAACAAGCTTCTAAAGAATAAAAGTGATCGGTTGGCATCATAACAAGAAACAAACTCGCACACAAAATTAATATACAGTTTCTTTCTGTGTAATAATACTGGTAACATATGTTGCTTTGTAACAAGTGGAATGATGTGCATACTAGATATAAAGGACGTAGACTTACTGAGGTTCAATAGTCTACACTCAACACATGCCATTCACCTGGTCGCTAAAGAAGCCAGAGTGTCTCTCAGTTCTTATTACAGACAGGTTCTAGAGCAAATTTTATCCACTAGGTTCTGTTAATAAACCCATGTCTGGAAATGTACAATGTTTCTTCTACATCCCCTACATGTTTGTAATGGGAATCGTGACATGCCCTGTGTACAGCAAGAGAAACCAGTACACTTTACATTTTGCTTGTGGTGTTGATCAGACAAATTTCAATCACAGTATCTCAAGTGGTTTCAAACAGTGAACAAAAATAAGAAATCCTTAATGACCTGATAAAACTGCCAAATGGGCTTTTCTTCAAAACTTTCATAGATGCTCAGTACACTTCAATGAACCCTGGATTGATTTATGAATCTACTATTACAAGTATCTTCCCATATTTGTGCATGGCTAGTCATTCATCTTGAAGTGAATAATATAAGTGCAGTGCTACAAACAAAAAGAGCAATAGAGTAAGTAAGGTTCGTATTCCAAAAAAATGTTAGCGATTTAAAAAAATCGCATACAAAGCTAGGCTTTACAGAGTTTCCATGATTATGTGCCTAGATTCCAGCATTATAAGGAAGCATTACCATAGCATCTGTGCAGTCATATAATCATCTTTTGCCAATTACTGATTAGAGAAGTGACATAATTCAACTAGCAATTTATCATAGAGTAATGCAATGTTTGGAACCCAAAAAATGATGATGGGGAACACCACAGTAGCTATCTTAATTAATATATATTAAAACCATATTAAAAATTGCATCTCATCTTGCATGGATATATGTTGTTGCAAAATTACCACACCAGGCTAACAACATATTTATATAAAAAACTTAACAGCTTGGTGTGGCAATTTTACAACAGACTGCATAATTTATATTAAATGTATGTAGCACCACTGAAAATAAGCAAGAGCATGAATGGTGTGGTATCTGTGACTAAATAAATACATGGTAAAAATAGTGACATTAATGTTCTTTTTAAAAACATTACATTCTGAAGCCATGGTATGCTACCTATCTGTTATTGGTGAAATATTCACAGTTAATTGGCAGCTATAATATAAGAAATAACTGCATCACTTATCCACATCATTTACCTCAACTGGCACATTACATTCAATCAAGTTACATTACTTCAGATGGTACCTATATTGTTTTCATATTTATTTAAAATACATTGGACCACCTGCATCAGTTGGAAATCCACAGTTTCTCTGAAGCAATAGTGTTGCAAAATAGAAGCAGGAAATGATGCTCAAATCACAACTACTTACATAAGTAGTATTCTTTGGTTAAACATACAACAGCTCATGAGGAGACAAAAAATTAGACAACAGAAAAGGAACAAATTTAAATACCATGAAGTACATCTAAAGTGAAACTAAACCCAGAATCATTTCACATGTACACATGTACACATAACATGTACACATAACTAACTCAACCAGGTCTCACTGGCTGTGTCTTAAAACATCAGAAAGGGAATTCCACATCTGAGGTGCTGGGCTAAGGCTGGCATCTTGCACTTTATTTCCTCTAAGCCGGCTATTTGCACACCAGACAAAAGTGATATCCACTACTACTTAACATTGCATTCAGCTCAATACTAATCTGATACCACGATGAGCTGCGGGTAGCTACAATGTCAATGTGTGGTGGAAAATCCACAATTTTTAGTCGATGACACTCATGAACTACCCTTCAAACATTTGTTCCCTGGCTTTCATAATGCTGATGCACATTTTTGGGATGGTGAGGCATGTACATGGCTGAAAGAAGTGTGTTGCTCCACAAGGAGGGCTTCTGATGTGAGACAGTTTTGTGCCTTCCCAAATGACAGGTTGCAGGTAAAGGTACTTCAGCCATCTGTCAATGCTGGCTAGACCTCGTGTCATCTTCCTGTTAGTGGACTTGCAGAACATTCTTCCACAATGACAATGATCTTTCTGGCAGGATAGGACACCAAAATACAAATAACAGAATTAAGGCAGACATCAATGTGATCTGTGATGAAAGACAAAACTCTGAACACAGAAGCATCTGGGAGACTGTTTACTAAGAAGAAACTAATGTGGAAGGAGGTAAAGCAGTACCTCATATACTTTCAACAATCCTCCACAGAGTGTCCTGTCCTAATTTTCACTTCAATCTTCTCCAAACACATGGAACCTTCAAATTACTTTTACATCTGTCAGGAATGTCCAGCCTCCTGCAGAACTTCACGGAAATTTAATGATGCTCATCCACAAAAAAGTTGTCACTCTGTTCAGATACAAGCACTGCTGATAGTAGCGATACTGTTTTGTATCTCCGTAATGTATCTGGAGACATTACCTCCTCTTGTTCTTGTTATTCAATGGCCGAGGAGTTCCTCCTCCCTATCAGAGAGAAGATTAAGTAAAGGAAATGAAAGACACCCTCTGGCCTCGCAACCTAATATCATTGAGATCGAAAAAATGAATAGTAGGTCAAGACACAAAAGACAGGAAAGACTACACAATACATCTGACACAAGTAAGTGGAAGCAATGTCAGACATTTCTAGAACACTGATAGTGTTTGGCCATATTTAAAAACAGTCATACATGTGTCACTATTTGACCTAAGCATAACAAAGATCATATCAAATTTAATACTGTGAGATTTGCATGTTTATGCTGAGCCAACATGTTGACACAATACCATGTTCTCTATCATTAGAAGTGCATTCTTTGGTCATGACACAATTCGACAATGGGTACATATACCAAATCGCAACATTACAAAATTGAATATCTGCAAGGTACCAGTTACTTGGATGGAATATCTAACAGCATATAGTATTGCATAAAGTGCTGTTACATTTATCAAATATTTGAAAAGTAATTTTTACAAAACATCTAAGAAGCCTCTGTAGTCCCTACAGGTTAAACCTCAGCCAACATTAAATTCTAATTGTCAAAAGAAATTTCATTATGTCTATTACACTTGAAGTAACTATGTAGGTTGTTTGATCTGATTGTAATACACAAAATAATATATTCCATGCTACACAACTGAATGTTCCAATTTAATAAAGTGTTGACTAAAATTTATGAGGGGCATTCAACAAGTAATGTGACAATTTTTCTGAAAGCAGGTTGGTTTTATTTAGCATTCCAATGCACCATAATATTCCCTATGATTTTTGTTACAAAACCCTACTTTTCAACATAATTTCTGTTCAATGTAATGGCCTTATGCCACCTTACTGGGAGGGCTTTTATGCTCACATGATACCATTCTACTAGTCGACATCAGCACTAACTCCTTGTTGCATCAATAAACTCCCTGTCATCCATGCACTGCTGACTGCAGAGTGCACCCTTCACTAGACTGTCCTTCCTCATCCACCCAACAGCCTGGATCTTGCACCTTCTGGATTCCATCTGAAGTTTCGTATGCTCCTCTCAATTGTTCAGACTTGTACGAGGTCATGCGTTGTCATGGAGAAGAAAAGGTTCATTCCATTTTTTGTGACAATGAACATGCTGAAGTCGTTTCTTCAATTTCCTGATGGTAGCGCAATACACTTCAGAGTTGACAGTTGCACCATGATGGTGGTAATCAAAAACAGTAACACCTTCACAGTCCCAGAGGACCACCAATACGAGTTTACTGGTTGAGGATCTGGCTTTGAACTCTTTCTTTGCAGGTGGTGGTATGATGCTACTCCACAGATTGTAAGAAGATGAAACATGGGTTTGTCACTTCGAACCAGAAGCAAAATGACAAAGTACTACAAAAAGTTATCACTGTCGGCATCATAACATGCAGACAGTTTGACACCGATGTTCCTTCGTTGCTCTTTACGGTCTTCACTTAGGCGGCGAGGAACACAGCGGGGCACGGCTTTGAGTACCCCAACTGGTGGACGAGTGTGTCAGCACTAACAACAGACACATCCAGCTGAGCAGCAAGGTGTTTCATCTGTCGTGATCAACGGACCTCCATGTTCCAACATTGCAGATGTCACAAATGTGTTCGTCTGGCATGCTTCTTTTTTCCACTACTAGGTCTCCGTAGATATTCTAGAAGTGCCTATGAACATTTGCAATGGTCTGGTTTTGCACCAAAAGCTCAACAGGTCCGTCCCTACAATGCACATCTGTTACAAACGCTATTTGGAAGTCACATATAGTGCTGCCACTTATTGGGACTCGGTGGAATATTCCTACTTCAGCCCCTATTGTTTCGTCACGTTCCAAGGTGTTTCATGCACATTTTTTTGAACTGACATTGGTCGAGAAAAGAAATATGCTGCATTTCTTATTGAATGCCACTCCTATCTTCTGTTACAAATGCATTTTTTAATTTTTTATTTGTTGTATTATGCTTTTCTACACAATGGCAAAGCTGAGAGATATTGGAATTAGTGTGTTTCAACTGATAGAGACATTTTGTAGGAAAACACTGTGATAGCTGTATAAATGTGAGCAGATGACAATTTAACTAAGGCAAAACATAGTAATTGCCCGTATACAAAGGTTACCTAACAGAAAGTAAATATAACTTTCCACTACTTCCTCTGTGTGTCTAAATTATGTTAAAGTAAGTCTTCTATGAATAAATTAAATTCAAAAAGTAATGACAATCATATATTTACAAGGTCATTAACAAATTTCCAACTGTGGTTACACCTTCTCGATCAACTGCTTCAGTATCTACGTTTACCAAGTTTGATAATATTATTTGGAGGCTCTAAAAGAAAACATCCTCTGTTAAAGGCAGTACTTAAAAATATGCACCACGTTTGCACGAGATGTGACACACAGATCAAATTGTCAGCACACACACAAAGCCACAATTGAACAACAGTACGTTCTGTATCAAATACAAAGGAGAGAGCAGTAAGGTATGTGAAAGATCCATACCTAGTATAACTCGAGGACCAAGATTCCGTTCATTCACTGCACGGAAGGAAATTTGTAAACCACAACTAATCAAATCTAGTGCAACATCAACCCATAGAATGAAGGATTAATCAGCTGTTCCAATGTCTGCCAAGGCACACTACAAGACAGTACGCAAGTCTTCTAATACCGTATGCCCAGGCACATTACATAGTTTCCTGGAGTGCCCAATAGTGTAAGTTGAGTCTTTCATGCTAAAATACACCAAAATGGAATAAACCCTGTTACTGGAATGTGAGGAATGTTTATACGCAGTATGAACACTCATAACATTCATTCCCTCACGATTCCTATCTCATCCTCGGCTATACTAATACGATGCACCGGCGCCGGGCCGCAAGTCATGACACTGACACTAGTAAAGACGCAAATCGTGTGGCGCACAGTCTGACCATCCATTTTACCGTGTCCGAGACACAGTGTGCTCGTAATTAATCTCTCGGTGCTCGAGGTGTCACTGCCGCCAACGAGAAATGTGTCGGTACTGCTCGCAGCTGGGGGAGATAGGTGGGTGGGTGCAGTGGGTAGGTGTGTGTTTTCCTTCCTGCAAAACAAGTGCAGATTCACTGAGCTCAGGCGGAAGCCTGCGAGAGCAACGACTTTCGCTGCAACCACCCGGAGCAGTGAAAACACAGCAGCTCCTCAGCGAGCAGGGGCCGTGAAAGCAGAGGACCACGGCTGTGGCTCACGGCCAACACTGTGCTCTTTTTTTTTTTTTTTTGTTTGTGGTTTTAGGGCGCAAAACTTCTATGGTCATTGGCGCCCAGCCCGTGATGTAGAAAACAGGAAAAAAACGAAATTTAAAATCAGCAGCAATGGGAACAAAGTCATAAAATTTGAGAAACTAAAGGCAGAAGGAATGCTTAAAAATCCACTATAGAAAGGCTTCAAATGACTGACGTCATTTCACTGTCACTAATAAACTGTAGAACGCGGTCAGCTGAGCGCGTGTCATCTGCTAAAATCGACGATAGATCAGGCGATAGCTGTAGACGGGAGCGTAACGGATTAAAATAGGGGCATTCAATTAAAAGGTGTCTGACCGTCCACGGCTGAGAGCAGTGGGGACAGAGTGGGGGAGGATCACCGCTTAAAAGATGTCGATGACTAAAAAGACAGTGCCCTATCCGGAGTCTAGCTAAAATTACCTGCTCCCGACGACGCGATCGGGAGGAAGAGGTCCATGCGCAAGGAAGGGCTTTCACTTCCCGCAATTTATTATGGGGAAGTGTTGACCAATGCGCATGCCATAAATGAGCAACTTGGCGACATAAACCGCTCCGTAGATCGGTAAACGGAAGAGACTGAATAGCTGGCCGAGGAAGAGAGACTGCAGCCTTGGCCGCTATATCGGCCGCCTCATTTCCACAGATACCAGCGTGTCCTGGGAGCCAGAGGAACGCCACCGAGACGCCCCCCAGGTGGAGCAAGCGCAGACAGTCCTGAATCCGGTGGACCAGAGGGTGCACAGGGTAAAGAGCTTAGAGACTTAGGAGAGAGCTGAGAGAATCTGAGCAGATTACGTACTGTATCCGCTGATGGCGGCGGATGTAGTGGACAGCCTGGAGAATAGCGTAAAGCTCCGCAGTATAAACCGAACACTGGTCGGGAAGCCGAAAGTGATTTGGGGTGTCGCCAACAATATAGGCACTCCCTACACCTAACGATGTTTTCGAGCCATCGGTTAAATAAATGTGGCTTCCGTCATTTGTGCACATAGAGCAGCATATGCCCGACGGTAAACAAGTGTAGGGGTACCATCCTTGGGAAATTGACATAGGTCTCTGAGCAAGTCGATCCGGGGACGGAGCCAAGGCGGTGCTGTACCCCAAGTTGTCAAGAAGGTTTTAGGAAAGTGGAAGGAAAGAGAATGGAGCAGTTGACGGAAGCGGACTCCCGGGGGTAGTAGGGAGGAGGAGCGGCCTGCATACCCGACATCAAGGGAGGCGTCGAAAAAAAGGTCATGGGCTGGATTAGCAGGCATGGAAGACAAATGGCTAGCATAACGACTCAGAAGGACTGCCCGCCGATTGGATAGCGGAGGTTCAGCAGTCTCAGCATAAAGGCTTTCCACAGGGCTGGTGTAAAAAGCTCCAGACACTAAACGTAATCCATGGTGGTGGATAGAGTCGAGACGCCGAAGAATAGACGGCCGAGCAGAGGAGTAGACTATGCTTCCATAATCCAATTTCGAGCGCACTAAGGCGCGATAGAGGCGGAGAAGGACCACTCGGTCCGCTCCCCAAGAGGTGCCACTCAGGACACGGAGGGTGTTAAGGGAACGCAGACAGCGAACCGAAAGATAGGAAACGTGGGAGGACCAGCACAGTTTTCTGTCAAACATAAGACCCAAGAATTTAGCGACGTCGGAAAACGGAAGGTTGACAGGACCTAGATGTAAGGAGGGCGGAAGAAACTCCTTACGTCGCCAAAAATTAACACAAACGGTCTTACTGGGTGAGAAACGGAAGCCGGTTTCGATGCTCCACGAGTGGAGGCGATCGAGACATCCTTGAAGACGTCTTTCAAGAAGGCTGGTCCGTTGAGAGCTGTAGTAGATCGCAAAATCGTCCACAAAGAGGGAGCCCGAGACATCAGGAAGGAGACAATCCATAATTGGATTAATGGCGATGGCAAACAGTACAACACTCAGCACGGAGCCCTGGGGTACCCCGTTTTCTTGGGAGAAAGTACGGGAGAGAGTAGTGTTCACCCGCACCCTAAATGTGCGCTCTGCCATAAATTCGCGAAGAAAAAGGGGCAGCCGTCCTCGAAAGCCCCAAGAGAACAGTGTGCGGAGGATGCCTGTCCTCCAACAGGTATCGTATGCTCTCTCCAGATCAAAAAATATTGCTACTGTTTGGCGTTTCCGGAGGAAATTGTTCATGATATAAGTGGAGAGAGCAACAAGATGGTCAACGGCAGAACGATGTTGTCGGAATCCGCATTGGGCTGGTGTTAAAAGACTGCGGGATTCCAGCCACCAAGCTAAACGGTAATTCACCATATGCTCCAAAACCTTACAGACACTACTCGTGAGAGAAATGGGGCGATAGCTAGAGGGGAGATGTTTGTCCTTTCCAGGTTTCGGAACGGGAACGACAATAGCTTCCCGCCATCGCCTGGGAAAGGTACTGTCGGTCCAAATTCGATTATAAAGGCGAAGGAGGTAGCGCAGGCTATGGGTTGATAAATGCAGCAACATTTGGACATGGATACCATCCGGTCCTGGGGCGGAGGAGCGAGAAGAAGAGAGTGCATGTTGGAGTTCGCGCATGGAGAAAACAGTATTGTAGCTTTCGCGATTTTGAGAGGAGAAAGCAAGATGTCGCACTTCCGCTGCACGTTTCTTCGGGAGAAACGCTGGCGGGTAATTTGAAGAGCTCGAAATCTCAGCAAAGTGCTGACCCAATGAGTTAGAAATTGCGACGGGGTCCACTAAAGTATCATGCGCGACAGTGAGCCCAGAGACCGGGGAGAAACTAGGCGCGCCTGAGAACCGTCGAAGCCGACTCCAAACTTCCGAGGAGGGAGTGAAGGTGTTAAATGAGCTAATAAAGAATTGCCAGCTTGCCTTCTTGCTATCGCGGATGACGCGACGGCATCGCGCATGGAGCTGCTTATATCGGATACAGTTGGCCAAAGTTGGATGGTGACGGAAAATGCGAAGAGCACGTCGCCGCTCACGTATTGCGTCACGGCATGCCTCGTTCCACCAAGGAACTGGGGGGCGCCGGGGCAATTCGGAGGTGCGTGGTATTGAACGTTCCGCAGCTGTGAGAATAACGTCGGTAAAATGTGTGACCTCATCGTCGACGCTGGGAAAGCGACGGTCATCGAATGTCGCTAGAGACGAAAAAAGTGTCCAATCGGCTTGGGCAAACTTCCAGCGTCGCGAGCGCATATATGGCAGTTGAGGCTGCAGTCGAAAGACATATGGAAAGTGGTCACTCTAGTGTGTATCATCAAGGGCGAACCATTCGAAGCGCCGGGCTAGCGGAACAGTACCGACCGCAAGGTCCAAATGAGATAAATTTGCCGTGGAGGCAGACAAAAATGTGGGGACCCCAGTGTTGAGGCAGACTAGATCCGCTTGGTGGAAGACGTCTAGCAATAGTGAGCCACGTGGACAAGGATGTGGAGATCCCCAAAGCGGGTGGTGGGCATTGAAGTCCCCAACCAGCAAACAGGGGGGTGGAAGCTGATCAAGAAGATTAAGGAGATCAGCTCGTGCCATTGGTGTGGACGATGGAATGTATACCGTACAAAGAGAGAACGTGTATCCAGAAAGGGAAAGACGGACAGCGACAGCTTGGAAGGAACTGTTTAAGGGGATTTGGTGATAATGGAGAGTATCGTGGAGCAGAATCATGAGTCCTCCATGGGCTGGAGTGCCTTCAACAGAGGGGAGGTCATATCGGACAGACTGAAAATGAGGGAGAACAAAGCGGTCATGGGGACGCAGCTTTGTTTCCTGAAGACAGAAGATGACCGGCGAGTAGGATCGTAAGAGGATCGACAATTCATCCCGATTGGCGCGAATGCCGCGGATATTCCAGTGGATAATGGACATAGGGTGAACAGAAAGTGGAGAGACGTGACCAAGGGTGCTGTCAACGCAACGACTGCTCAGAGCTTGCGACCGACAGCATGGAATGGCATTCAGTCGAAGGCAGAAGATCCTGATCCATAGGTTGGTCAGGAGCAGCTCCTGCCACCAACGATCGGCCAGTTGACCGGCCACCAGCAGTGCGCCTCGGCGACACGGAAGATGGCCGAGGGCGATTTCCGCCAGGTGGTGCTGTAGTTGGGACACGCCTTGGCGGAGAAGGAGAGGAACTGTGTTTCTTCGTAGCCTTCTTGGAGGTATGATGTTTAGATGAAGGAGGAACCGATGGTTGTGAAGTTGCAGTACGTAAAAACTCTTCACGAGAATGCTCTTTTTTCGAAGACTTGGCGTCTGACTTTTGGGCTCGAGATTTAGCAGAACCCGACGAAGGGTGAGCCATAGAGTGGGCAGGCGAAAGTGGTGAGGTTGAACGGGCGATCTTTGCGCTGGCCGATCTGACGACCGTGGTACTAAATGTGAGGTCGCAAGTCTGCGTGGCCGCCTCCTTTGTTGGCCGAGGAGAAGCAAGGACAGTGCTGTATTTTCCTTTCTGAGGCACGGTGGGCTTTCGACTGGGGAGTAACTTTCGAGCAGCAAAGGTCGACACCTTTTCCTTCACTCTTATTTCCTGGATGAGCTTTTCATCCTTAAAAACGGGGCAATCTCGAGAGGAAGCAGCGTGGTCACCCATACAGTTGATGCAGTGAGGGGATGGAGGTGGACAAGCACCCTCATGGGCATCCTTGCCACACGTAACACATTTGGCCGGATTGGAACAGGACTGGCTGGTGTGATTGAACCGCTGACATCGATAGCAACGCGTATGGTTTGGGACATAAGGGCGAACGGAAATTATCTCATAGCCTGCTTTGATTTTTGATGGGAGTTGAACTTTGTCAAATGTCAAGAAGACAGTACGGGTTGGAATGATGTTCGAGTCAACCCTTTTCATAAACCGATGAACAGCGGTGACGCCCTGGTCAGACAGGTAGTGCTGAATTTCTTCGTCAGACAATCCATCGAGGGAGCGTGTATAAACGACTCCACGCGAGGAATTTAAGGTACGGTGCGGTTCCACCCGGACAGGGAAGGTGTGGAGCAGAGAAGTACGCAGCAATTTTTGAGCCTGGAGGGCACTGTGTGTTTCTAACAACAGGGTACCATTCCGTAATCTGGAACAAGACTTTACAGGACCCGCAATTGCGTCGACACCTTTCTGAATAATGAAAGGGTTGACCGTGGAAAAGTCGTGACCTTCGTCAGACCGAGAAACAACAAGGAACTGTGGCAACGATGGAAGAACCGTCTGTGGCTGAGACTCAGTGAACTTACGTTTGTGAGCAGACATAGTGGAAGGTGAGGAAACCACTGCGGAAGAATCCCCCATGATTACCGGCGTCTCCGATGGCGCGCTCCTCCCTTGTGGGGGCCCTCACCGAGGGCACTCCCGCCTTAGGTGATTGTTCACACCTCAGGTCACACCTCCCGACAAACGGACGGAGGGACCAATCGGCACTTTCGGAAGGTATCAGCTCGGGTAATCACCCCTCCCTGGGCCTGGCCTTTACCAGGGGGTACGTACATGTCCTACCTGTCTACCCGGGGCGGGGAATTACGCGTTACCCCATCACCGGCTACGCATGGAAGTGCATGGGTCGGCCTTCAGACACGCACAGGGAGGAAGAAAGAGAAAGGGAAAGGGAAAGGAAAGAAGAGAAGGTCTCAAACGCCACAGCGGAGAAAAGGGTAAAGAGAAGAGGTAAGGAAAAGAGAAGGACAAAGGAAGGAAGAAGACATACAAGCAAGGAAGAAGAAGAATGCGGTACATTTACAAGCGTCCGTCTCCGGACGTAGGTGCAAACCATACTCCCACCAGAGGGGGAGAAAGTGAAGGAAAGAGCCAGAGGTGAGGGGGGGGGGGGGTGAAGACAGGGGATGGGGAAGGATGCGGAAAGGGAAGGTATGCAGCCCGGAAAGGAAGGAAGGCCACATTAGCTCGGGGCCCCGTGCTCGCTACGCACGTATCCACAAAAGAGTTGTGGATCCCCTGGGGGGCAACACTGTGCTCTCGACACACGGCGGGAGGGACACTCTGTGGTACACAGTCACTGTGAACAAACTTCTACACTAACAGCAGCCCCTGCGTAGCAATAACTGCAAAGCAAAGTGAGGGGCTGTAGACAGACAAGTGATGCACTAATGGCTGTCAAGAGGGTAATGCGTTCTGCAGAATATTATCGAAAAATCTCTCACAAAATGCTAAGAAATTCTGGTCACACGTTAAGGCTGCCATTGGCTCCATATTTCTCTCTGTTCACTCACTCATGATTGACACAAGAAATGAAAATAAGGTAGCAAACCAAAAGCTCAACTACTGGACTCCATTTCCAAATGTACCGAGATACAAATGTGCTGCCCCCATTTAAACTTTAATGGCAATACGTCTCATCTTCGCTGTCGTGCGTGGAGTAGTGTTGGTGGTGTTGAGAAACAGCTGAAAATTCTTCATCTGAGGAATACCATCTCTGTCAGACTCTATGCAGAATTTGGAGCTGAGCTGCCTCTCATTTTAATAGTAATAGACCACCACTGAACAAAAAAACTACCCAACTTGCTCTTTGCTGACATGACATCCTGAAAGTCATGTATCGAGGCAGTCACAAAGATGAAGTATTACTTTACTTCCGAAAACCATTTGATGCAACGATTATTATCGTAAGTACAGTCATATCGGATCTCGAGTGAAATTTGTGACTGGATTGAGAATTTCTTGGTAGGGAGGACACAACACATTTTCTAGGGAAATGTGCCCTTACAGTTCGAGTTGGTGCAAGTTGCATATCAATAACATTAAGGACAATATTAATAGTAACTTCATACACTTCGCAGATGATGTAGTTCTCTACACTGAAGCGCCAAAGAAACTTGTGTAGGCATGCCTATTCAAATACAGAGATATGTAAACAGGCACAATATGGTGCTGCGGTCGGCAATGCTTATATAGGACAACAAGTGTCTGGTGCAGTTGTTAGATCAGTTACTGATGCTACAATGGCAGGTTATCAAGTTTTAAGGGAGTTTGAAAGTGGTGTTATAGTTGCCGCATGACCGATGGGACACAGCAGCTCAGAGGTAGCAATGAAGTGGGCATTTTCCCATACGACCATTTCGTGAGTGTACCGTGAATATCGGGAATCTGGCTGCAGTCGGAGGAAGATCCTACAAGAACGAGGCCAACGACGACTGAATAGATGATGACAGAAGTGCAACCCTTTCGCAAATTGCTGCAGATTTCAGTGCCGGGCCATCAACAAGAATCAGTGTGCGAACCATTCAACAAAACTTCACCGATATGGGCTTTCAGAGCCGAAGGTCCACTCGTGTACCCTCAACAACTGCACGACACAAAAGCTTTATGCCTCACCCGGGCATGTCAACATCGACGCTGGATGTTGATGACTGGAAACATGTTGCTTGGTCGGTCGAGTCTCATTTCAAATTGTATCAAGCGGATGGACTGTTCGAGCTGGTGGAGGCTCTGTAATGGTGTGGAGCGCATGCAGTTCGAGTAATATGGGACCCCTGACATGTCTAGATATGATTGACACGTGACTCGTGCGTAAGCTTACTGTCTGCTCACCTGCATCCATTATGTCCATTGTGCATTCCCAAGGACTTCGGCAATCCCAGCTGGAGAATGCGATGCCCCACATGTCCAGAATTTCTACAGAGTGGCTTCAGGAAGATTGGTGGCCAGCGGAAGTGTTTAAACTCAAAACAAACTGCCCGGACATGAACATTATTGAGCATATCTGGGATGCCTTGAAACGTGCTGCTCAGAAGATTTGTCCAGCTCCTCATACCTTATGGATTTATGGACAGCCCTTCAGGCCATGTCGTGCTGCAGCACTTCTGCGTGCTCCCGCGGACCCTACACGATATTAGGCAAGTGTACCGGTTTCTTTGGTTCTTCAGTCTATAACCAATCACAGCCTGAAGAAAGCTACACAAATATTGAGTCAGATCATGATAAGTTTTCAAACTGATACAAAGATTGACAACTTACTGTAAATGTTAAGAAATGCTAAATTGTGCTCTTCACGATACAAAAAAACCAAGTATCCTGTGACTACAGCATCAGCTAATTATAATTGTAATTGATCAACTGGGTGTAACAATTTGCAGGATTATCAAATCGACTTATCAGACAAGCTCATTCATATGTACAGCAGATAGCACACTTTGGCTTATTGATCAAATACCAAGGAACGCAACAGGAGGTTGCTTACAAATCACTCTTGCAACCCATCCTTATATATTTGCCAAGTGCATGGGAGCTGTGCCAGATATGACTAACAGAGGATATTGAATGTATACAGCGAGGGACAGCAGGAATGGGAGAGCGTCACGGAGCTGCTAATAGAAATGAACTGGTCGGCGCTTGAAGAGAGACACAAACCCCTGCAGGAAAGCCTATTTACAAAGACTCAGAAAACATCTTAAAGGAACGTACTACAACATCCTACGTATCGCTCCAGTAGCAATCGTGAGCAGGTGACATTAAAGTGCACACACAGGCGTTCAAGTGATCATTCTCCCACACTCCTTGCATGCGTGGAAAGGGAAGAGGAGAGGACCTAGTAGCTGCTACAATAGAAAGTACCCTTTGCCATGCACTTCACAGTGATTGGTAGAAACAGACTGTGGTGTTCCCCCCGCCCTGTTCACGAATAGAAAACCACATAAAGTGGTCAACACTAGACCTATATCTATCTGAAAGCGGTCGCATCTCTCGCAAGCTACCTTCATTGCCCCTATGGGAGACTCGCGGCGATGACACCAGAATTATCACACTGCGGTTCTGGAACTCCGGTTCTCTAAATTTTATTGGTTTTCGGGCCTATTCCAGCCGTGCACCAAAGTAGCGAATTTGGCAGCGTACATACTTCTCTGGTGGCTGCGACGTTACCTCTCACTCATGTTCTTGCTGAACAGCTTCTCGAACCAGCATCCCGTACGAGCAAATCAATTGTGACTTTGCCTGTGGTTACTCGTATCTTAGGTAAGTGGGCTATGCACGGCTCTGTTTACAAAAGAAATGCCCTATAATGTACGGTTCGAGCCGCACACATCTGCTTTTATGTCCAGCAACTAACTCCCTGCAAATACCTGCCTGTAGCTGTGATCCTACAGTCAAACAGGCCATCCACTGGCTACAATTGCGAATTAATAAAATGCCAAAAAATACTAAATGAAAGATGAATGAACAACAAATTACAGACGTTAGATGGAAACGTTTTTATTAATATACACTCCTGGAAATGGAAAAAAGAACACATTGACACCGGTGTGTCAGACCCACCATACTTGCTCCGGACACTGCGAGAGGGCTGTACAAGCAATGATCACACGCACAGCACAGCGGACACACCAGGAACCGCGGTGTTGGCCGTCGAATGGCGCTAGCTGCGCAGCATTTGTGCAACGCCGCCGTCAGTGTCAGCCAGTTTGCCGTGGCATACGGAGCTCCATCGCAGTTTTTAACACTGGTAGCATGCCGCGACAGCGTGGACGTGAACCATATGTGCAGTTGACGGACTTTGAGCGAGGGCGTATAGTGGGCATGCGGGAGGCCGGGTGGACGTACCGCCGAATTGCTCAACACGTGGGGCGTGAGGTCTCCACAGTACATCGATGTTGTCGCCAGTGGTCGGCGGAAGGTGCACGTGCCCGTCGACCTGGGACCGGACCGCAGCGACGCACGGATGCACGCCAAGACCGTAGGATCCTACGCAGTGCCGTAGGGGACCGCACCGCCACTTCCCAGCAAATTAGGGACACTGTTGCTCCTGGGGTATCGGCGAGGACCATTCGCATCCATCTCCATGAAGCTGGGCTACGGTCCCGCACACCGTTAGGCCGTCTTCCGCTCACGCCCCAACATCGTGCAGCCCGCCTCCAGTGGTGTCGCGACAGGCGTGAATGGAGGGACGAATGGAGACGTGTCTTCAGCGATGAGAGTCGCTTCTGCCTTGGTGCCAATGATGGTCGCATGCGTGTTTGGCGCCGTGCAGGTGAGCGCCACAATCAGGACTGCATACAACCGAGGCACAAAGGGCCAACACCCGGCATCATGGTGTGGGGAGCGATCTCCTACACTGGCCGTACACCACTGGTGATCGTCGAGGGGACACTGAATAGTGCACCGTACATCCAAACCGTCATCGAACCCATCGTTCTACCATTCCTAGACCGGCAAGGGAACTTGCTGTTCCAACAGGACAATGCATGTCCGCATGTATCCCGTGCCACCCAACGTGCTCTAGAAGGTGTAAGTCAACTACCCTGGCCAGCAAGATCTCCAGATCTGTCCCCCATTGAGCATGTTTGGGACTGGATGAAGCGTCGTCTCACGCGGTCTGCACGTCCAGCACGAACGCTGGTCCAACTGAGGCGCCAGGTGGAAATGGCATGGCAAGTCGTTCCACAGGACTACATCCGGCATCTCTACGATCGTCTCCATGGGAGAAGAGCAGCCTGCATTGCTGCGAAAGGTGGATATACACTGTACTAGTGCCGACATTGTGCATGCTCTGTTGCCTGTGTCTATGTGATTGTGGTTCTGTCAGTGTGATCATGTGATGTATCTGACCCCAGGAATGTGTCAAAGTTTTCCCTTCCTGGGACAATGAATTCACGGTGTTCTTATTTCAATTTCCAGGAGTGTAGAATAAGACACCCAGTTCTGTTGAATAATGGTATGCTGTCTGTATTATAATGCTTATTCTAAATATACTTTCCTGAATAAATCTTACTAAATGCTGTAAAGTCGCGTTGAGGCCGTTACGAGAATGGTGACAGATTCCCCAAACTAAACAGTCATCCATTTCCTTATAGTAGTACAAGAAAATATTCACCATCTAAAAACAATTCAGAGTTCAGAATGGCAATGAACACAGTAACACACAAGAGATATCAAATGGAAAGTCATGCTCTGTTTATTCTCAATTCCGTAATGCAATCGGTAGTCCCTTCAGACAAAGTATTGTAGTGGCCGTTAACGGCCCATAATCGGTCACCTGAAAGACCGTATAACACACGTTACCAAAAGCAGATAGTCAATTTCTGTAATGATGTGCCAACTGAGGATTTAAGTATGTATCACACCAGTTGAAGATGGGTTAAATTCTGAAATGTATGTTGGCACAAATAAAAGGTCACTCAAAGTGGCTGCTTGCTACATTGTTTAAAGCAATAAAGAAATTTGTTTAGTTTAAGGTTATGCATTATCTTCATTGTTTTTAACACTGATCTCTGAAATTTATCTATTTAAAGAAAGAACTGGAATGGATATATGCTAGAAGGCCTATGGTACATCCAGAAGACAATATCTTCAGGCTGTCCAGTGAAGACAATTTCTGAGAAATGTTCCAACTAGACTGCTGCCCAAACACATAAATATGCACCGTGAGCTGTTTTCAAAACTGTCTCCTGATAGGTGGTGGTTGTTGGGATGTTTAAGGGGGACTAAACAGCGAAGGTCATCAGTCCCCCATTCCAAAATCAGGCGAGCCGAAAATCTACGGAGCAGATAAAAACCAAAGGGGGAGGAGACGTCCCCCCAGGCGCTAAAAGAACACAAATGCAGCAACAAACACTACAGACAAGAACAGGACAGAGGAACACTAGACAGAAAGAAACAGAAGAAAGGAGGATGGCCGGAGACTGGTTGACTGACCATGAGAAAAAAAAGGAAAGAGTCAACCATCTGACGGCACACCAGAACAGCAACAGACACAAGGACAAAAGACACAGAAAGGGAAAGGCGCAGGACCTCCCTAAATCGAACCATAAAAACAACTACTACGGATAAAATGTAAAACATTGTCAGCCAAGGAGGCATCGTCGGATAAAACCAAAGCCAAAGTGCCCGGGAGATTAAAAGATTGCCGGAGTGTGCGCAGTCGAGGACACTCCAGCAAAATGTGGCCGACCGTCAGCCAGGACCCACACCGACACAAGGGGGGATCCTCCTGACGCAACAGATGGCCGTGCGTCAGGTATGTATGGCCAATGCGCAGCCGACACAGGACTACCGAGTCCCTGCGAGAAGCCCGCAGGGAGGAACGCCACACATCGGTCGTCCCCTTGACAGCCCGCAGTTTATTCGGGGCTGTCATGCCACGCCACTCAGCAGCCCACATCCCAATCAGCTTACGGCGCAACACCATCTGCTGGTCGCGAGCCGTAAGGCCGACCTCCAAAGCCGGGGCGTCGATCGCCCCTTTGGCCACCCTGTCTACACGTTCGTTCCCTGGGATGCCAACATGACCAGGTGTCCAAACCAAGACCACCGAACGACCAGAAGAGGCAATGGCGGAAATAGTCTCCTGAATGGAGGACACCAGAGGAGAGGAGGGATAGCAGCGGTCGATGGCCTGAAGGCTGCTCAGGGAGTCACTGCAGATCACGACGGACCTACCTGAGCAGAAACGCATATGCTCAAGAGCGCGCAATATGGCCACCAGCTCTGCAGTAAAAATACTGCAGCCAGCCGGCAAGGAGCGCTGCTCAACATGAGCAGCATGAGCAAAAGAGTAGGCAGTGCGACCATCAACCAGGGAACCATCAGTGTAGACAGTCTCACAGTCCGAAAATGAGGCGAGGAGAGCAAGAAAACGGCGACGGAGGGCCACAGGCGGAACCGAGTCCTTGGGTCCCTGTGCCAAGTCCAGACGGACGGACGGACGGGACAAACACCAGGGAGGCGTAGGTGCACGGACCCGGAAGGGAGGCGGAAGAGGGAATGAACCCAATTCCGACAGCAGGGACTGAACGCCGACAGCGACGGAAAGCCCAGACCTAGGTCGCCGTTCGGGCAGATGGAGGACCATGGCAGGTAAGAGCAGGCGACGATTGGGATGGCCTGGCGAGCAATGCACATGGACAGCATAGTCGGCGAGCAGTCGATGGCGGCGAATCCGCAGCGGGGGAACCCCGGCCTCCACCAGTAGACTATCCACGGGGCTCGTACGAAAAGCGCCAGTTGCAAGCCGGACCCCACAGTGGTGTATGGGGTCTGACAACTTCAACACTGAGGGTGATGCAGACACATAGGCCAGGCTCCCATAATCAAGCCGAGACTGCACAAGGGCTCTGTACAATCGCAGCAGCGTGCAGCGATCCGCACCCCAAGACGTGTGGCTAAGGCAGCGGAGGGCGTTGAGGTGCCGCCAGCATTTTTGCTTCAGCTGAGTAATATGAGGAGCCCATGTGAGCCGGGCATCAAACACGAGTCCCAAGAAGCGGCAAGTGTCCACCACTTCAAGCAGGTGGCAGTCGAGGTAAAGTTCAGGATGAGGGTGGACCGTCCGACGCCTGCAGAAGTGCATAACCTGAGTCTTGGCAGCAGAGAACTGAAAACCATGAGTCAGAGCTCATGATGCTGCCTTGCGAACGGCGACTTGCAGCCTGCGTTTGGCGACTCCCGTAGTCGTGGAGCTGAATGAGATGCAGAAGTCGTCGGCATACAAAGAAGGAGACACCGACGACCCCACTGCTGCAGCCAAACCATTAATGGCCACTAAAAATAAGGAGACGCTCAACACCGAGCCCTGCGGGACCCCATTTTCCTGTATATAAGAGGAACTAGAGGTGGCACCGACTTGCACCCAGAAAGAGCGGCGCAATAAAAAGCTTTGAAGAAAAGCCGGGAGCCGACCACGAAGACCCCACCCATGCAACGTGGCGAGGATGTGATGCCTCCATGTGGTGTCATACGCCTTCCGCAGATCGAAAAATACAGCAACGAGATGCTGACGTCGGGCAAAAGCCGTACGGACAGCAGATTCCAGCCGCACCAAATTGTCCACTGCAGACCGGCCCCGACGGAAGCCACCCTGGGATGGAGCGAGGAGACCGTGCGACTCAAGGACCCAACACAAACGCCGCCCCACCATACGTTCGAGCAATTTGCACAAAACGTTGGTGAGGGTAATGGGACGATAGCTGTCCACCGCCAGTGGGTCCGCACCGGGCTTCAAGATGGGGACAATAACACCCTCTCGCCATTGCGACGGGAACACGCCTTCGCTCCAAATGCGATTAAATATCGCGAGAATGTGTCTCTGGCAGTCCCTGGAGAGATGCTTCAGCATCTGCGCGTGGATGCAGTCTGGGCCTGGTGCTGTATCAGGGCAATCGGCGAGGGCAGCGAGGAATTCCCTCTCGCTGAAAGGAACGTTGTATTGTTCAGAATGACGCGTGTGGAATGAGAACGGCGTCCGCTCGGCTCGCTCCTTTAGAGAGCGAAAGGCGGGGGGATAGGATGCAGTCGCAGAGCTCTGAGCAAAGTGCGCGGCTAGCCGTTCAGCAATGGCGGCAGCGTCCGTGCAGACAGCGCCGTCCAAGGAGAGCCCAGGGACACCCATAGGGGTCTGGGATCCATAAATCCGCCGGATCCGGGACCACACGAGCGAGGGGGAGACACGGGAGCCCAGGGATGAGACGTACCTCTCCCAGCACTCCTGCTTACGCCGTGCAATAAGACGACGGGCGAAGGCACGGAGCCTCTTAAAGGCGATGAGGGTCTCCAGAGACGGGTGCCGCCTATGACGCTGGAGAGCCCGCCTACGGTCGCGAATAGCCTCAGCAATCTCCGGCGACCACCAGGGGACAGCCTTCCTCCGAGGGAGGCCAGAAGATCGGGGGATGAAAGCCTCGGCCGCTGAAATGATGGACGTGGTTAAAACACGGACCACCTCGTCAATGTCACCCTGTGGGGGAGACTCAATGGTTGCAGCGGAAGTAAAAGCTGGCCAGTCAGCCCTGTGGAGAGCCCAGCGGGGCAGGCGCCCAGAAGAATGACACTGGGGTAGTGACAAATAGATGGGAAAATGGTCACTACCACACAGGTCAGGATGCACTCTCCAGTGGAAGGATGGGACAAGTCCAGGGCTGCAAATAGAGAGATCTATGGCCGAGAACGAGCCATGGGCCACACTGAAATGCGTGGGAGCACCGGTGTTCAAGAGGCTAAGATCGAGCTGAGCCAATACATGCTCCACGGCCCGACCGCGGTCATCTGAGGCAGTCCCACCCCATAGAGGGTTATGGGCATTGAAATCGCCCAGAAGCAGCAACGGTGGCGGGAGTTGAGCCAGCAGCGCAGCCAAGACATGTCGGGGGAGCTCCCCATCTGGAGGAATGTAAACAGAGCAAATAGTAATAGCCGGCGAGAGCTCAACCCTGGCAGCAACTGCCTCTAAAGGCGTCTGAAGGGGTACTGGCGAGCTACAGACAGAGTGGTGAACAAAGAGGCAAACCCCACCTGATGCTCGTTGACAGGCAGCACGGTTCTTATAGTATCCCCGATAACCACGAAGGGCGGGGGTCCGCAGTGCTGGAAACCAGGTTTCCTGCACAGCAATGCAGAGAACAGGGGAATCACGCAGAAGCATTCGGAGCTCAGGCAGGTGGCGGAAATAACCGCCGCAGTTCCGTTGGAGAATGGAAGCAGGAAGGGACTGGGAGGGCGTGAATGCGACTAAGAGGCAGACAGCGCTTCAGAGCCAACTGCCGCCACCGGGGGAGAGTCAGCTGAGTCCATAGGAGAGGCCCCCAAGGGTTCCGTGAGGGCGAGATCTGCGGCAGAGGCGAGGATCTCCACCTCATCCCCGGAGCCAGGACTATGGACAGCAGGCGGTGCTGAAACCGCCGGAACGTCCTTCTTCTTGGACACATTCCGTTCCTTCTTCTCGCATCTGCCCTTAGGGTGAGAGGGCTGGGAGAGCTCTGAAGGAGCGTCGGAGGCTGACGACGACGCAGAAGCCCTACGACCAGCAGGTGGCGGAACCTTCAGCCACTGGCTGACATCTGGCCGGGAAGGAGAAGAAACGGAGGAAGGGAGAGCCCCAAGGGACCCCTTCCGCGAGAGAGGAACCGGCGGAGGCAACGCCGCCGGAGAAGGAGGGGGAGGAATCGAGCCTCCCGGTTGTGGAGCAGATGTCACTCCCGAAGTAAGCTTGGGGGGAGCGACAGAAGAGGGTGTGCCCCCAACTGCTAAGGGGGCAACAGAGGAAGGCTTGCCCCCAGGCACGAGGGGGGCAGACAGAGATACACGGCCCTGAGGGCCCACTGAAGGCGGCACAGATGAGGCGACAACCGTCGCTCGCGTGGGCGACGATAACGTGGCTGCAGCATAAGATGGTCGAAGGGAAGCAGGATACAACCTTTCATATTTCAGTTTTGCCTCTCGATAAGTAAGCCGGTCCAGGGTCTTAAATTTCATGATCTTCCGCTCCTTATGAAGAACGGGGCAATCCGGCGAGCATGGAGAGTGGTGCTCCCCACAGTTGACACATACAGGCGGGGGCGCACATGGAGAATCGGGATGAGAGGGGCGTCCGCAATCTCGACATGTAGCGCTGGATGGGCAACGGGAGGACATATGCCCAAACTTCCAGCACTGGAAGCACCGCATCGGGGGAGGGACGTATGGCTTCACGTCGCAACGGTAAACCATTACCTTGACCTTCTCAGGCAAGACATCACCCTCGAAGCCCAAGATAAAGGCACCGGTGGCCACCCTGTTAGCCTTGGGCCCTCTATGCACACGACGGACAAAATGGACGCCACGTCGTTCCAAGTCGGCTCTCAGCTCGTCATCGGATTGTAACAAGAGGTCACGATGATAAATAATCCCCTGGACCATATTTAAGCTACTGTGGGGAGTGACGGTAACAGGGACGTCGCCCAGCTTATCGCACAAGAGCAACGCTCGTGACTGGGCTGGGGAGGACGTCTTGAGGAGGATGGACCCATTCCTCATTTTAGACAACCCCGCCACTTCCCCAAACTTATCCTCCAGGTGTTCCACAAAAAACAGAGGCTTCGTCATAAGAAAGGAGTCACCATCAGTCCTGCTGCAGACAAGGTATTGTGGTACGTAAGGCTCCCGCTTGGCACTAGATCGGCATCCCTCCCATGGTGCAGCCAACGAGGGGAACGACTGAGGGTCATATTGTGCAGCATCAAAGTCGACTCTACCACGCTTAGAGACGCTGGTGGCCGTGCGACCACCAGCTTGGTGTGATTTATTGCGCTTCATTGCGCCACATCCGCCCAGATGCCACCTACTCCAAACGAGGGCTCTCCCCAAGGGCGCCACACAGCCAAAGCAACGGGTACCTGGCCGATATCCCATTGCCTGGAGTCCCCGTGCCCCAGACAAGATGGGCACATACTCCTTGGCATGCATGGGGAGGAAACAGCTCTGGCATCTGTAGTGCGATCCCTGCGTGGTCAGGGGGCTACCACCAAGAGGGTACATGACGACCCCACCACAACGGACTGGCTACCGTGCTGGATTTTAGGTGTTGAAAGGGTCCACAGCTGTCGTAGGCGCTAAGAAGAAGAGTGCGCACAAGGCGAGAAGGAGACAACCCAGAAGATGTTGGGCGTAGTCTCCCCCCACACGACAATAGGTAACATGCAAGATGGTGGAGCATGATGGACCAATAGAAAAACACCATGTAAGGTGTCCTTCCCCAAATGGCACGCACTAAGAACGGAAATTTGGAAATAAAAGGAGGTCAAACCCAAGAGGGGACCATCACAGAAGGCCGAAACGTTTGAGACTCCTTTTAGTCACCTCTTACGACAGGCAGGAATACCGCGGGCCTATTCTTACCCCCGAACCTGCAGGGGGATGTCTCCTGATATTCTGAATGAAATGGCTACTTATGTTCTCAGTAGTAGACACAGACCTCCTAGCTTGCCCCTGCCTGGACTTCATTCTACTCAACTCCCATGACCATTAATCAGTAGAACATCTCAGTCCAGTCTCCCACCCCACCCCCCATCCCCCACCCCTCCCCCCTCCCTGAGCACACCCATGCTTGCTCATGCTCTCTCTCTCTCTCTCTCTCTCTCTCTCTCTCTCTCTCTCTCTCTCTCTCTCTCTCTGGCAAAAGTAAGAAATTGAAATTGTGCCTAGCCTCTGATCAATCAAAGTGATAGACAACTGGAAATGTGACAACATTTAAAAAGTAATAGGAGTGCGTTTTTCTTTGTGCACAGTAACAAAGTTTGATACAGAATGAAATTGGAACATATTTCTCATGGATGAGTACTGCTTACTTGTGAACTCTAAATGGATGGCAAAATTAATTGAGTCAAAAGAGCAGTCTGACAACACCTGATGAATCTGGTGTTTTGCTAGCATCATAAGAGGTTTACAGTTTTCTTTTAATACATCTCTCATGTAAGTGATGTAGTACTTTAGGAGCACAGATTTCAACTTTTCTGAATGACAGCCCAGTGGTGCTTGCAAGTTGTAAAGTAGCACTTGACACTGCAAGAGCTGGAAAATCATTTTCTAATGCCAAGTTGATAAAAGAATGCATTAATGATGCTGCAGATGTTCTGCGTCCACTGAATGCAAATTGATTTGGAATAATCAGTCCTCCTTGGCAGACTGTACATCAATTACCAGCAATTAATAAATTGCAGGACTACACTGCATTTTCCATCACACTTGATGGGTCCACAGACTTTTGAGGTAGTTTGCAAGTAGTGATTAATGTCCAAGATGAAAATGCTGATCTGATATAACTGCGTATGTTATTTTAAGATATTAAGTCCAAAACATTCTAACAGTGACTAAATCTACACCATATTTCCTTCTTTGAACAACTTGGTGTACAGCACTAAATTCAAATTTTGAATTGTAGACTTCAATGTGAAAGTCATACTGAAGTCATATTAAAGTAGTTGTTAAAATGTCTGCTGAAGAAAAGGTAAATACTTGGAAAGTAAAAGTTATCTTTGAACATTTGGGTATTCATTACAATTATGAAGCTTGTGGCTATGTCAAAAACCATAAGCTATCTTTTGACTAGGTTTCAGCTGATCCATGTGTTTATCACAGAAACAAAGGAAGTGATCTATTAATTGCAGCTGTTTACGTATTTTGTAACAATATACAACAGAAAATTGCATTTAAGCAACAACTAAAGGAACAACTTAAACTAAAGGACCTTGGAGAAGTATCCCATTGTCTAGGGTTGACTCAAAATAATACTTCCAAAATAAACACAATAAACATTCCATACAAGACAAAATGTTTATTCCTGACCCTCACAAATGAATCAGAAATAGTATAAATAATACACCATTTGAAAACAAAAAAACATTGAGGGACTAGATGGTATACCCACTAAACTAATTAAATGCTGTTTGCAGTGGGTGTAAAGTCATTAGCCTGTCTGATAAACGTACCCATAGAAAAAGGAATGTTTCCAATGCGACTGAAAAAGAGTAAGGTAATCCCTATACATAATGGAGGCTGCACAAACAATCGAGGAAATTGCAGACCTATCACTATTACACCTGTACTATCTAAAATACTAGAAACCGTAATAGAAGATGGAATATTAAATTTTATACAAACATGCAGTATTCTTAATGATGAACAACATGGATTCAAAAATGGCAAATCTATCAAAACAGCAGTAGCTGAATTCGTAACACCTGTAACTAAAGCATTTGGTGAATAGAAAAGAGTCTACATAGGTCCAGGAACATACTGCAAAGCATCTGACTGTGTACACAATGACAACCTATTAGAAAAGCTACATTGTTATGGTATAAGGCAAAAAGTAGTAGACAACATTAAATCACTTTTGGAAAATAGAAAGCAATGTGTGGAAATAAAGCAAAAATTAAAAAATAAAATTACAAGTGTCTTTTCAAATTTTGAAACTGTGAAATATAGAATTCCTTAAGAATCCATCCTTGGTACACTACTTTTCATTCTGTATGTTAATGATATGACCAAATCAGAACCTGATAGTGTAGTCATGCATGCAGGTGACATTCATTTGTTATTACCAGTTCTAAAACAGATGACCTGTAAGAGAAGGCTTCACTAATAATGAAAAGTGGAAACAATTATTTCAGGGAAACAGTCTCTCTATAAATGGAAACAAAACAACATATATGCAGATACATGCAAACAAAAAACACACTTTGAACAAGATCACTGTCAGGTTTGGAGATCTACAACTAAAAGAGACAGACAGCAATAAATTTCTAGTTGTTACAGTGGATAGGTATATGATGTGGGTGAATCACATAAATAATATTTGCAGCAAAATAGGTTCAAGCATATTTCTGATGAGAAGAATGTCAAAGTTGGTAAATAGACCAACTCTTCAAGCAATGTACTATGGACTACTCCATTTGCACCTCAAATATGACATCCTGGTTTCAAGAATTGATGCAAATGTGCACACACAAAGGGTATTAAGATTACAGGAGAGTGCAGTATGATGCATTGCAAAAATGTCACCTAGAGAATCCTGCAGAAATAAATTCAGGGAGCTAAAAATTTTAACAGTAGCATCAGTATATACAGGGTGAGAATGACTGATATTATTCCATTGCAATTTGATAAGAAGGGGGAATACATATGGCACAAGAAAAAAAAGTTTGAAAATTGATCAATAAATGGTGCTGCATGTGCCAGAATACGTAAATGAAAATGTGTCATGCACATGACCCACTAAAGTTGGTATAAACATGCTGGGTAGATGGCCTTTCCTCCATTTGCATCTTTGAGATTGTCCACGTCTATCTCAATGCAGGATCACGCCCTGCTTTTAAAGCTTTATTACAAGAATGATGACTGTGCACATGTTGCTCTGCAGTAGTTCTGAACACTGAAGGGTTTGAAAAAAGGCGTTGGACCAATGACTGCCATGGGTGTGGAGAAAATGACTTGGAAATTCAAAAAGACAGGTTCTTTTGGTGTGCAACCAGGTAGAGGAAGGAAATGAATTGATTTGACATCAGTGGAAGCAGTGGCCACAGCAATGCAGGAGATGACTGGTGGTGCACAAACATGTAGTGTATGGAGAATTGCCTGGACATTGGACATATCCATGAGCATGGTGCATAAAATCCAATGAAATATCCTTCTTTGCTGTCCATTCAAAATCATCCATGTGCTCGAGTTGCTTCCTGTTGACCTGCCAGTAAGAGAATTTATTGCTTGCATGGAAGTGGACAAAGGTCTCTAAGACAAAGATTGGCTGTCCACAAAATCTTTTACAGCCAAAGCCCACTTCCATCTGACAGGAAATGTCAACACACAGACTTGTCAAATATGGGCAATGGAAAATCCACACGCATGTCAACCAATACTACTTCACCCTGCAAAGGTAACTCTGTGGTGCTGGTTTATGGCATCATTTATCATAGGGCCATTTTTTTTTTAAAGAGACAGGTGCTTCCAGTCCTGTTAGCTGTACCATCACTGGTAAGTGCTATGAGTCTCTTTTGCACAACTATGTCATTCCAGCTCCCCAACAGTGTAGATGGGATAATTTTTATGCAAGATGTTGCACCTCCACACATTGCAAATCCAGTTAAGCAGCTGCTGAAACACCATTTAGGAAATACTAGAATTATCAGCTGCCATTTCCCTATCAGTGGCAATGGCCTTGCCACAGTGGATACTCCGGTTCCCGTCAGATCACCGCAGTTAAGCGCTGTCGGGTGTGGCCGGCACTTGGATGGGTGACCATCCGTGCCGCCATGTGCTATTGCCATTTATCAGGGTACACTCAACCTTGTGATGCCAACTGAGGAGCTACTCAACCGAATAGTAGCGGCTCCAGTCAAAGAAAACCATCATAACGACCGGGAGAGCAGTGTGCTGACCACATGCCCCTCCTATCCACATCCTCATCTGAGGATGACACACCGGTCGGAAGGTCCCGATGGGCCACTTGTGGCCTGAAGATGGAGTGCTTTATTTCCCTATCACCTAACCTTAATCTTTGAAAGATGATGTATTCAGTGTTCTTATTGCAGATAGCCCCACAGCCAAAAGTCACAAACTTAGCTCCATTGAAGGTACACATTGTGCAACACATTCTGAATGTGACCCTGGAAACACTTCGATCAGTTGTGAAACATGCTGTTTCTTGATTTCAACTTGTTGCAGAAAATGGTGGACAGCATACATGTTTTGCGCCAGCCACATGGAAATTAATAAGTAATTTGACTTTGACTGGTGCTTTTTATGCAGGTTTTGGCCTTAGGATAATTAAAACCCTATTTTTGTCATTGGATGTGATATGACATTGCAGTGATGGATGGGCTTACGTAACTAACAGCATCTAAAATGTAGACTTCCACACCTGGATACGTGGATATGTCTTGTCCATTATAATTATCTGGGCTGTTATGCCATGGTCGGTTGATGAATTCTGTGTCAATTCCCAACGTTTCGTCCCCGTCTGCGGGAGACATCTTCAAGGGTGTCTGTAGCTCAATGGAAGGTCCAACACACCCACTGGCTCGCTACTGTCTGCTGCTAAATTCCGTGTCCGTGCGCTCCGACGCCAAGGCGTGATGTCATGTTTTGAAAACGTCAGTGCAATTGGCTGCTGTCCGTTGCCATTGGTCATCGTTGCCATTGGTCATCGTTGCCATTGGTCATCGTTGCCATCACCCAGTAGTACACATCATCTTTAACACCAGCATCCATATACCGTTACATTTCACGCCCTCCTCCTTTTGACTGAAATTATTAGGATGTTTAGCGATTTCGATTGCCTCCCTGTAGAGCCTCTCGTACTATCCGCTTGTGGCCGCTAGTACTTGCGTCTCCTCGAAACGAATATGGTGATTCCCTGGCTGGAAAGCATGCTCCACAACAGCTGATCATTCCATTTCTCCTCTTCTAAAATTGCCCTTGTGCTCTTCCAACCATTTTGAAATGCTGGCAAACCATTGGAAAAAGCTGGAGTGTATAGGATCCCATGCAGCTGTGGAGATGTTTATGTGGGTACCACTAAAAGAACTGTTTCAAAACGCTTGGAAGAGCACAAGGGCAATTGTAGAAGAGGAGAAATGGAATGATCCATTGAGCTGAAGAACCCCTTGAAGATGTCTCCCACAGACAGGGACAAAATGTTGGGAACTGACACAGAATTCATCTACCGACCACGGCATAACAGCCTGGATAATTATAATGGACAACTAATAGCATCATACCTGTACACCCATGCACACTGAGCAGTACTGTTTGTTTAGTGTCAGATGTACACTTTAGACATTGTTGTATGATGCATTTGTGATTTGCTGTTGACCACTATTAAATTATGATGTTTACAGTGCCATCTATTGCTACATTTTATAAGTATTTATTTTCTTCTTCGATGATATTCCATTGCAATTTGCTGACATTCTGACTAGTGGTGTTATTTCTACAGTGGCATGAAAGTTTAACTTTAACTAGAATAACCCTCTGTATATGAAACAATTATTTACATAAAAACTACATGCACTGCATTGCTAAACAGAGAATATCAGGAACATAATACAAGAATAAAAAATGACTGTCTGTTAATTTTAGCCTACTTCCTTCTATATGATAAAGAACCTGTAAATTATGGATGCATACTGTACAACAGTTTACCACAGTATATAAAGATAACGGAAACTTTCTCTCTTATTAAAAGAAAATGAAAAAGCCATTTAATCAATATTTGCCCTTACAGTGTAAAGGAATACCTTGAAATAAAAAATTAAATAGTGTGTCAGTATACATTGCAAAGGGAAACTGCAACAAATGTAAAACAAAATCACTTCAAGTATATCTGATGTACAAAATAATATTTTGTGTCGTAACACCGCTGCTGCTTTTTTCTCTCCTTTTTGTCTTTTTTTTCTTGGTAGTGCAGAGTGAAGAAAGATATACAGACAGATGAACTATATTATCATTGGTGCCCTCTATAATGTACTTTTGATGAAATTTTTTGTGAAAATTCTATAAAATATATGTATATTTACTATCTTTTTGTAACGAGCAAATATATGTTAGTGAAAAAATACAGTTTTATATATCAATTTGTGTACGACTGCATTTATAGTCCGACTCTATGTATATGTGAGCTTTATGTAAACATGGGGTGTCCAATATCATTGTGAGAAATGATCCACAGCTAGATAAACAACATAAAATACACGAAATAACTTCAACCAAGTGAGTGAACAACATGCTTAGGTTGTTATGAGTTTTTCAAAATGTGTCATTTCCTTCTTTGAACTTCTTAGTGACTGTTATAAGGTTGTGTGATGGATTTCGCATGTCGGCCTGAGTCTTGTGAAAGTTGTTTGAATAGTGAAAAGTGGAGAAAGATCTAATGTTTGTGATACATTGTTTGCTCTCAGTTTCACAATCAGGAAGTCTCAATAACAGATGTGTGATCAACAGTGACATTTGCATTCAATAGGCTGGGAGCAGTGCCTCCTCTCAGTCAAAGCAACAGAAATCTGTTATGTCCGCACTATAACACAACAAATATTCTGTTATAACCAATTTTACTTGACCTTCTGTCACTCAAAACAAAACTTAAGTTCGACTACACAACACTTCGCTGGCAGTAGCGCCAAGGAGAAATCAGAGTCAGTAGTAGAGAATGCAAGTCCAAACCACTGCCAACCAGTCGATACCGACACGTTGCTAGTTTCCAGCCAAGGAGGCCACAGTACTGTTCGGTCGTCATGAATCCAGCAGCGGGGTAGTAACACAGTCATCGGCGAAGATCGAACTGGTTAAACGGGCTCGGGGAGCTCGCTTAAATCCGCATGTCCAGCCAATCAGAGTGTTGGTAGATGGCGCCCTTATATGGTTGCTCACTCTGGTGGCAAGGGCAGCGCCGCCAGGGTAATCCGTATCAATAGTGGTGTGTACGCTGCCGCTAATCCCATGCTGACGCGTTCACTTGCGCCAGTTGTTGACATAGTGTACAGCACCAGCAGTACTCGCTGTGTGCCACGCGTGTTGTAGCACGCCGCGCCGAGTTGACGGCTGCTGTGTGGCGGCCAATACAACACTCCTCCCCTCTTGAGAAGCTGTAAAACAGCAAGAATGTATGAATGACACATCCATTGGTTCCTCATCAGAGCTATGTGGGCGGGTTGTGGAATAGGGTCAGAAATGACCTCTTTTGTGTCAAGGGACTCGTTCGTTCGTTCCTTCCTTCCTTACTTCCCAACAAACAGAAGGTGGGCGTAATGGCATTTCCTCATCAGAGGATGAAACTTATGTGGAGGATCTTCCTGCTGTACGCGGGCAGGTCCGGCGAGGGGCGGTGTAGGAGCCGGGTCAACTGCAGGGGGATGTGGTGGATGGCCGGCCTCGGCTTCCCCCGTCGCCGTGAGGCTGTGCTGGAAGCGTTCAAGACCACCCAAGCGCTGCAAAAACGAGCCCGTCAATGGTGTTGGGTGTTTGCCACCGAGACGTGCGGAGTGGCAGAGAGGCAGGGGGCTGCACAATGGATGTCTGCGACAGCAATGCACTTTCTGAGGTTGCCTGAAGGCCGCCCACTGGAACTAAGAGATCAGATACAGGTGGAGGCGGGCAAGGTGGCTGGGACACAGCTGTGTGGAGTTCCCACTGTTTGATGTCCGCGGTCTGTGAGTGCATGGACCGGAGGTGGAGTTGATTAGAGTATTGCATCACCTCCCGGTCCTGGAGCTGAACCTGGAAGACTTTCCTTCCACGTTGTTGTAAGACGTGGCCTGGCACCCAGTTAGGTCGGTTGCCGAACCCCCAGGCCCAGACAGGTGTGCCGGGGCGGCAGCGTGTCATCTGCGGTGGTGGCACAGGCTTCAGGGCAGGCAGCAGGAGATTCAGCAGTGTCCGAGGCTGCCGGCTGTGGAGCATATCCTCTGGGCTCTTGTCACGCACGGGTGTGGATCTATAAGAACTAAGAAACAGCGTTAGTGCATTAGCGGTATTATGCTCCGTCACATACTACTTCATCTGTTGCTTAAAGGTTCGCACCATGTGTTCCGCCTCCCCGTTAGATTGAGGGGGGAAAGGGTGGTGTCGGGACATGGCGGATGCCATGATTGAGGCAAAAGTCAGAGAACTCATGGCTGCGGAATTGTGGGCCATTGTCTGTCACAAGTATTTCTGGCAGGCCTTCAATGGCGAAAATCTTATCCATCGCCGCGAGAGTGACAGAGGTGGATGTGGAGCTGCATCGGACCACAAACGGAAACTTGGAGTAATCATCGACGAGTACCAAAAACATTTCATTGGAAAAAGGTCCCACAAAAATGTGCGTGCACGCATTCCAAGGCTGGGAGCAGAGTGGCGAAGAGGTGATCGTCTGCTGTGGCGCCACCTGCTGGTCCTGGCAGGCGGGGCAGGTGCATACCAAATCTTCGATGGCGGTGGTTAGTCCCGGCCAGTAGACAAAACGACGAGCAAGGAGTTTGGTTCTTGTTATGCCCCAGTGGCCAACATGAAGTAACTTCAACACCTGCAGGCAGAGGGATTTGGGAACCATAACCCACGGATGACTATCGTCCGATGCCAGCAAAACCACTCCATCATTTAGGAGCAGCTGATGTTTCACAGAGAAAAATTGGCGGAAAGCAGGAGAAGAGTGTGGAGGTGACCACTCTGGCAACCTCTGATGATCAAGCTGCGGACTAGTTGAAGGTCCTCATCGGTGCCTGTGGCCGTTGCAACCATCCACCACAGCCTGTGCCTCCTCATCAATCTGAAAGCAAAGTAGTTCTTCAGAGTCGAAATCCTGATCTGGGCAACAAGAAAGTCACGACAGGGCATTCAGCGTTGGGATGTTCTGAGGTTTTGTGGTAGTGGATTGAATAATTGTAGTGAGCTAGAAACAGTGCCCACCGTTGCAGGCGATGCGCAGTCCTGTCCAGAACTCTGGACGCCAGATTGAAAAGGGCTATTAAGGGTTTGTGGTCGGTAATTAGGTGGAACTTGATTCCGTACAAGAAAGCGTGAAACTTCTTGAGGGCGAAAATAATCGCCAATGCCTCTTATTCAATTTGTGAATATCCACGTTGGGCGTCTGTGAGAGTTTTCAAAGCATAGGTGACAGAACGCTCGGAACCATCAGGATATTTGTGAGCCGAGACAGCAACAGATGCATCAGACTTTGGCATTGGTGCTAACACAACCTGTCTGCCTGGCTCAAACCGTGCCAGACAAGGAGCCGTGAGAAGGTGACTTTTTAGGGACTGGAAGGCCTGCTCACAAGTGGGTGACCAGATAAATGGGACATTCTTTTTGCATAGATGAGAGAGAGGTGCAGTTTTGGTTGCTGCATCCGGTATAAACTTCCTGTAGTACCCAATTTTCCCTAAAAATGAGCGGAGTTGAGTGAGCGTTGACGGTCTTGGAAGCTGAAGGATAACCTTGATGTGTTTGTCCAAAGGTTGGATGCCGCCCTGGGAGATACGGTGTCCGAGGTATTCAAGTTCTCGCTGGAAAAAACAGCGTTTCTCTTTACAGCAGTGAAGACCAGCATCGTATACTACTTGAAACAGGTGGCAGAGGTTGCGTAGGTGGTCTGCCGGTGTGCGTCCCATCACAATGATATCGTCCAGATAGTTGACACAGCCATCAATGCCAGTGACCAGTTGTTCAAGGAACCGCTGGTAAATAGCTGGGGTGCTGGCGATACCATACATGAGGCGTTTAAGTCAATACAGCCCATGAGCCATGTTAATGACCATAAAATCCTGTGATGCTGAATCCAAAGGCAATTGTAGATATGCTTCTGTCAAGACAATTTTGGAAAAATATTTACCACCTTGGAGTTTGGTTAGCAATTCTTCTGGGCAAGGCAGTGGATGCGTGTCGATCTCTGCCTGAGCATTTATGGTCACTTCGAAATCACCACACAATCTGATTTTCCCAGAAGGCTTTTTGACGACGACTATGGGCGTTGCTCAGGAACTGTATGAAATTGGTTCCAAAACGCCCATGGAAGTGAGACGGTCAAGTTCTTCCTGCATTGCAGTGTGTAGTGCCAAAGGCCCTGGGCGAGTGTGAAAAAATCGGGGCCCTGCATTAGTTTTCAAAGTGATGTGAGCTTCAAAGTTCTTTGCTGTTCCCAATTCTGGCTTGAATAATTCCTGAAATTCTGTGCATAGGTCATCCAATCCTGCGTAAGGTGCTTCATCAGAGATCAAGTTAACCGAGTCTTTGGACTGGATGCATTCAGAGCTTTTGGATTCTCCATCAAACAGGTTGGCAGTGGAATCGCTGTGTACAATGAGAAAATTAGGGTGCACATCACACCAAGATAAGTAGTTTGCAAGTCGACTTGGCCTCGAAGTGGAATGTTCATCTTATTATAAGCTACCAGCCGCCTGGTGGGTTCCTGGAGAGGTGGGGAGCCGAGGTGTGCATACGTTTTTGAATTCAACAGACTAACAGCAGTCCCCGTATCCACTTGTAATTTTATTGGATGATTACTAAAGCTGACGTCTATGTACAGTTTGTTTGCTGGGTCTTGGAATTCAATGGAAGCTACCACATTCACGTCCATCGGTTTTGCCGCTTATTTGCTGCCCAACAGACGGTGGCCATTTAGTGAACAGTTTGTACAGGAGGCCCACCTGTCAGGTCAGTCTTCTCCGTCATGTCGTTTGAAACAGTCAGGGCAGGAAGGCAATTTCCAGGGCGGCCACTTATAGAAAGTTTTTTGTACCGTGCGATGATATCGTGGAGGAGGTTGGCCTTTCTGAACAGCATTAATACCTATCGTGTCTTCCATGTGGAAATGGTGTTGCAGTGCCTCGGTCTCGCGGCCGCAAATGGGAGTATGTACTGCGGCAATATCAGCCCAAGTTTCTAACCGTTTTCCTGCGGCATTGGACACTTCAAACGTTTGGGCTTTGGGCTAATTCTACGACCTTATCGAGTGTCGGGTTTTCCAGTTGTAAAGCATTGTTTCGGAATTCCTTATCAGGGGCACCACGTATAATCATGTCTCGAATCATTTCCTCAGCATAGGACTCCTTGTTCTGGGGGGCAACGAAATGACATTTAGGAACTGAGGCCCTGTAGTTCCTCTGCCCACTCCCTATAAGAGTGATTGGGCTGTTTCTTGCATTGGTAAAACTGAACGCAGGACGTAATGACGTGTGACTTGCTAACGCAGTTTTATCAACATCATTCTTATGTTCTTGAAGGAGAGTTCCGAAGGAGACGTGAGCGGAGCTAACTTGCACAAGAGCCGGTATACTGTAGGTTTGGACCAAGACAGGAAAAGAGATTTCATTAACTTGGCATCACATACCTGAAACGCTTGGAAATGTATCGCGGAGTCTGATTTCGTAGGAGTCCCATTCTTCCAGCAACTCGTCGAAAGATCCCACATTGCGCAGGAATATTCCAGCAAAGGAAGGACAAATGTAATGTCGGCTGTCTCCTTAGTGGGTTTGTCGCATCTTAAAAGTATTCTGGCAACAATGCGCAGTCTTTGTTTCGCCTTCCCCACAATATTATCTATGTGGTCTTTCCAATTTAAGTTACTCGTAATTGTAATTCCTAGGTATTTAGCTGAATTGACAGCCCTTAAATTTTGGGTATACGATAAATCGCACAAATCTATCAGATTTCATTTAGTACCCATGTGGATGACCTTGCACTTTTCTTTGTTTAGTGCCAATTGCACCTTTTGCACCATACAGAAATTCTCTCTAGATCATTTTGTATTTGGACTGGAGAACTTGCCTTTCTTAAGTTATTTGAGTTATCCCGCAACACCTAAGATATCTACTTTTATGTTACTCATGCTAACAGCTGTTCTGGTTTCGAATTCTGGAATATTTACTTTGTCTTCTTTCGTGAAGGAATTATGGAAAACTGTATTTAGTAACTCAGCTTTAGTGGCACCATCATCGGTAACATTTCCACCACTATTGCGCAGTTACAGCATTGACTGGTTTTTGCCACTGGTGTTCTTTGCATACAACCAGAATCTCTTTGGGTTTTCTACCATATTCTGAGACAATGTTTCATTCTGGAAACTATTAAAGGCATCTCGCATAGATGTCCACACTAAATTTCGAGCTTACCAGAAAATTTGTCAGTCTTGGGGATTTTGCGTACTTCTGAATGTGGCATGCTTTTTCCATTGCTTCTGCAACACTGTTCTGATGTGTTTTGTGTACCATGGTGGATCAGTCCCATCTCTTATTAACTTATGCAGTATGAATCTATCTACTGCTGTCAATACTGTATGTTTGAATTTGAGACATATCTGGTCTACACTTACTAAGAGAGCGTCTCCATTCCTTCCAAGCTAATTATGTAAGGCATTAAGCAAATTTTTATCTGCTGTTATAAATATATATATATATATATATTGTGTTTATTTGTAGTCGTTTTGGTTGATATGGTTTTGAGCCTCACTGCAATGACCTTGTGTTCACTAATCCCGGTATCTTTCATGATGCGCTCTGTTTATATCAGGATTATTTGTGGCTAAAAGGTCAAGTGTGTTTTCGCAACCATTTACAATTTGTGTGGGCTCATGAACTAATTGCTCAAAGTAATTCTCAGAGAAAGCATTAAGTACAATTTTGGAAGAGGTTTTCTTTCTACCACTGGCTTTGAAGATGTATTTTCGCCAACAAATTTGTAATGAGATTCAAGGTTTCTTTGAATCATTCAGCTATTATATCATTTGAGTTGGGGGGGTTACGGTAGAAGGAGCCAGTTATTTTTTTTTGTATGGCTGTTGAGTATAGCCTCTACCCATAGTAATTCACAGGTCTTGGTCTTCTATCCTGTTCCAGCCTCATCACTACTTCCTCAGCCTTCATATCTGATTTGTCTTGCGGGTTTGCACCCCTAGGAAGGTTGGCTTCACCATGCTGACAAGACCCTCCTCCCCCATGAGATAAGATTAGGGAATGAAAATGAGAGATAACCTTTGGCCTTTCAATCTATTACCATCAGGGTCAAAAAGAACAAGAGTTCACCAACAGAGACTAAGAGAAAAGGAAACAGAATAAATCGGACACAAGTAAGTAGACGTAATGTCAGACTTTGCGTGTTTGAGGTGGCAGATGGTGAAGTGGTTCCATAATTTACCCCAAAATTCTCGAAGCACTACAACATGTCTCATAGCAAACAGCTCACTAGCAATGTTTTAAAGATAAGTGTGAGAGAGAGCCTATCTACTATGCAACACATGTCTGTGGGTGCAGGATTGACATTTATCATGGGAAGACAGGAGCTGCGTCAGACAAGTGGTACCATCAAGTGTTTGCTGTTAGGACAAGGGGTGTCTGTGTAATATTCCATGGTTTTTGGTACTGTGATAATTGTTGAAGAGACAAATGAAAGAAGATGTCCATAGACTTTTACTTACTTCATGTATGGCACTTGCCAGAGGCGAGTCATGTCAAAGACTTGTGGTGGTTATTGAACCAACCATGATATAAATGTATATTAATAGAGTCCAATGTTTGATGACTCAGTTGGCTTAACAGAGTTTAAATGTTGATACAAAAAATGGTAAAGTGGTTTCCTGTTGAAGTGAAAATATACCATTATTGAACTGAAATAATTGGGTACTCTTAGAATACTTTCAAAGTAAAGTCTTTTAAATTCCTATAACCAGTGATAGTCTTCAGAGAAGCAGCTTTTGAGAGATCGACGTAGCTGATTATCCAGAGAAGAGGATCGGCTGCCCCATCATGTAAGTCAACTGATGAGAGGGAGGTGTGAATTGTGAGTGCAATCCAATTTTGCACCGCTTCTCATCTCATCAAAATGTCAGAATGTGGTTGTCTTAGTATTTGACTATCTATAAAAACAATTTGACTTGATACAAATATTGTCAAATTTAATAAGTAACCCTTATAGTCTAATCCAAAACACAACAATCCATCTAATAACTGCTAATCAGCACATGGAAATATGAAACCAATCAGCAGTGTTGCTACGATTTACATGTTTATGCTGAGCCAACTCATTGACAATACCGTGGTGAGTTACATTAGAAGTACATTATTTGGTCATAGTGCAATTAAACAGTGGCTACATATACCTAACCAGAACAATACAAAATAGAATAACTGCACAATACCGTATGTAGGAGCATAATGGAATATCAGCACATAAAGTGCTGTTACATTCACTGAACAAAAGAGATAAAGTAATCACTGAAACAATAATTTTTGCAACATAATAACACATTTCCTAGATGGTACATTCTATTAGTCTGTTTAGACATTGAAAGTTGTGTGTTTTTACATGACCAAAGCTACATGCACATTACACCTTAGCTAAAAATAAGAACTACTTGAGTTTATCAGGATGTCAGACCTAATCGTAATACAAAAATTATATATGCCTCATAACCAAATTTAAATTGTTCCACTGGAATGTTCAATCATCTAAAATACTGACTTAGATCTCCAAAATATCTCTTCTATAGTACTAACAGAAAAAGTACGATTTTTGTACAGAAATAAAATTTAAAACATAATGAAACTCCTATTTGTACAAAGTCATAGACAAATTCCTAACTGTAGCTACACCATCTTTGACAACAATCTGTATCTGCGATTCACAAAGTCTGAGCATCTTATTTGGAGCTTGTGGACATGTGTATTAGCATTTTGTATGAGACATTATTTGTTGTAGGCTGCATTTAAAATTGTATTAACAATATACACTATGTACACTATGTCACATGGAATGTGACACACAAATCCAGCTACCAAACCTCATGTAAGGCCACACATGAATAACAGAATCTTCTTACTGAATACAAAGGAAAGACCAGTAAAATGTACTAGATATGGATCTTTTGTGAAGATTCTGTTCTTTCACTGCAGGCCCACACTGTACATGTGAACACCACAACTAATCTACTAGTAGCATCAACATACAGAATGAAATTCTAGTCAACTACTCTAACTCCCACCAGAGATACACTAAAAGACACTGCGCAAGCCTTCCGACACCGCGCAAGACTTCCGACACTGCATGTGTTCTGATACTACATGCTAGTGTACATTACAAGGTTTACTGGCATGTCAATTACTGTTACTTAAATAGTACATTCTAAAATACACCATATCTAACTTTTATCTCACCTTCAAAATGTACAAACTCAATTACAGAAAAGTGAACAATATTTATATATAATGAGATGACTTGATTCCCATTGCTTGTGCAAGTTGTAAAGCATGTAATATTTTAACATACACAATTGACATTCAGATTACTAGGGTGATGGCACAGAGACATTTTAGCAGCTACCACAACCACTTAACAACAACCTGTTACTTACCTATGAAGCACAATTACAAGGGTAACATCTTACTGAAAGTACAATAATATACATCCCAAAAAGTTACAGAATATGTATTAGGTACATCTGGATAAGATAATTTCAGGCACAAGTGACGAGTAACAACAACTTAAAAATATTTTCAAATTATGGTACACACAATATAAACATGAATTGTTTAAAATTATGTCCAGTGTATAAAACAGCTTCAAATTTGTGACTGTTTCTGTATTAAACATCTGACATTGGAGTTTGATTCATTAAAGAGATTGTAGACAACTGATGTAGGGAATGTTTTTTGTGCATAATTTATTATACCTTTTCTAAATCGTTAAAGTTTGTGGGAAGCCACAGAGTGGCCTCATTACAAAACATGGGAGAAAACAGTCTGGTGAAGCTAGGCTGCCTCATGACAAATACACTGTTTATGTCTGTAATACTTGTATAAATTATATCAGAGATTAACACAGTAAGACCTCCAAATGAGTAAACCTTATGACACCAATTTAAATTCACTTCATATTTATATGAAATATTGAAAACAAAAGGAAGCAATTACATATAGGCT
Source organism: Schistocerca americana (assembly GCF_021461395.2). Taxonomy (NCBI): domain Eukaryota; kingdom Metazoa; phylum Arthropoda; class Insecta; order Orthoptera; family Acrididae; genus Schistocerca; species Schistocerca americana. The sequence goes on along the minus strand of NC_060122.1, from coordinate 39,126,855 downwards.
ACATGCAACAAGTACTGAGTGTGATGAACCAAGTTAGACATTTAAGGTTACAGATGAAATAGTGTTTGGGGGAAAATAATGAATAGCATTTGTGGACGAAAATACCATCTGTCCTCCTGGGACCTTTTTTTCCTTGCTTATTTGCCTGCTTCTGTTTATAATTTTGAGAGAAAATTTACAATGTTTGCTTATGACACCAGCATAGTAATAGAATATCTATAAAAAACACAGTCAACAATAACATTTTACGGAAAGTCTTTAACTTGTTGACTGTTAACTCCCTTCTTGCCAGTTTAGAAAAAGTCACAAAAATCCAGAGGAATACTCAGTGTCCCTCAACAACCAGGAGTCAGGAGAGCCAACAGCACCAACACTCTGGACACTCACTCAAGACTTCAAACTACACTGAGAACATAACATGCATCAAATGGAGAAGAGACTGTACACAGTCCTTTTCATTCCTGGTGCAAAAGCTAATAAGCTCAGTGTTTAAAAAAAAACTATTAAAATTCTATTTGCAAAATTAAATTATGTGTAGCCAACTGTTATAAGAACAGCAATTATTGCAAACATTTTAATGTGGAAGGCACAGATAAAAATGGTAGTGCCAACATTAATGAGGAGGGATAATATTATTGTTGTTGTTGTTGTTGTTGTTGTCGTCGTCTTCAGTCATGAGACTGGTTTGATGCAGCTCTCAATGCTACTGTATCCTGTGCAAGCTTCTTCATCTCCCAGTACCTACTGCAGCCTACATCCTTCTGAATCTGCTTAGTGTATTCATCTCTTGGTCTCCCTCTACGATTTTTACCCTCCACACTGCCCTCCAATACTAAACTGGTGATCCCTTGATGTCTCAGAACATGCCCTACCAACCGATCCCTTCTTCTAGTCAAGTTGTGCCACAAGCTCCTCTTCTCCCCCATTCTATTCAGTACCTCCTCTTTAGCTATGTGATCAACCCATCTAATCTTCAGCATTCTTCTGTAGCACCACATTTCAAAAGCTTCTATTCTCTTCTTGTCTAAGCTATTTATCATCCACGTCTCACTTCTATACATGGCTACACTCCATACAAATACTTTCAGAAATGTCTTCCTGACATTTAAATCTATACTCGATGTTAACAAATTTCTCTTCTTCAGATACGCTTTCCTTGCCATTGCCAGTCTACATTTTATATCCTCTCTACTTTGACCATCATCAGTTATTTTGCTCCCCAAATAACAAAACTCCTTTACTACTTTAATCTCTCATTTCCTAATCTAATTCCCTCAGCATCACCCGACTTAATTCGACTACATTCCATTATCCTCGTTTTGCTTTTGTTGATGCTCATCTTATACCCTCCTTTCAAGACACTGTCCATTCTGTTCAACTGCTCTTCCAAGTCCTTTGCTGTCTCTGACAGAATTACAGTGTCATCGGCAAACCTCAAAGTTTTTATTTCTTCTCCGTGGATTTTAATACCTACTCTGAACTTTTCTTTTGTTTCCTTTACTGCTTGCTCAATATACAGATTGAATAACATAGGGGAGAGGCTACAACCCTGTCTCACTCCCTTCCCAACCACTGCTTCCCTTTCATGTCCCTCGACTCTTATAACTGCCATCTGGTTTCTGTACAAATTGTAAATAGCCTTTCGCTCCCTGTATTTTACCACTGCCACCTTTTGAGAATGTTGAGTGGAGTACTCTCTTTCAAATGCTAAAGATTTCTCTACATCTATAAATGGTAGAAATGTAGGTTTGCCTTTCCTTAATCTTTCTTCTAAGATAAGATGCAAGGTCAGTATTGCCTCACGTGTTCCAGCATTTCTACGAAATCCAAACTGACCTTCCCCGAGGTCGGCTTCTACTAGTTTTTCCATTCGACTATAAAGAATTTGCGTTAGTATTTTGCAACTGTGACTTATTAAACTGATAGTTCGGTAATTTTCACACCTTTCGACACTTGCTTTCTTTGGCATTGGAATTATTGTATTATTCTTGAAGTCTGAGGGTATTTCGCCTGTCTCATACATCTTTCTCACCAGATGGTAGAGTTTTGTCAGGACTGGCTCTCCCAAGGCCGTCAGTAGTTCTAATGGAATGTTGTCTACTCCCAGGGCCTTGTTTTGACTCAGGTCTTTCAGTGCTCTGTCAAACTCTTTACGCAGTATCGTATCTCCCATTTCATCTTCATCTACATCCTCTTCCATTTCTATAATACTGTCCTCAAGTACATCAGCCTTGTATAGACCCTATATATACTCCTTCCACCTTTCTGCTTTCCCTTCTTTGCTTAGAACTGGGTTTCCATCAAAGCTCTTGATATTCATGCAAGTGGTTCTCCTTTCTCCAAAGGACTCTTTAATTTTCCTGTAGGCAGTATCTATCTTACCCCTAGTGAGACAAGCCTCTACATCCTTACATTTGTCCTCTAGCCATCCCTGCTTAGCCATTTAGCACTTCCTGTCGATATCATTTTTGAGACGTTTGTATTCCTTTTTGCCTGCTTCATTCACTGCATTTTTATATATTCTCAGTTCATCAATTAAATTCAATATTTCTTCTGTTACCGAAGGATTTCTACTAGCCCTCGTCTTTTTACCTATTTGATCCTCTGCTGCCTTCACTATTTCATCCCTCAAAGCTACCCATTCCTCTACTACTGTATTTATTTCCCCCATTCCTGTCACTTGTTCCCTTATGCTCTCCCTGAAACTCTGTACAATCTCTGGTTCTTTCAGTTTATCCAGGTCCCATCTCCTTAAATTCCAACCTTTTTGCAGTTCCTTCAGTTTTAATCTACAGTTCATAACCAATAAGTTGTGGTCAGAGTCCACATCTGCCCCTGGAAATGTCTTACAATTTAAAACCTGGTTCCTAAATGTCTGTCTTACCATTATATAATCTATCTGAAACCTTTTAGTATATCCAGGATTCTTCCATGTATACAACCTTATTTCATGATTCTTAAACCACGTATTAGCTATGATTCAGTTATGCTCTGCGCAAAATTCTATCAGGCGTCTTCCTCTTTCATTTCTTAGCCCCAATCCATATTCACCTACTATGTTTCCTTCTCTCCCTTTTCCTACTCACGAATTCCAGTCATCCATGACTATTAAATTTTAATCTACCTTCACTGCCTGAATAATTTCTTTTATCTCATCATACATTTTATCAATTTCTTCATCATCTGCAGAGGTATTTGGCATATAAACTTGTACTACTTTAGTAGGCGTGGGCTTCGTATCTATCTTGGCCACAATAATGCGTTCACTATACTGTTTGTAGTAGCTTACCCATACACCTATTTTTTTATTCATTATTAAACCTACTCCTGCATTACCCCTATTTGATTTTGTATTTATAACCCTGTATTCACCTGACCAGAAGTCTTTTTCCTCCTGCCACCAAACTTCACTAATTCCCACTAGATCTAACTTTAACCTATCATTTCCCTTTTTAAATCTTCTAACCTACCTGCCCGATTAAGGGATCTGACATTCCATGCTCCGATCCGTAGAACGCCAGTTTTCTTTCTCCTGATAACAACGTTCTCTTGAGTAGTCCCTGCCCGGAGATCCGAATAGGGGACTATTTTACCTCCTGAATATTTTACCCAAGAGGATGCCATCATCATTTAATCATACAGTAAAGCTGCATGCCCTCGGGAAAAATTACGGCTGTAGTTTCCCTTTGCTTTCACCCGTTCGCAGTACCAGAACACCAAGATGATTTTGGTTAGTGTTACAAGGCCAGATCAGTCAATCATCCAGACTGTTGCCCCTGCAACTACTGAAAAGGCTGCTGCCCCTCTTCAGGAACCACACATTTGTCTGGCCTCTCAACAGATATCCCTCTGTTGTGGTTGGACCTATGGTACAGCTATCTGTATCGTTGAGGCACGCAAGCCTCCCCACCAACGGCAAGGTCCATGGTTCATGGGTTGGGGATAATATGGCTCAGTTAATGTAGAAAAAGACTTTAGACTTGAGGATATCACAATTAATGCAACAGACAACAATGGTCTTGGCAGTTTACAATCAACAACGCATAGTTTGGCACCGCAGCTAGTCATCAAACAGGGTTGGTTATTTTCAGCAATTATTTACTGTTGCAGATATTGCAAAACGAACTGAAAAATCGTGTCAAAATATGCAAAATCTTGTCAAGAAAAAGAAAAATCTTATCAAGAAAGTGTAAAAATTAATCAATAAATAGAAACTTCTGGAAGAAAATGAAGGCCAACTACAGTAAGTTATTGGAATACATAGGCAATTTGCAAATGAATCTTACTAATACATTTAATCAAAACATTATCACAAACTCCAAAGTAAGTACCAAACCAGACGTGAGGAATTCTAAACTAAAATTCATGAATTTAACACACAGTTTAATGTACAATGCCAACAAACAAAAATGTTAGGTAGAGAGGTTCATGATAAAATACGGGTGTAAAATGATGAAAGATTGAAAATCAAGAATAACTGTAATCTTAACAAAGAATCACTTTTTAAATTAATTGGTGGTGTACATATGCACTGCAAATGGTTGGACACTCAAGCAGATGTACATAATGGAATGTGTGCATGGAATTTTCAAAATCAAAACCCAAAAAAGTTTCCATGCCATGCCCTTGACACATTGAGACTCGAACTTCGGACCTTTGCCTTTCTTATCTGCCAGGAAGTTTGATGTTACTACACACTCCACTGAAGAGTGAAAATTTCATTCTGAAAACATCCCCCAGGCTAAGCCATGTCTTCACAGTATCCTTTCCTCCAGGAGTGCTAGTTCTGCAAGGTCTGCAGTAGAGCTTCTGTGAAGTTTGGAAGGTAGGAGACAAGCTACTGGCAGAATTGAAGCTGTGAGGACAGGTCATGATTATTGCTTTGGTAGCTCAGTCAGTAGAGCACTTGCCTGAGAAAGGCAAAGGTTCTGAGCTTGAGTCTTGGTCTGGCAAACAGTTTTAATATGCCAGGAACTTTAAACTGAAGTATTTATATTAAAACTGATTTACAAATGAATATGATGTCGTTTTACTCACATTAATAAATGTTTCACTTGTAACACACACACACACACACACACACACACACACACACACACACACACACACACACACACAAACACACAAACACACAAACACACAAACACACAAACACAAAGAGTTGCTATTCATCTATTCATGGGTAGTTAACTCCCACAACATATAATATCAATAACGCCAGATATAATTTGCAAACAGTCTTGAATATATAGTATACACATTTGTGCTTATGCTCTGCTCTGTTACATACAGATACAGTGCCGGTGGAGCAGTACTTAACTGCTCACCCCCAACTGTCTTTCCATTAACAGTTCTGGACGACTTGTACAGTTATTATACAGCATACACTTCAACATTTGCATATAGGATTTCACCTCTGTAACACACAGTTCGTGCTCTCCCGAATACTCTTCCCATCGACCTCATCTGGTGTCGATCCTGACTGTTTGTACCTCTCCATTAGATGCCAAACTGTAACTCCTTGATTTGTGTAAAAATAACAAGAAAATGATGCATTAATCAATAACAGAAAACTGGAATATTGTAAAGGAAAACAGACCAGGATTTTGGGACTAATTATTTCATGTGCCAAATCATTTTTATCTGTGTTTATATCATAACTTTAGTTTCTTCAAAACTGCTCCAGTTTCTCATTGTCACAATTTACAATTTATTTTAAAAAAGTTTAAACTTTGAATAAATCTGTCCAAATGCAAAATATTTGAAAGTAAGAATATCACCCTGTTCAGAAAGTTTCATGCTGCAACTTCATCAACAGAGATTTTAAAAACAAGACAGTCTAAAATTGGTTGTCTTGAAATCATATCTTAATTAAAAACTTTTGAACCACAAAAATTTATGAGAAATACTTTTTCTGAAACTAAAACAGCACAGGTCTATCAAACTGACAAGGATGTCGATTCTTAGGCTTCAGTTTCGACCATTGTATTTTTAGTTACTCCTGCATAAGAGAAGACAGCTAAAAGCAGGAACAGAGGTCCAGAAATAAAAATTAAATGGCCATCTCCATATTGCTATAAAGGATAAAAAGTTAAACACGGTCGACAGCCCACATGTCGTTCACTAAAATGGTCGATAACCCTGGCAGCAAACCCAAGCAGGAACATTAACACTTAAAAAATGGGCATTCCATCAGGAAATTGCAGACAGTTAAAACTTGGGCATAATGTGCACAAAGTGGTGGGGGAGCACCAGATAACAAATGGAGATGGCTAAAAAGGCAGTGCCAAATACGCAACCTACTTAAAATGACATCGTCCCGATAGGAGGCCCGACAGATGAGGCTTAATAATCTGGGGCTTATTCCAATGAAGGGAGGTCCAGTGGTGATGCCAAGGTGACACCACCCCCTGACAGACAGCAACACACAGATCATCGGAGGGGATATAGGAACTAGTGGGCTGAGGTACGAGGACTGCAGCCTCGGCAGCAGATACATTTCCTGCCACCAGTGTACACAACGGTATTATCACGAAGTCTCGTGCAGAGGTTGTGAAACTGAAGGTGATAGATTAAGGCTGGAGTAGTGTCATTAGGAAACAAATGGAGGTCACGGTGAACGTGGACCACCACATGAGCCACGGTGGTGAAGGGTTTACACAGACTGGGGAAGTTGCATGTTGCTTGAAGTTAAACTGCCAGAGCAAGAGCCAAAAATGATGTCGAGGAGGTAACAGAGAAAAGGGATGTGCCCTATACTGGTGACCGAAGAAGGCACAGAATGCGTGGCCACATATGGCAGACAAATGGCAAACACATTTTCTAGTGCTTCAAGAATTTGTGCATAATTTCTAGAATCACTCAGCCCTCTACCACCTAGAACATACATTATTTTAAATGTAAGTCTGAGAGAGCCTATTTACTGCACAACACCTGTCTGTGTGTGCAGGTTTGAACTGTGTAGTATTAAGAAGGCCGTAGACACAGCGGTTGAACGGTGGTGACAACTGTTTGCTGGTCGCACCGAGGAAGTTGTAATGAAAGCGTGTGAGACTCGAGAAACATCTGTATTATTCTGTGATATTTTATAACTTTGATTATTGTAGTAGGAAAAGAAGAACAGTTGAGATGTTGTTAATTGTTGTTCGTTTTGGACACGGAGAGGATAAGACGAATATTCCGACTCGTATTGAGAGAGGACGAGGTTATCGAGCCGACCTTACCTTACACGTAAATCTTCTTTGTTTCTAACCTTTGGAGATGTGAAGAGATTTACTTGATAGTATTTGAACATCAAACTTTTACAAATTTCAGTCTCCACATAAACAAATGTAAGTCGTCGAGTTGAAGCAAAAGAAACTGCATACGTCTGCTTGTTTTTACGAGCAGAAAGAGTTCTGAGAAATTCCTGTTCTTAGCAAATATACTTCAGAGAAGAAGAGAAAGGAGTTTGCAGCAGCCAGCTAACCAGCAAGGAAAGTTGTCTAACAATACCACTTACTCGAAATTGTCAAAGTGGTGAAGTATTTGTGTAAACTCCCACTTCTTTAAGTTGTCCAAAGCATTAGAATTTGCTGAGGGGAAAATCACAATGGCACAATGGAAGGACAGCAGTCGTGTAAAAATTAGTCAAAAAATACAAAAATTCTGGAAAAAAATGAAAGCCAACAACTGTAAGTTATTGGAGGCCACAGGAAATTTGCAAGTGAATCTTACTAATACATTTTATCAAAAGCATTATAAACTCCAAAATAAGTGCCACACCAGGCACAAGGAATTCAAACTGAAATTCATGAATTTAACACACAGCTTAACGCAGAGTGAGAGTAAAAAGAATGTTAGCTAGAAAGATTCACGATAAAATTCGGGTGCAAAATGATGAAGTCAAGAATACCTCGAGTGTTAACAAAGAGTCACTTTTTAAAATAATTGGTGGTGTACATATGCAGTGCAATGAGTTGGGCACTCATTCCATCTATGACGGTCCAGAAGATTTCATCTGACTAAGTAAAGAGCTTCTGCTGGATAAGATTACCCCACAAAATGCCGAATTTGATGATAACATTGTTAACACAATTCAAATGATTGTAGATAATGGAATGAGTGCACAGAATTCTCGAGATCTTGAACCTAAACAAGATTTCCATGCCAGGCTCTTAATCAAACAGTCCCAACACATATTTCTGAGACACTAAACAGGACAGGATAAAATAAGATACTTGCATTAACTACATTAAATGTGAGGCACATGTCTCAGATATTTGTGTATCCAAAAGATTTCCAAAAATGAAGAAGTCGAAGCCACATCCTCACATTTTGGTCTTGGGAAAAACAAAGGATACAAAGTAAAATATTCCACCCAAAGCCAGAGATGGAGAGCAAAACCTATCCCCAGTATAGGTCAGAAGTCATGGCTGTAATCTGAGAAGTGGTGATTCGGTAATCTATATTAAGGTTTGGAAATGATGAGCTCTGAAACTAAAGCTGGAAATGGGTGAGAAGTCACAACAAACACTGTCCATTTTAAACATGTTACTGATATGAAAGGATATTTATATGGAGAGGAAGGAGAGAAAGTATAAAGAAATTTCGATGCCTTTTGTATACATGGAAATATGCAGTATTATGAGTGCATTAGTGAATTCAATATTAAATCAGAAAAATCTGCTTTCACTACTGAATAACCCAGTTGTATTTTCAATATTTCCTGTTAGTGGTGTGCATCAAATCGAAGTAAACCCATTGGAGTTCAGGCACTATTAAATTTTGGAATTCAAGAAGGTGAATATAGGAAGAGTGTATTAATAGTTGGATTTCATAACATCAAAAAAAATGGTTCAAATGGCTCTGAGCACTATGGGACTCAACTGCTGAGGTCATTAGTCCCCTAGAACATAGAACTAGTTAAACCTAACTAACCTAAGGACATCACAAACATCCATGCCCGAGGCAGGATTCGAACCTGCGACCGTAGCGGTCTTGCGGTTCCAGACTGCAGCGCCTTTAACCGCACGGCCACTTCGGCCGGCTCATAACATCAGTTTAGTTCTTTGATTGTGAAGAGCTTTGTCAATGCATCTTAGCTGAATAGTGGAGAGAAGAGGAAATAGTAAGTATTTGTCTGTGGAGGTCATTAGAGTGCTGCATTTGTCAATATGAGGTTGATTTGTTTTCAATGAAAGGAGGGAACTGCAATGTTAAATAGCTCTCAGGAAGATGCTGGGCTCCAGGAGAAAGAGCATCTTCATCATTATGAGACTAGAATTCAAAACAAGATTCAAGCATTAGTGGCCATGCCCAAAGCTAAACCAGAATAACTGGTAGAAGTATTAAGATGTTACACCAATCTATTTTCAAAAACACCTCGTGTGATCATTGGATGCATTGAGATGGCTGAACATTCTATGTTAACTGCGTTGACGATCATCTCCTCCTCCCCCCCCCCCCCCCCCCTTCCTCCTCTTTCCTACATAGCTTTACCACTCTCCTGGGAAGTGCGGTATCCTAATTAATGAACATGAAAGATATGAACTTGAGGTCTCCCTTTCCTTCTCATACTTTGAAACCTAGAAAAATTACCAGTGTTTTATTCCCACCTGAATGATATTGACTTCTGCCACTAGTTTGACCAGGTCATTGACAATACCTCAGTTATTTACCATACTGTTTTTATTTTTATGTTCATGTAATAAGAAATTCATGGATTAACATTTATAAGAAAAATAACTGAACAAAATAGAAACCTGCAAGTGAAAGAAAAGATGGTCTGTTGAGTAGGGGGGTCACCATATCCGTTCACGCAAAATATAAAATGTAGCTTTATGTTAATATCTTAACAATATGTAACTGAAAAGAAATTATGTTCGATTACTACTGTTCAAATATGTATATTCTACACATCTGGAACATTTGAAGAAATGAATAGAATTATATTCTAATCATGGTGAGGAATGCAGAATCTCTTGACTAAGGATGTCAGTTAGGTGAGGTAGTTGATTAGGGAAGAGGTAGAGCATGTATCATCATCTTCCTTGGTCAGGTAAGGTATTAACAAGCAGATGATGGGCCCCAGGGGTCTCTGCACTATAGTGGCCAGCAGCAGCAGATAGGAGAGGCTGCTAGTGGTTCATGATCTACAATTCTGGAAAGCTGGTGAAATACAGCTTACTTGTACCAACGGTATGTGAGGCCACAACAGGTTAAATATGTAACATGGAAATATGTAGTGGGGAAGGGGAAAGGCTAGATGAAACCACTTTTATGTACTAGCACCACATTTAGATATATACAGTGTGGCATTTAAATGTGTGTCAGAATAATTGACAAAATACATATCGGATTAAAAAATAAGTAGTAATAAATGTTGTACACCTCGAAGAGGGACATACATTAACATAATTCTGCACCCCCGTGCACCATCCCCAGGGGAGGAGGGGGGGGGGGTGACTTTGAAATAAAAGATGGATATCTCTATTAAGATTTCTGATTTGGCTTCTCCATAAAAAATATGTACCATTTGTATGACACATTTCTTTCATCTCATGATAGATGGTGCTGTTATTGGCAAATATGGAAATGAGATGACAATTGTTGCAAAATGAAACTATATCAAACAAATAAACATCTGATTAAGACAATCTATGTACTTTTTTGATATTTTTGATAATGCTATTGTGTGACACCTCCCACAATCAAATGAAGCACTGACTGTGATCGTGCGCTGAGTCTGCGGTAAGGCTGTGCATGTTAATTCTATGATTTGGACTGCACACATCTCGTTGAAATTGTTGCACCATGTTAATGACTGCAGAGAGGGTCGATATCATTGTCACACATTTTCAGACCCAGAGAAATGTTGTTGAGGCTTGTCAAAGGTATGCTACTCTGTTCCCTCATAGGCATGTTCCATCTGCAATGATGTTTCACAGTATTGTGTATCTTTTACTGAAACAGGAAGTGTTACACCTAGAGAAAGAGTCCCATCAGGGCCTGTGACAAATGAAAATAACACAGTGAATGTTTTTCCTGTAGTTGCTGCATTAGTTCTCAGTAAATTGCTTGAGGTTCAGGAATTTTGCAAAGAACTGTTCTACGCATACTGCATGTGCACAAATGGCATCCATTTCATTTATCACTGCATCGAGAACAGCATGGTGATGAATTTCACAACCACCTGTATTTCTGCAACTGGGTACGGGAACAACTGGCAGTCAATGATAAGTATCTGCAAAATGAAATTTTCTCCGGTGAATCAAATGTTATGAATCATGGTCAAGTGAACAGACATAATACACATTATTGGTCAGTGGAGAATCCCCCTTGAGTGAAGCAAATCGAACATTGATGCCCCTTGAGTGTCAACATTTGGTGCGGTATTTTAGGTATGCAAGTAATTGGCCCTTACTTCACAGAAGGTGATCTGACTGGCAAATGTATGGCAACATTATGGGTAATGTTTTACACATACTAATTGATGATGTTCCACACCAAACAACACTGGATACATAGTTTCAACATGGCGGATGTCCAGAGCATTATTTATGACTACCTAGACAAGTTTTGAATGGAAACTATTCAAGTCATTGTATTGGATGAGTGAGGTCCTCAAATATGCCCCGGACGTTCACTCAATTTGACCTCTGCCAATCTTTTCCTGTGGGGATGCCTAAAAGACAGAGTTTACAAAGATGTACTAATAATCCCCAAGGTATGTGGCAGCAAATTCACAATCAATGTCCAAACATTAGCCCGGAGACAATAATACATATCAGATTGTCATTCAAGACACAGAGTTGCAATGTGCATTAGAAACAACGGACAATATTTCTAACATTTTCTGCACTGAAACACTTGTGAGAGGCAAGGATAATCAAAGTAATCGAGCACCTGGGATAGTAGAGGCAAGGGGAATCACAGTAACTGAGCATCCTGAAGGGAACACATTACTACTACGTCCACATCGTCGTATCTGGGTAACATTAAACGTAGTCTAAGAATGCATTGTGGGAGGGCAGACATTATCATATGATAGCATTTTCTCAAATATCAAATAATATACTTTGATTTTCCTAAAGAGATGTGTATTTTTGTAAGATATTATCATTTAGCAATAATAGTCAGGCCCTTTTCATGTAAGCAATTATAGTGCCATCCATAATAAAGTGAAAGAAATGTTATGTGTAAAAGTTACATATCTTTTCACAGAAAATTCAAATCTGCTATACAAAATTGGGGTTCCTATTTGAGATTGCAAAGTCACCACCCTTCCCACGCCTGGGGGTTGTGCACGAGGACCGAGTTTTGTATTAACGGATGCTCCTCTTCGAGGTGAACAATGTTTATTAACAGTTGTTTTTAATCTGATGTGTATTTTACAAAGTATTCTGATAAACTGTTTTAAATGCCTCACTCTGTATATTGGGACAACTACTATAACAATGTCTGTCAGGAGAACTACAATTACAGTGTGACAATTAAGATAACCCGATTGCACCTAAGACTAGGTTCTGTGGGGCAGTGAGGACCTCCACGACTTCCATCTGAGTTTTCAACTGTGTTAAAATATCCCAAGAAAGGGAAAGTGTGTACTGCCAGAATGGTGATGTGGTTTTACACAGATGGTAGGGTAGCTGGGTGTTGCAAATTGTTTGTACTGTACATCCACTTATGATGAAGAGGGTAGAAAGCAAGAGAGGTGTTGTGAAAAAGCCTGACTACATCCTACATAACAATATGTAAGTGAAGACTGTTGACAGAACAGACCAGTGTTTGTCATACTAATCAGTCCTGAGAAAGACTGTCATATGGAGCAAGTAGGTAAACCTCTGGTTGAGCTGATGTGCCCTATTCAGTGTATAGAACTAACAGTGTAAATTAAAAAGGTGCAAAGTTGATGAGATGTAAACTGGCTTATGGGTAGATGCAAAAACACAACAGCTAGCTGAAAAAATACTGTTAGAGTGGTCCATTGATCATGACTGGGCCAAATATCTCACAAAATAAGTGTCAAACAAAAAAACTACAAAGAACAAAACTTGTCTAGCTTGGAGGAGGAAACCAGATGGCACTATCACAAAGCAAATACCGTCTGCACTGGCGGAATGTTACGTGATACCACATACTTATAAGTTTGTGACTATTACAGCGCCATCTATCACAAAGCGAAAAAAGTCCAATTAAAACATTCATATTTCTTTATGTACTACATGAATATGTAATAAAAAATGGGTGTTCCTATTTTTAAAAAACGCAGTTGACACCCATTTGACCTATGGCAGTGCCATCTAGCGGGCCAATCATGGCGCCATCTGGTTTCTCCCTTCAAGCAAGATGAGTTTCGTTCTTTGTAGTTTTTTCATTTGATGCTTATTTCATGAGATATTTGGCCTCTTCACTAACAATGGACCACTCTGTACATAGACAAATAACTGTACCAAAAGGAGATTAGAAGAGCTGGAACACAGCTACATTGTGTGGGATACGTGCAAGTCGGGCAACACGATTCTTTCCTTCTGACCTGGATGTTTCAAATGTTTCAGAAAGCTGGTAAGAGTACACACCCGTGCACTTGGGCAGGACAGTTCAATTACTCACTGGCTCCTCACACTCTATAGGTCACAAGCACAAGGCTGATGTGCTGGTCTTCACAAGGCATTTTTAGAAGGCGTCTGGGCCTCTTGCTTACAAGTGTCGCACCTACTGCCATATGTTCCTGTTCACAACTGATGCGAGCCCATCTAAAACATGTAATGCTCAGAAATTTCAAATAAACTCATTCTTGTAAGTCTTATCAATTTCTTTGGATACACAGTTCAAAATGAAGCCTACTTTCTGACACACCATGCCATCTGAAGAACTGATTAACGAAGTTCTGGCTTCAGCCATACAGAGTAAATAACTGAGTCTTACTCAGTTATGAAATTTACCATTCACACCCTTTGACTGCCAGAGACTGAGCTCCCCAAGCTCACAAATGCATAATAATAATAATAATAATAATAATAATAATAATTCCCCGTGGAGGCCCGGGAAAAGAATAGGCCTCCGGTATGTTCTGCCAGTCGTAAAAGGCGACGAAAAGAACAAACCACTAATAGGGCTAACCCCCCTTTTAGTGTGATTACTTGGTTCAGGACAGAACTAAAGAAGCCTCGGACAAGCGCCGTCATGGTCGGGGACGACGCTTGAACCTTATGCCCGCCCACAATGGTAACGACACTGCTAGCCAACTGGAAAATGATTTAAATCCAAATAGAGGTGTTTTGCAGGATATGCTTCCTGCAACAACCCTAGAAGGAAAACAAAGACAGAGGATGAGATGGTCAGATGAAGTTAATCGACACCTCATGTTCTGTTATTACCAAGCAACAAAACTACGAACCAACACAACTGGATACAGATCACAAGTATACACAACATTTATTACCAGATACCCAGAATTAAAGTTTTTAACAGAACAACGACTAGCTGATCAGATCCGTGTAATAATAAAAAATAACAGGATACCCCAGTCAGAATTAGTAAACACCAAACAACAAGTACAACAAATACTGGAACAAAATAATGTGCAATCAGAAGAAGAAAATACAGTAATGGACTCAAACATCAAAACAACACGCACCAATTAAACAATCAGAGGAAAACGAAATCTTAAGACAGCCACCAGAACAAGCACAAATAGAACACGAAGTGACACAGATGTTAGATATAGAAGAAAGATTTCAGCTAACATATATAGAATACAAAGACACAAATACAGACATTAGACCATTCTTGCATAGACCACCAAATAACCCACAAGTCGAAACAACAATAAAAACTATCAACACAATCATACACAACAAAATAAATGAAAAAACAACTATGGAAGAGTTACAACTACTGGTATATATAGGAGCACTCACTACACTAAATATACACACTAGGCAGAGATCAGAAACAACCAACACACAGAAGAAACCCACAAAACCAGCATGGCAACACAGGCTACAGATCAAAATAGAAAAACTGAGAAAAGACATCGGACAGCTAACACAATTTATAAGAAATGAAATCTCAGAAAAAAAACGAAAAAGGTTAGGTAAAATCTCACAACAAGAAGCGACAGAGCAATTAGACGAAAAGAAGCAGAAATTACAAGCATTCGCCAAACGACTCAGAAGATACAAAAAAAGTGAAAAAAAGAAGGAAACAAAACCAAACATTCAACACAAACCAAAAGAAATTTTACCAGACAATAGATAACACACACATTAAAATAAACAATCCACCAAACATAACAGACATGGAACACTTCTGGAGCAACATATGGTCAAACCCCATACAACATAACAGGCATGCACGGTGGATACAAGCAGAAACAGACACATACAAGATGATACCACAAATGCCTGAAGTGATAATTTTGCAACATGAAGTCACCCAAGCAATTAATTCTACTCACAATTGGAAAGCCCCTGGAAATGATAAAATAGCAAATTTCTGGTTAAAGAAGTTCACCTCAACACGTTCACATTTAACTAAATTATTTAACAGTTACATTGCAGACCCATACACATTCCCTCATACATTTACACACGGAATAACATATCTGAAACCTAAAGATCAAGCAGACACAGCGAACCCAGCTAAATATCGCCCCATAACATGCCTACCAACAATATACAAAATATTAACTTCAGTCATTAAACAGAAATTAATTACACATACAACACAGAACAAAATTATAAATGAAGAACAAAAAGGCTGTTGCAAAGGAGCATGAGGATGTAAAGAGCAACTGATAATAGATGCAGAGGTAACATATCAAGCTAAAACTAAACAAAGGTCGCTACACTACGCTTACATTGATTACCAAAAAGCTTTTGATAGTGTACCCCACTCATGGTTACTACAAATATTGGAAATATACAAAGTAGATCCTAAATTGATACAGTTCCTAAACATAGTAATGAAAAATTGGAAAACCACACTTAATATCCAAACAAATTCAAATAATATCACATCACAGCCAGTACAGATTAAGCGTGGAATATACCAAGGAGACTCATTAAGTCCTTTCTGGTTCTGCCCTGCTCTGAACCCACTATCCAACATGCTAAATAATACAAATTATGGATACAATATTACTGGAACATACCCACACAAAATCACACATTTGCTATACATGGATGATCTAAAACTACTGGCAGCAACAAATCAACAACTCAACCAATTACTGAAGATAACAGAAGGATTCAGCAATGATATAAGTATGGCTTTTGGAACAGACAAATGTAAGAAAAATAGCATAGTCAAGAGAAAACACACTAAACAAGAAGATTACATATTGGATAACCACAGCGACTGCATAGAAGCGATGGAAAAAACGGATGCCTATAAATATCTAGGATACAGACAAAAAATAGGAATAGATAATACAAATATTAAAGAAGAACTAAAAGAAAAATGTAGGCAAAGACTAACAAAAATACTGAAAACAGAATTGACAGCAAGAAACAAGACAAAAGCTATAAATACTTATGCCATACCAATATTGACCTACTCATTTGGCGTAGTGAAATGGAGTGACACAGACATAGAAGCACTCAATACACTTACACGATCACAATGCCACAAATATAGAATACATCACATACATTCAGCAACAGAAAGATTCACATTAAGCAGAAAGGAAGGAGGAAGGGGATTTATCGACATAAAAAACCTACATTATGGACAGGTAGACAATTTAAGAAAATTCTTTCTAGAACGAGTAGAAACTAGCAAAATACACAAGGCAATCACTCATATAAATACATCGGCTACACCACTGCAATTTCATAACCACCTCTACAACCCTTTAGATCACATAACATCAACAGATACGAAGAAAGTAAATTGGAAAAAGAAAACACTTCATGGCAAGCACCCGTATCATCTAACACAGCCACACATCGATCAAGACGCATCCAACACATGGCTAACAAAAGGCAATATATACAGTGAGACAGAAGGATTCATGATTGCAATACAGGATCAAACAATAAACACCAGGTATTACAGCAAGCATATTATTAAAGATCCCAATACCACAACGGATAAATGCAGACTTTGTAAACAACAAATAGAAACAGTAGATCACATCACAAGCGGATGTACAATACTAGCAAATACAGAATACCCCAGAAGACATGACAATGTCGCAAAAATAATACATCAACAGCTTGCCTTACAACATAAACTTCTAAAACAACACGTTCCTACATACAAGTATACACCACAAAATGTACTGGAGAATGATGAATACAAATTATACTGGAACAGAACCATTATAACAGATAAAACAACGCCACATAACAAACCTGACATCATACTCATCAATAAAAAGAAGAAATTAACACAACTAATCGAAATATCCATACCCAATACAACAAATATACAAAAGAAAACAGGAGAAAAAATTGAAAAATACATCCAACTGGCTGAGGAAGTCAAAGACATGTGGCATCAGGATAAAGTTGACATCATACCAATTATACTATGAACTACAGGAGTCATACCACACAATATCCATCAGTACATCAATGCAATACAGCTACATCCAAACATATATATACAACTACAGAAATCCGTAATTATTGATACATGTTCAATTACCCGAAAGTTCCTAAATGCAATATAACACATACCATACAGTTAAAAGGAAGTGACGCTTGATCAAGGTCCATGTCACTCCATTTTTAACCGGTCTTAACATCTGAGAAAGTGAAGGAAATAATAATAATAACAACAGTAAGTTCAGAAGGAGCAGCCAAACCCAAGAGATATTTCTGCCACAGAGAAGTGTAAAGATCGTGGAAGTTACACATTACATTCGTGGAAGCAGGAAGTAATCATATGAGTTACAGTCCCTCAGAGCAGTGTCAAAGCAAGTGGTGGCTGCTGCAAGAGATACGGTGTAGGAGAGCAGATTTCGTACATCTCAAAGATATAAGGGGATTGTTGTTGGAACGAAATGACAGACACCAAGCCTTTGTGGTTCACCATCTGATTACAACAAAAATAAAGCGTTTCTGTAGTAGTGGTTCTTAATGATGAATGTTCCATTTCACTCTTTAGTGAAACCACATGTAGTGGCCATGAGAGAGAGAGAGAGAGAGAGGGAACCTTGCCAATCCAACCACAAAAAATAATGAAAGTTAAGAAAACAATTGTGCAGAGGAGAAAAGTTTGAACGCAGATTAGGCTGGACTACATGTGGTAATGGCATTAGTTAGCAGCAAATTCTCTGATAGTTGTACTTCTTACCATACACAATTTTAAGGGCATATAATTTAAGTGAACACCAAGGATCACTGGAATTCAACGCAAAAGTAGAGTTAGGAGTAAATGGTTTATCTGGGTTGTTTTTGTGGTCTTCAGTCAGAAAACTGGTTTGATGCAGCTCTCCTTAACAAGTTTTAAAAATTGTGTTTTGAGAGTTGCCGGAACTGATTGGCTGAGATTTCTCTCCCCTTCTAGATTATGAAAGGAGCTAGAATCCTTTGCCAGGAGTACGGGTGAGGTCAGAATATCATGTTCTGATCATAAACAATCTCCTAATGTTTTGTAAATAATAGATTTCAGCTATCGGTCATCCTTTGGAATATAGCTGAATGACATAGTTGAAATCTATTCATTACAAATCAAAATAATGGTCACTGCGTGCAACAGCCTCTGAATGGAGGGTAACCGTATGAATCTCCTAATGTCTTCGAAACAACTCGGCACAATATATGTAAAGTTAAGATGCAGCAAAACTATAACTGGTTGATATCTTGAAATATCAGCCGCATGGAGAAGGGAGCCAGAGAAACTAGTGGCACTAAAAAAATATGACATAGCCTTGAGAAGCAAAACAAATGCTCTTTGCAGTATTCTTTCATTAAAGAATGTGACAAAGCAGGTTTGGCACTGGCCATCCTACTTTGTCTTTTACACTCCTAGCTACAATCCATACTAGTTTTCCCCCCTTGCTATTATTCTTCCCAACACCTTTGGTAATAGAATACATTAATTGAGCACACATTACATGAATTTACAAACTAATGTTAATTAATTTCTCCTGTGAAACCCATTTATTTAGATTATGCAATTCACCATTCTGGACATTTTGTATTAATTAGTTTTTGTGGAAATGATGTTTTTCAAAGTTTGCAGTCTAGAAGGCATCCATAAAAATCTAGTGAGCTAATAAACAGATTCAGTAAAGTAGATTATCTCTAAACTGTAGACCAATTTTTGCTCATTTCCAAGACATGTTTATTTTAGCTCAAACCTAATTAATTCAGGAGATGTAATTGATATAATATTTCAACTAGCCTGAATTTTCAGGTTTATTGTGAACAAATCACCACAAATTTCTAGAATATGTTAACATACTACTGATGGGCTAAATTTTCTGAACCCAAAGACACCCATAACAAATATATAATTGCCATAATTAGTAATTGTATAATTTTTAATATCCAGATTTTAATAAAATAATATGGATGCCATACCTATGTGTCAGGAATTTGCATTGTGTAAGCATAAATTGGTTCTGTATATTTTTTATAGCTGCTGCTCATATAGGTAATTTTATAAGAAAAGTCTGTCATTATTACATCTATTTAAAAAGGAATAGTTTGCTTATTATTTGAAATTTCCCGAGGTCAAATAACCAAAATCACATACTATTCTAGTATGTATCTATATAATGATGAAATGTGGGCAATTCCATAATTACACATTTCATTTTTTCTTGTAGTTAAGTTTCGGTCAGTATGTAACTAGTTCCAGCATTTCAATACTCTCTACTATGTGTGCTCTAGTGTTGTCACTTGCTCATATCATCAAATAATCCCGAGATTAATTCAGTGACTGCTAGACTTAGTGATAGACTTGACGGGGTAACATTCATAAAATGTGATAAATAAATCTAATGTAAATGTGGCTACTTATAAGGATAATTGATGTGTCGACAGAAGTGCCGACACAGTGTTATTTTGAGGGGGCCGATAGGCACGCTATCTAACGCAGACGGGCGTGAAGTCTGGAACAGGATAACTATTGAATGGTAGCAAGAAAAGTACGTAGCTGCTTTATACTTAACTTTAATGACTCCTTGCGATACATCTCTCTTGACTATACAAATGAGACTCTTAAGATACATGCACTGTTACAATTGGCGCCTTGCTAGGTCGTAGCCATGGACTTAGCAGAAGGCTATTCTAACTGACTCTCGGCAAATGAGAGGAAGGCTTCATCCGTATTGTCGCTAGCAATGTCGTCGTACAACTGGGGCGAGTGCTCTCTCGTATCTCGAGACCTGCCTTGTGGTGGCGCTAGGTCTGCGATCACACAGTGGCGACACGCGGGTCCGACATGTACTAAATGGACCGCGGCCGATTTAAGCTAGCACCTAGCAAGTGTGGTGTCTGGTGGTGACACCACATTCCTCCCCCGCAAATCGGCGAACGGTCGTGTGATAAGGCTTCCGCCCGCCGTGGGGAGGACCCCCATGTTGACGTATGCGATGAGGTGGGGAGCCTAACAACAGGCGAGGCTGTGCCACCCGCACCCGGCCATTCGGCTTTTGGCCATGCAAAGACTTTCCGCGGCGGCGCGGATTGTTGTTCTGCACACGTCATGCAAGAAGAACACATATTCGCAATCGCAGCATCGATTCCGAACCAAGTACAGTGCTGACGAGCAAGTTGTTTCGTTCGCACTATACCCCAATGTCCTTGGTGAAGAAGCCGTAAGACAGAGGACTGTAACGAACGTGGGACCACGACTCTGGACTGATCATTATCAGAACCCAACAACAAAACAGCACGTCGTACAAAAAGTCTCTCCTTGTGAGCAAAAAAATCGGCGAACCAACGGATCCTCGATCCGAGACTTTGACAAAGGCCATTGCGTAGCAACAAAATGCAAAACAGTAGCAAGGACAGGGTCAGCAGCTATGGCTGTAGCTACACGACGAAAATCAATCGGAAACGATTCGACCACTTCATCGGTTTCCGAATCAATGAACATGCAAGCAAGTTCGGAAGAATCGAATGCTTTATCCTCAGCAACAGGCAACCGGGACAACGCATTGGCGTTTCCGTGCTTAGCAGTGGACCGATACAAGATATCGTAGCGGTACTGCGAGAGGAAAATAGACCAGCGAATGAATTTCTGCGCTGTACATGGAGGTACAGGCTTGGTCGGATGAAAAAGTGACGTCAAAGGTTTGTGGTCTGTGATGATGGTGAAGTGACGACCATACAAGAAATCATGGAACTTAGTAACACCAAACACGAGAGCCAAAGCTTCTTTCTCTATCTGCGAGTAATTTCTTTGCGCAGACGAGAGCAATTTGGACGCAAAGGCAATAGGGCGATCATGCGAGCCAACTTTGTGCGCAAGCACAGCACCGATCCCGAAATCCGATGCATCTACCATCAACAAAAGGGGTTTCTGGGGATCGAATGGCGTAAGGCAAGTATTAGAAAGCAACGCCGATTTTAACTGGCGAAAAGCGCGTTCGCATTCCGTCGTCCAGAGAAACGGAACACCTGTACGGCGTAAGCGATGAAGCGGAGCTGAAATGGAAGAGGCATTGCGCACATCCACTCACACCCTGTGATTCTAGATCGTTTAATGTTCCGGCGACCTCATCACGCAATGCGTGGGGAACATTGCGCGCTCTGAAAAATTGCGGTTGCGCGTTTACATTCAGTTCCAATTGTGCTTCATAGTGTTGAGCGCAACCTAAGCCCGGTACAAAAATGTCTGCAAATTCGTCACATAGACGAGAAACACTGTCTGAAGGCACAGTTTGATTCACTGATAGGACCTGATTTACAATAGACATGTTAAACATCGGAAATAAATCTAAACCAAACAAGTTCGCTGCAGTAGAAGAACGAAGAACGTAAAATGACAAGTTTCGTTTGTCCCTTGTATGTTCCAAGAAGGCTGCACTGTCCTAACACAGGAATTTTCTGTCTGGAATATGTGGTTAGCTTAACATTTGCGGAACGCAACGGAGGTTTGCCCAGTTGTTTGTACGTGTCGTGATTGAGCAATGAAACTGCAGCCCCGGTATCGAGCTGGAATGGTATGACCTTGCCATTAAAGTCCAAATCTACAAAAAGTTTATTGTCCTGCTGACGACAAGAGCGACTGTCTCGTGCAATTTGAACAGACACTGGTACAGAATCACTTGCTAATTGACGTGATTTCCGGCGACGTCGACGCACACTTTTTGTGGGACGAACACAGGCACTGTTAGAGAAAGTGTCACTGGACGAAGTGGAATTAACGACATGAATGTCCATGGGCGAAGGTCCACGAGCCCGAGTGTCCTTGGTTCGATTCCGGCGCGAAGCAAAGGGCCTGGAATGATTGTGATTGTCTGATCTGAGATTTTTCTGGCAAACACTTTGAACATGTCCTTTCCTATTGCAGAAAAAGCAAATAGCTTGGCGTGACGGGCAATGTTCACGCGAATGTCTAGTAGCACACCACGGGCATGATTTCACTGCATTTGTGGGCTGGCGCGGCACACCTAGTTTAGCGCGCGGCGGCAGCTGCGTCGAAGTGCGCGAGGGCAGTTGACCGGGCCGCGCAGCTCGCCTGGCGGGCCGGTTAACGTTACACACGGCTGGCGAAGTTTCAAAAGATTCCTGAGCACAGTCTAGTGTATCTTGTCCATCCAATATGTCTATGACTTGTTGAAGGGAGGGATTAACTAGTTTCAAAATTTGCTCCCATATGCGAACATCAGAAACGTTCTGTGCAATTGCATCACGCACCATTGTATCTGAATAAGAAAGGCCACAGTCACAGTCAAAGGCACACTCCCTAGTAAGTCCTTGCAATGTTGCTACCCACTCCCTATTAGTTTGACCGGCCGTACGTTTTGTACGAAAAAACTTATACCGTTTTGCAACCACATTAACTGTTTCTTTGAAATAGGCATCTAAAGCAGACAAAATTTCCTCGTAGGACAGAGTTGCTACGTCGCGTCGGGGAAACAATTTCACTATCACACAGTAGGTGGACACACCGACACAAGAGCAAAAACGGCTGCCGCTCTTTACCTTGAATTCTGTAGGCGGCTAGATGGAAGGCGAACTGTCGGGACCATTCTGGCCACGACTCATGCGCCTCATTAAAACTGCGAACTGGCGGTGAAATCCCATGTTGTGGCTGCGGTAGCGGTGAAGCGGCGGCTGCCGCATCGGTTTGAATGGCACGTTGACCCTGGACGAGCTGTCGAAGGGCATCCAATAACACCTGCGTCTGCTGATTCTGCAAGCGATAAAATTCGGACAGTACATCTGGAGATTGTGGCGAAGCCATGACACAAATAAATGTAAGCAATCAGAAAGAACACTTTTCCTTTAAGCCGCGTCGCCAAATGATGTGCCGACACAGTGTTATTTTGAGGGGGCCGATAGGCACGCTATCTAACGCAGACGGGCGTGAAGTCTGGAACAGGATAACTATTGAATGGTAGCAAGAAAAGTACGTAGCTGCTTTATACTTAACTTTAATGACTCCTTGTGATACATCTCTCTTGACTATACAAATGAGACTCTTAAGATACATGCACTGTTACAATTGGCGTCTTGCTAGCAAGTGTGGTGTCAGGCGGTGACACCACAATAATGTGTACTTCTTTGACCTTACTCAAAATTCTCAACAGCTTTTTGCATTTACAAATCTTACACCAAAAGATGTAGAAGATGATATATTGTCTCTGAAAAATAAAAATTCTACAGGATTTTATGGTATGCCAACTAAAGTAATTAAAATGGTGTTTAATTATTTCTGTCATAGGATGTGATATTATTTTAATCAATCGTTTGAGCAAGGATGCTTTTCAGAGCTACTGAAGTATGCAGAAGTAAGACCAGTACACAAAAAAGGCTCAAAAGAAGAAATGGGGAATAACAGACCTGTTTTTATCCTGTCAGTTTTTTCTAAGTTACTTGAAAAGCTTGCTGCAACACAGTACTAAATTTTGTCTCAAAATTTAATATCATTGTTGAAAATCATTTTGGGTTCCAAAAAGGAAAAAGTACCTTTGATGCAATAAACACATTTGTTGAAAGAATTAACTCCTCATTGGATAACAGCATCAAAGTTGCACGTATCTTCTGTGACCTGGGCAAAGCATTTGGTTCAGTGAACCACTCAATACTGCTCTATAGATTAGAGAGATATGGGATCAGTGGGAGTGCCTTGCAGTGGCTGACTGCATATTTGACAAACAGGAAGCAAAGAGTTATAATAACATCTAACTCTGCAAATTACTCATCAAAATGGGAAACTATTTCACTAGGTGTTCCCCAGGGCTCGTTGTTGGGACCAATTCTCTTACTGTTTTATATAAATGATTTACCCTTGAACATCAATGCTAAGTCAGCCCTATTTGCAGATGACACTTCAGTGCTGATAGCAATTTCTGCAGAGCTATTTTTTTCAAACTGTGTTGTAAACAATTCTATTCCTTGGAGGCCTAGTTTCTGCTCAAATAAATGGTCCAAAACTAAATGTTACAAAAACACAACTCACACAGTTCAAAACAAAACAATCTATACCAAGTGAGATCTATGTTCTACATAAAAATGAGATGGTAGAACCAGCAAGCACAGTGAGATACATAGGACTAAACTTGGAAAAAAACTTAAGCTGGTAGACACACTCAGAATATTTAGTTAACAAACTAAATAGCCTTTCTTTTGCAATGGGTATATTGCATGATGCAATAGACATGTACAGCTGAATAATAGTGTACTACAGTTACTTCAAATCTGTCATCAGATATGGCATAATTTTTTGGTGTAATTCAAGTCATATGTTACAGATATTAAACCTTCAAAAAAGAATCATTAGGAAGATGTGTGCCACACATCCAAGAACCTCAAGTCATCTATTGTTTAAAAAACTAAATATATTATCAGTCCCATCGCTATACATTTTGGAAATTTTTATTGTCCTGTACAGTAAACAAAATTTTATGCTCCCTCCACACCAATTAAAGCTATTCTCTATGACTCCCCAATAAATTAGCATGAAATTATATAATAAATTAAAGGGCTGTGATATTATGAGCATGGAAATTGGTCATCTAAAGAAAAAATTACATGAAATCTTAGTTGACCAATTCAAATGGCTCTGAGCACTATGGGACTTAACATCTATGGTCATCAGTCCCCTAGAACTTAGAACTACTTACATCTAACTAACCTAAGGGTATCACACAACACCCAGTCATCACGAGGCAGAGAAATGAAATCTTAGTGGAGAATGTTATTATTCAGTGGAGAAGTTTATGAATGATAGGTGACAATTTAAACAGGGCAACTAAAATCTCTGTAAATAAAACTCTTTTTGTACAAAAATGTGAAAGTTTTGTACTGCTAGAAAATTGTTTGTCATTATTTTTAAGTCTGTAAACTAAATCCATAAAATTATATATTGGCATGTCTCCAGTACAACAGAACACATGATCTGAATAGTGTATGTAATGAGATGAAATACATCAAAACTATTATTATTCCATGTGCCTTGTAAACAATTTGTTGGTGTGGCAATTAATTCCTGACTCTCAACCTATTGGCAGAATATAAAAAAAGTTATCTGTCAAATGTGAGTAAAGATCAAACATGGTTATGTAGGTCTCCTTGTAATGTGGCCTGGTCCATAGTGATAGGAATCAAACATCATAAACAAACATGCAAAATGATGATGTGTGAACATTTTGAAAGAACTACTATACTTATCTTTTCATTTATTAAGTGAAGGACCAGTGGTGCAGCTAGTGAGAGGCAATATTAATCTACAGGTAGGTCTCTCTTGTATCCTTACAGGGGGATGAATAGGTTAACCTACATGAGAGATAAAACCACATGTCATATCTGTGCTGCTATAAAACATTTTGACACAGTGCTTCCTACACTTCTGAGTCACGTGTTAAGCAGAAACAGAGGCTAACATGGAATTCAGAAGACACTGCCCACCCTTTAACTTCAAGAACCCTACTCCCAAAACTCCTGCACTTAGTGGCAAAAGTGACAAATTCCTTTGCCATGTGGGGAAACACTTCACAAATGCATTAAGGAATTTACCTGAAGCCCTGGTAGCCTTGAAGATGTCCTACATTTATTGTTGGAGGCACTGCAGTCGGCCCACATTTCAATGTTTAATTTCTGATGATATGAGGGTTCTATAATCAGCCAGTTTGTTACAATTACTATGCAGTTATGATTAGTAGCTTATCAAGGCTGTCCAAAACTCTGCAATGTGCACTGTACCTGTCACATATGGTATGGATGTAGAAAAATTTATGAATAAAACATTTTCTGAATCAAACAGCTAACACTGCACTTTAGTCTAACTGAATAAGCAAGGCAGTGTGGATGGCATCATTCCCATTTTCATAACTAACAGTACAGCCCTTGAAGTAAGTTCTACACAAGACACTACTGAAGTTGTTAATGACATGTCTGACGTATTGAACTTCACCTTCAAAAGATAAACGTTCGCCATTGGGTAATGGATTTGGAATTAATCTTACAACTCACAAGAATACTATCAAAGAGATTCTTGAATGCGTTCAAATGGTGCTAGTTAGGGTTGACCAATTGTTGCATCTCTGAAAACGTTTAATTATGGCAACAAATCTTTCTTTGGTCTTTTTCAAAGCCTAATTACAATGTCTGTCATCTAAGGATTAACTTACAGATAAAATCACGATTGATTACACATCATTATCAAATCTCAAAAATGTTTTCTCTTAACTCTATGCAGTTTGAAATACAGATTTCACCCATGTGTATAATGAGATGCAGCCTGTTCCTACTAGACACCTCACTATTGCCAACATATTTCCTTTTCATATTTTGCTCTGCTACATCAGTTGATCAGTTGGCATATGCAAACACTATCGACGGCAGGTACCGAGGTACCACAACTTTGCTATGCTTAACCTTCTAGTGTATTCAAATATTTTGGTCAACACTGTTTATGAGAGGCCTGCAATTAATGCTGCCATTAACATCTCGGTATGGAAATACGACAAGCAAAAAAACAGAGGTCTAGTTTCTAGCTAGAATATAGAAATCGATGCAATGCAATGTTGCGTGTTGCACACATTTCAGTCATGGTTCAATCCAGAAACTTACACAAAACATGTCACGGTAAGGTACATGGGCTTGATGGTTATGTACATAGACCTGGATAGATTGTCATCACATTTTGATTTTACAAGTGGGCTAACTGACCTTGATTCTGATGTAAAAATTACAAGGCTTAGTTTAGGTCAGGTAATGGCCTTGCTCCTTCAGATCACCATGCACTCTGTGTATTAATATTACATTGGCCCCATTTGCAGACAGGAGATGATGTGTTTCACGATACAAATAATGGGAATCAAAGTCTCCAATGTGGTACTGAGAGATAACCTGTCAATGATAACCTCCTTCAGGATTATTAGAGTCTTGTTTTTAAAACATGTGAATCATCTTCATTATGAATGCTGGAGCAGGCTCAGGGTTAATGGCCTACCTCACTCCCTAACTGTGTACACACAAAATGTTTCCATGTGTGACATGAGGGGAATGTAATGGAGACCACACTTTTCTACATGTGAGAAACACCCAGTGGAAAATGTGAAGAGCTGGTGTTTAGTGGGTTGACAAATGATAACAAATTCTCTTCTAACAGAAAAATATTGAAGGCTCAAATGAAAAAGTATCAAACACACAAATGAGACTGAGCAATATATGCCCCTCAATACATTTACACTGATGAGCCACAACATTATGACTACTGACCCACTATCAGTACAAACCCACCCAGGTGATAGCAATGTCACCTGGTAAGGAATGACTGCTAGTCAGACACATGCACAGTGCACGTAGTATTGGTGAGTGTGCTGCCCAGAATGAGGGAGGCTTTCTCTTAGTTTGACTGAGGGCAGTTTGTTATAGCCCAGAGGCTCAGCATGAGTATTTTGGAAACTGCACGTCTTGTCAGATGTTTGAGGAGTGCTGTGGTGAGTGTATTCAACATGTGGTGAAACCATGTCCAGACATCAGGAATCATGGACTGGGAAGACTGGTAAAACAGGACAGGTGATATACTTTTCCCAGCATTAACTTCTGATGTTCTGCCACAGTTTAAGGATGTCTGAAAACACAGTGCACCAAACACTACTAACGATGGGCCTCTCAAGCCGATGACTCATTTGTGTGACAATGTTAACACCGTGACATCGGCAACTGCAACTGAAATGGGCACATGAAAATGGGCACATGAACATTGATGCTCTGCTGCTGCACCAACATCCAGTGCCACACAGTCTGATGAATTGTGATACCTTCTTTATTGTGCCACTGGGAGGCTGACAATTTGTCAGCTCCCAGGGAACAGTTCCTCGACACCTGTACTGAGAGACAGAGACAAGCAGGCTGCGGCTCAATTATGGTCTGGGGATTATTCAGGAGGGCATAAACAGGTCCAGTGGAGCTCACACAAGGCACCATGATGACCGAGGAGTATCATATGCTGATTGCAGACTATATACACCCATTCATGATGATCATCTTTCCCGACAGCAGGGGCATTTTGCAATGAGACAATGAGCCGTGCCAAAAGGCCAGGAGTAGGATGGAGGGGTTCGAGGAACACAGTGAATAGTTCCAGTTGACGCACTGGCCCACCAACTTGTCAGATCTTAACCCAATCGAACAGATCTGGGATGTGATTTAACTTAGCACCAGAGGTCATTGGCCCGCCTCCCCAGAATTTACAGGAATTAGGTGACTTGTAAGTGCAGATGTCATAGGAACTCACTCCACCAACCTACCAAGGCATTATTGCATCCACACAATGATGTGTCACTGCTGTTATCTGTGCAAAAGCTGGACATACCAGCTGTTAGGTGGGTGGTCATAATGTTCTGGCAGATCAGTGTAAGTCTTCTACTAGAATTTTAATAGCGCTCTGGTATGGAGTTTTGTGTCGTGAAACAATATATTGGTGCAGCTACACAAAAATTCAGATACCTTCCTTGGCACCTCAGGAAGCAGAGGAAAGGAGTCCAAGCCTCAAAAACTGAGTAAAGTGTCAACTTGTGGACACCGCTGTTATTGCAGATATTATGGCCACACAATCGACCTGATTGGTACACAACATTAAGAGCTGCATAGTCTCAGATGCCTAAGCAGGAGAAAGGAGCCACCATTCTGGTGACCACACATGTTTGAATATTTGCCCTTTCATATGACTTACACTTTCTTATTTAGTGTCCTGATGCTGCCTTGCCAACTAGTGTGATTAATGGGCGACAGTCTCTCATAAGTGTTGCTCATTTCCAGTCAGATGGGAGCACATTGACCTGGAGGAGGGACTTATGTTAGTCTGATGATTACTCATCTTCCTGTCTACGAGGTTCTACAAAACAGGAAGTCTCACTCTGGGGACTTTTATGAGGGTTGGCTGAAAATTAATACGTCCACCTTCGTAACTCTTCAACAGTTGGCATCATTGGTATGTGGCAGGTACTGGCTTGTTCCATAGCCTCTTCTCAACAGCTCCAGTTGGCAGGAAGCCTTAGCATTGAATGGTTGTCTTGTTACAGTGTAAAGTATGGAACCATGTGCAGACAGTCAGTCAGTCAATGCAATTTAAGCAACATGCTGTCATTGAATTCTTGACAGCAGAAGGTGTCACCCCAAAGGACATTCATCAGAGAAATTGCAAGCACAATCAGCACTTCACAAGAACGAGTGTGTCACATTATTGCTTTGCCTGGATATTGTAAGATCTGTGCACTATGAGTACCTCCTGATGCTGACTCCTGAAATGAAAGCACACAGACTGGAAATTTGCCACGAAATCCTGGCACATTATGAGAATGATGGTGACACCTTTCTCCATTCAACTGTGACAGGAGAAAAAACATGGGTACACCATTACATCCTGGAGACAAAATGTCAGTCTATGGAATATCGACACAAAGACTCACCCCAGAAAAAGAAATTCAACGCGCAGCCCTCAGCTGGAAAAATCATGGCCACAGTATTCTGGGACGCAGATGGTGTTATCCATGTCAATTTCCTTGATTGTACAACAACAATAAATTCAGAGCATTACATCACAATGCTGCAAACTCTGAAATGATAACTAACAAGAACTCGAAAGGAAAAGGGAAATGTTTTTCTGCAGCATGACAATGCCGAAACACACACTTCGTGTGCTACCACAGCAGAACTTTAAGAGACTGAATCTCATCACCAGAAAGCATCCTCCATACAGTCCAAATTTAGCACCGTCTGACTTCCATCTGTTACCAATAATGAAAGATGAACTGCGGGGACATAATTAGGCATCTAATAAAGATGATGAAAGAACTGAGAGACTGTGGTTGCGGAAACAGAGTGTCGACTTCTTCCATGACGGCTTCAGAAAACTTGTTCATCATTGGCAGAAATGTATCCAATTGGCTGATGGTTATGTGGAAAAGTGAAGATTGGTAATGATAGACCACATTCTAAGGATTATTTCTGTGTTTGTTAATTGAGTTTGGATGGGAATATTTTAATAAATCAAAGGCGGAGGCATTACTTTTCATTCAACCCTCATACACTCTGGAGTTTCTGACCAGAGGACCAATTGAAGGGCTCTATTGTGACTGCTGCTGCCTTCCACTGCGAGGGTCTCCGGTTCCCATTGGCAATATACAGTTGCTGTTCCATCATTATGAGGGGGTGAGCCATCTTGGCTGACCACCTCCAGATCCTCAGTCATGTCCCACTTTAATGGTGTTTATGATATTTGTGTGCAATATGCACCCCAATTTGTTGAGCAACGAACTGCATTTAGTTCTTGTGCTAATGGAGGTTTGCCACACGGCCAAAGGTGAAGGAAAATGTTTTGTGTATAATTAGTTCCTTGCTACTGCAACCTGCCCTCCTTATCTTCTTTTCCTACTGTATGAGTGTGGAAAAATAACCAGGTTTGCAGGTTCCTTTCAAACATGCTCCATTCGAGCCAGAGGGTAGTTTAGTGGTGTCAGCTTTGAGTACCAATTTAACTTCTCCCAGTCTTAAAGCAGACACGGAGAGGCCACCTGCAGTGAGCAATGTTCATCTACCCTCACATAAAAGGCATGTTGTGGCAATGCTCTTCCTTCCCCCTACACTGTAAGGTTTGTGGCCCACTAACGAACAGACTGGAAGTGACACTGCTGCCTGTAATTTGGTGGATGTCTAATGCTTTTGGCAAGCTCTGCTATCTTATTAGCAAAAAGCTACAATAATAAGGCATTAGGTTTAATTTTTTCAAGGTACTAGATAGAACTGATCCACATGAAGTGTAAGACTGTCAAATTAATATCATATCATTTGTATCAGAGCAAATTTTGTGAGGGAATGCTAGCAGTAAACTCTGCCTTGTGCGTACCACTCTAGTTAGGATGCCAGCCCTTGGGATGCAATTTCATTAATATTCAAGATGTTAATATCACTATATTTACTAGGAGATGGTAGCATTTAAATTATGTGTGTATTTAATACAGATTTTATTATGAAAAGGTTACATTGCTACTCACAGTAATGTACTAAAGACATTGAGTTACAGACAGGCACAACAAAAAATCTCCTATAAAAGTAAGCTTTCAGCCAGAAGGTCTTCTTCTACAGTAGAAACCACACACACACACACACACACACACACACACACACACACACACACACACACACACACACACAGGACCACTGTCTCTGGCTGCTGAGGACGATGAGAGAAGCACTCTTGGTGGTAGGGGTATGGTGGAGGCTGTGAGGGATGGCAGGGTTGAGGTGGGAGACAGGAAAGTGTTACTTGTGGAAGCATGCAGGTATGTGGTGAGAAGAAGATAGGACAGTTAGGTACAGTTGTGAGATTAGATAGAGGTTGGAGGGGAGGGGAGGGGGGCGAGGACAGTGGAAAAGGAGAGAAGTAAAGAGACTCGTGTGTGTAGGTGGAATAGAAGGCTGTGTAGTGTTGGAGTGGGAGCAGGTAAGGGGATTGGTGGATGAAGGACAGTGACTAACAGAAACTGAGGCCAGAGGGCTTACAGGAACACATGACATATTGAAGAAAGAGTTCCCACCTGTGTGTGTTGGTAGGAAGGATACAGATGGAAGAGGCTGTGAAGCAGCCAGTGAAGTAAAAAAACATTGTTTTGAGCAGTGTGCGAAGCAACTGGATGTTGCACCTGTTTTTTGGCACAGTTTGTTGGTGGCCATTCATTCAGTCAGTTATACATGGGCATGACAATCAACAAGCTGTTTATGAGGAACAGTGGTGGGAGCTTAGGGTGTATATCACATAACTAGTTTCACGGGGAGTCCTGCCTTCGATGGGATAGGTGAAATGACTGGAGTATGTCACGATGGGAGGATGTAAGGGACAGGTTTTGCATCTCAGTGTGTAATAAGGATATGAGCCATGAGGCAAAGGCTTGGGAGCAGGGCTGGGACAGGGATGAACAAGGATGTGTAGGTTTGGTGGACGGCAGAATACCACTGTGAAAGGTGTGGGAAGGAGTGGGTAATACATCCCACATTTCAAAGCACAATGAGAGGTAGTCAAATTCTGGCTGATAATATGACTCAGTTCCTGCAGTCTTGGATGGTATGGAGTCATGGGGGGAAAGCTCCTTTGTGGCTGCACAGTGGGGCTTTGGAAGGTGGTGAGTGACTGGAAAGATAAGGCATCAGAGATCTGTTCCTGCACAAGGTTGGAGTGTAATTTTGTTCTGAGAAGGCATCAGTGATACTGTCAGAACATTTTGAGAGGGACTCCTCAAGG
The DNA here is from genome assembly GCF_021461395.2 of Schistocerca americana. Taxonomy (NCBI): domain Eukaryota; kingdom Metazoa; phylum Arthropoda; class Insecta; order Orthoptera; family Acrididae; genus Schistocerca; species Schistocerca americana. The sequence goes on along the minus strand of NC_060122.1, from coordinate 39,093,993 downwards.
TGACTACCCTACATGGATACGACTTCTTGGTATAGAATAGGTGGCAGCTGTCAAAGTTGAGGTATTGCAGTTGGTAGACAGGTTTGCCCAATTCCCAAATTCAATCAAGCTGTACTTGTTAAAGACCTTGTCTCCTACTCTCATTCGCTACAGTGGATATATGTTTCCCTATCAATTATACCTGTCAGACTTGACCCAAAACCAATCTTGAATGCTGCCTAACACCTGCATATCACATTCAACCCAAAACCCATCTCGAACCACACCTGATTCAGTTCACTCCTCCATCCATCCATGACCCACACCCAGTCCATCCAAAACACCACACATTAACCTTCCAGAATTTCTTAGCCTTGAACCTTGACTCACCATCATTCCAAAAATAAATTAACATTCAAACTAACCTTACATCTGCAGAAAGAATCACAATCCACCCATGAAACCGATCCTGACCTTATAATCCTACCTGCTGACAAAGGCTCCTCCACTGTGGTTCTGAGTTGCAAGGATTGTAGGTAGATGAATGTGACAGCTAACAGAGACCTTCAGCCAGAAAAACACAGCCAGTGCCACATTCCAGAACTCCGGTACGCTCTCCAGTCTCTCCTCAAATCCGGTTGATTCTCTCAGTAGGTGGGACTATACCAGGCATGGCCTACATCTCGACATGAAAGGGAAGGGTAGACTGGCTGGGGTAATAGCAGGAAATTTAAGGAGGGGGGGGGGGTGTAATGAATGGTAAAATACCAGTGGTTACAGGTGTTGGAGCAGCACCTTTTTTAGGATAGGTAAGACAGAAAGATGTCAAGTTCTACGAGAGGTCAGGATTGAAACAAATCTTCAGTTTAGGAAAGAAATTAAACAGCACAATTCTAGCACATTGGATCACCAATCACAGCTGCCAATTATAAATTTTCACCAATCACCATAAATTTTGTATCCACCAAGTTGTATCTCAGTTCTAGGTAATTGCATTGGTGAATTAAAGTCACCCAACCCAGTTGACATAATCTGCCTCTCTGAACACCATGTGACCACTGGTATAGGAACTAGGCCTAAGCACAATGAGAAACTCAGACAGGAGAGTACTGCAAATGTTAGAATAAGGAAAGGTTCTCATAAAAGTATAATTAAAAATAATGTAAGTATATTTCATCAAAATATTGGGAGTTTAAAGAATAAAGTAGATGAGCTTCTGGTTTGTTTAGAAGATTTAGAAGCTGAGAATGAAATAGATATACTATGCCTGTCTGAGCATCACATTGTTACTGATATGGATAAGGTAAATGTAAGTGGATATAATCTCTCTGCACATGTAATTTGAGAAAATATGGAGAAAGGAGGAGTTGCCATATATGTCAAAAGTTATCATTGTGCAAGAAGTATAGAAACAAAAAAGTTTTGTGTAGAGAAACACACAGAAGCATGTGCCTGTGAGCTTAAATTAAATAAAGGTACATTTATAATTTTAACTGTATATAGGTCCCAATCAGGAAATTTTCATCTATTTCTGAAAAATTTGGACTCCTTGTCGTGCTATCTGTCAGACAGGGGGAAGCAAATTATTATTTGTGGGGACTTCAATGCACAATCTCTGAAAGAGGGTAATAGGAAAAATGACCTTGAAGTATTACTCGGTTCTTTCAATTTGACACCTGTTATTGATTTTCCTACTCGGGTGGTAAAGGATAGCAGCTCACTGATAGATAACTTCTTTATAGACCAAGATAAGTTTAACCAGATAAATGCTCAGCTTGTTGAGAATGGTCTTTCTGATCATGGTGCACAGCTAGTTACAATATATGACATAGCTCCATTCAGCAATACTAAACAGTCCTCCAAAGTAGTACGTTCAGTCAACGATTTAACAATTGCAAATTTCAGGGAAAGCCTACAGCAGTTAGACTGGGATGAGGTGTACCGTGAACCTGATGCCAATTTAAAATATAATTTATTTCATGACATTTTTGTAAATGCATTTGAAAACTGCTTCCCCAAGAAAATAGTTAAATATACTTGTAAGAAACCTTGTAACAAACCATGGCTTACTAAGGGTATAAAAATATCTTGTAACCGGAAAAGGGAAATGTATCTGACAGCAAGAAAGAGTAGTGACCCAGAAACTATCAAACATTATAAAAACTACTGTGTTATATTAAGAAAAGTTATTAAAAAATCCAGGAGTATGTGTATCATGTCTGAAATCAGCAACTCTGATAATAAAATTAAAACAATTTGGAATATTATTAAAAGAGAAACAGGTCAACCAAGAGCAGAGGAAGACAGTATTACCATCAAATTGAATGAAAACTTTAAGAACAAAAAGTCAGAAGTTGAAAATATTTTAATAACCATTTTCTAAATGTGGATATAATAGGATCCAGGTGTTCATTAGAAGATGCTAGGCTGTTAATGGAAGAGGCCATACCTATGCAATTTGATACAATTGAAATCTCACCCACTTCTCCCTCTGAAATTAGGAAAATAATAAACTTGCTTAAAAGCAAAAACTCACATGGAATTGATGGCATTTCCAGCAAAATACTAAAAGCTTGTTCTCAACAGATAAGTAAGATTCTCAGCCACCTGTGTAATAGCTCTCTGGAAAAGGGCATTTTCCTTGATAGACTGAAATATGCTATTGTTATACCTTTGTGTAAAAAGGGGGATAGATCTGATGTCAACAATTACCGTCTAATCTCCCTTCTAACAGCTTTATCCAAAATTTTTGAGAAAGTAATGTATTCAAGAGTAGCTTCACATATCTGTAAAAATGAAGTACTAACAAAATGTCAGTTTGGTTTCCAGAAAGGTTTTTCAACAGAAAATGCCATATATGCCTTCACCAATCAAATTTTGAATGATCTGAATAACCAAACACCACCCATTGGGATTTTTTGTGAACTCTCAAAGGCTTTTGATTGTGTAAATCATGAAATTCTGCTAGACAAGCTCAAGTATTGTGGCATGAGTGGGACAGTGCACAAATGGTTTAATTCATACCTAACTGGAAGAGTGCAGAAAGTTGAAATTAAGCAGTTATCATAATATGCAAAGATCATCATATTCCTCAAACTGGGGAACTATCAAGAATGGGGTTCCACAAGGGTCAGTCTTGGGTCCTTTGTTGTTCTTATTATATATTAATGACTTGCCATTCTATATTCATGAAGAGGCAAAGTTAGTTCTCTTTGCTGATGATACAAGTATAGTAATCACACCTGACAAACAAGAATTAACTGATGAAATTGTCAATAATGTCTTTCAGAAAATTACTAAGTGGTTCCTTGTAAACAAACTCTCACTGAATTTTGATAAGACACAGTACATACAGTTTCGCACAGTAAATGGTGTGACGCCATTAGTAAATATAGACCTTAATCAGAAGCACATATGTAAGGTAGAATATTCAAAATTTCTAGGTGTGTCCATTGATGAGATATTAAATTGGAAGAAACACATTGATGATCTGCTGAAACGTTTGAGTTCAGCTACTTATGCAATAAGGGTCATTGCAAATTTTGGTGATAAACATCTTATTAAATTAGCTTAATACACCTATTTTCACCTGTTGCTTGCATATGGCATGATATTTTGGGGTAATTCATCACTGAGGAATAAAGTATTTATTGCACAAAAGCATGTAATCAGAATAATAGCTGGAGTCCACCCAAGATCATCCTGCAGACATTATTTAAGGATCTAGGGATATTCACAGTAGCTTCTCAGTATATATACTCTTATGAAATTTGTTATGAACAACCGAACACAATTCAAAAGTAATAGCAGTGTGCATAACTACAATACTAGGAGAAACGTTTAATCTTGAATAGTGAAGATCGTCCTAACTTTGGCACAGAAAGGGGTGAATTATACTGCCACTAAAGTCTTTGGTCACTTACCAAGTAGTATCAAAAGTCTGACGGATAACCAACAAGTATTTAAGAAGAAATTGAAAGAATTTCTGAATGACAACTACTTCTACTCCATAGAGGAATTTTTAGATATAAATTAGGAAAAAACCAAACAAACAAAAAAAAAAAAAAATAAAGAAAATAAAAATAAAAAAGTTATATTAATTACGTTGTTAAATTAACTTAATTATGTCATGTATTGGAAAATTTGACTCATTCCACATCATTACGAAATATCGTATTCATGATCCATGGAACTAGTATTAATCTAATCTAATCTACTCAGGCCCACCCCAGAATCTCTCTCCTGACTCTCTCCCCCCATATCTCTATCTCTCTCACTTCCACTCCCCCCACCCCTTCTCACTCCTACCACACCCGTGCACCGAACTTCATACTTCCTGATGTACCACCCACGATACCCCGTTGTGGCCAGTTACTGTGCCCCACTGACAGGCTGAATGTGTGGACAAAAGCAGCAGATATTCTATTACCCATAATGTGCCATCCTATATAAAAGACACCTACCATTTCCTCCACCAACTTTCCACAGTTCCTGTTCCTTTACCACATCGTGCCTTGCTCATTGCTATTGGTGCCTCCTCCCTTTAGACTAACATCCCTAATGCCCATGACATTGCCCCTATCAAACACTAACTTTCCTAGTGCCCCAGCAGATTCCAAACTTACAACCTCCTTCCTGGTCACCATGATCAACTATATCCTCAGCACTTTGAAGGCATCACCTACAAACAAATCCATGGTACGGCAATGGCAACTCGCATGCCACCATCCTATGCCAAACTATTCATAGGCCATATAGTGGAATTCTTACTATACACCCAGAGTCCCAATCTCCTCACCTTGTTCACATTCACTGATGACATCTTTATGATGTGGTTCAAGGGTGAGAATGAACATCATCTTCCCCATCTGCTACTCATGGTCCTTCTCAGCCGAACAATCCATATTCCTTCATGTTGACCTCCACCTCAAAGATGGCTACATTAGTAGCTTTGTCCATGTCAAACTTACCAACCACCTTCTGTACCTATACTTGAACAGCTGCCACCCACTCCACAGCAAGGAGTCCCTTCCAAACATCATAGTTACCTGTTGTGCACATGTGCAGTGACAAGCAGTCCTCTCGAAATATACCAAATGTCTCATTTTAGTCTTCACAGACAGATACTAATCTCCCAACCTTGTACGGAAATAGATTTCCTGTGTCTTACCTTTCTAGTCACCCATCACCTCCCAAAGTCCCACACCCAGCCACAAAAGAGCATTCCCCTCGTGACTCAGTACCACCAAGGACTGGAGCAACTGAATCACATTCTGACAGGATTTTGACTACCTCTCATTCTGCCCTGAAATGAGGAATGTCCTACCCACTACTCTATCCACACCTCCCACAGTGGTATTCCATCTTCTATGAAACCTGCAATATCATCATATCTGTACTCCAGCCCTGCTCCCAATCCATTGCCTCAGTCTCATATCCTTGTAATAGACCTAGATGCAATAGCTGTCCCATACATCTTCCCATCACAGCCTACCCCAGTCCAGTCACAAGGAATACCTATCCCATCAAATGCAGGCCTTCTTGTGAAAGCACTAATGTGATCTACACTCTAATCTTCAACCACTGTGCTATATTCTATGTGGGCCTGACAAACTGTCTGCACACACAATTGACCACCGACAAAAGGTTCCCGAGAAACAGCTGCATCACACAGTTGCTGAGCACACTGCACAACACAACAATCTCCACTTAATGACTGCTCCATTGCCTGTACCACCTGAATCCTTACTACCAATAACAGCTTTTGTGAATTGTGCATGTTGCGAACTCTCCTTGCAAAATATCCTATGCTGCCATAACTGCACTTGCCTCAAATTTTGTTAGTCATTTTTTTCACCTGCCTATCCTCTCCCCTGTTCCCACTCCAGCAACACACAGCCTCCTATTTTCCCAGTAAAACTGAGTCTTTACTTCATTCTCTAACTTCTGGCTGCTTTACTCCCCCACCCCACCCCCCCACCATCTTACACCTGTGCGTAACTGCCCAACTGCAGTTTCCTACACTATCATCTCCCCACCATATCCCTGCATGCTCCCATAAGTAGCACTTTCTAGTGAATTGTGTTTGTGTGAATGTGTGTGAGTGTGTCTAGTTCAGAAGAAGGCCCTTTAGCTGAAAGCTTATTTGTAACATGTGCATCTTTCCATTGTGTGTGAATTTAATGTAGATACATTTGAATGTAGTTTCATTTTAATGTAGATTCATTTTAATCGAGATATGTAGTCATTCAAGGTATCAGCGGAATATGTATAGAAAGGTCTAGCTACATAAGTCAAATACTTTACATTTTATAAGCTATTGAGTGACAATGGACCATACAGCATAATGCATCAAAATTCTCAGTACTGGCAGCTTGACCAAAGCTGATGTTCACTAACTTAGTAACTGGAGTCTCTACAGAAAACTATATCCTTCCACATATTACATTATGCAGCCATAGTTTGTATCTAAAATGCATATGCTACATTCATCTTGTGACAATGAGTGAAATGGAAGCTGCATAGCATACGTTGCTTTTGTCTTTGTATTTCCTCAAGGCATAGTCTCTGATAACAATACTAAATAAATGAACTGTTGCACACATCTTTCTGCAATGTGTATGAGTGGAAACAAATATTACATTCTTTCACCCACTCTTTTACTGTGATAATGGACTGCTTAGGTAAGACTACCATTTAGTAGTTTCTTGCAAGTGTAGAATGTAAAGTGAATCACAAAACATAATTCTTATTAACTGAGTTGTGTTTGTGAAGCTAGGAAGATCATTCAATATTTGCTATAAACCAGAACAAAGATAAAAAATTTTACTTTAATTCATACCCTGTACCTGCACCACCTATTCCAATCATCATCACATATTTATGAAGCTGTTCTGGTCACGAAGAAAGTTCATTAACTTATGGCAACAGTATAACCTTTCCACAATTAATGTTGTGTGCAGTGTGAAATTGCTAGTTTCATAACTATAGGTCTGCTCACATACTTTTCACATTGCATAACATTTTTTTGATGCAAATGTCTGTTGAACAATGTTCATTTCTGTTGATTGATTACTACTACACAAATTTATTATAATTCTGGACTGAGAATCAAGCAACATTTGAGCATCCCAAGTGCATGTGAGCGAGCTGGACTGGCCTTAAAGTATCATACAGCACATAATTACTGAATGCTGAGAATACAGAAGTTACTCAGAAATAGATTTAAAGACTAAAAGCCACACTCCATGATACTAGATGGAAGGGGTAGTTATTCAGGTGCTCAAAACCTGACCAGGACACACAAAAGAGAAGGCACAAAGAAATATAATGTTTCATTAATCAACTTTACAACCTTAGTTAAGGGATACATTCTGTGCAAAGGACTGACAAGCCTCACTGGAGCTGATTCTGCCACCACTCACCACTGACACTGTGTGCTGGGTGGATGCCTCCTCCCGCTGCCCCCAGCAACACTAGCTTCCTGGAGATTCAATGAACAATATTAGTTTCTTGTACTAAAGCCCATGGGCATCAAACTGTAAATGTACTTACCAAGCCTGTGGTGATTGAGGGCTTGTTGGGATCAGGAGTCTGTCCAGCAAACATAGCCTGATGTAACTAATGTCCAGCCTGGATGTCACATCAGGTGTCACAAGTCAGCTGGTGTTGGACTTGTAGCTTGGGCTGGCACTGCAACTTAAGCCTCATCTTGCAGCCCAGCACTATGGTTTCATGAGTGAGTGATTCTTAGTTTTGCTTTTTTTGTTTTCTGTTACAGCCACTATTAGCCAGTAGGATGTTCTCCATAAGTTAAAAGTGACTTTGCTGAAGTTGCAAGAGTCTGCAGACATTTCACAATTTTGGAGCAATGGTAAACAATGCTACTTGTGATAAGTTAGATGTCAATACTTTAATCTGTCTGGGCATGTACAACAGCAGTGCCAGTTATGCTATATTGTGGCCCTACAAGATTCAGTACACTGCTGCACTTCATGGCCAAAGCTTCGACAAGTGTCACACAAAACGGTTTAATCTTACTGCGTACCTATTTTAATGTTAAATGAGGTGATCCATCATATTTTTTGTATTATTAGATGGAGGGTGCATGTATGTTGTAAACAAGAGTAGCACTGATACATGAAGGGATCAAATTTTTGTAGATGCAAGTAGCATGATTATATTTTTAAGAAGCTCAACTGTGAGGACAAGCTGAGATGGTAGAGGTAAAAGCCTCAATGACTGTATCTATTCCTTCTATAGATCCTGTTTCTGTTAATTTGATACCTCCTCTTCCACACAAATTAACTAAGGATGTGTCAGTATTTGTAAGTGACTTCAAATCTGCTGCAACGATAGCCGTATACAAGCATGTCTCATCTGGACAATTTGCTAAGTTGCAGTTGACTGGTGACATGAACCCTTATGTCATGTACTATGCAGGACAGAATAAAGCACAGATATTCATACAGATTGTGAAGGGGCTTTATGAATGGCACTGCAAAGAAAACAGCATAAGATGTTTTACAGAACAGTGCACGAGTTTTTAGAGAACAGCTTAATGGTTCAGCACAGAAATGAAATGAATTGGTAGGAGCATTTTCAAACATAACATTGAAGGCTGATACAAAATCCTATGAGTTAAGGCAAAACTCAAAAGCAGAGAGAGTTAATCTGCAGGAGGCTAGATGCTGGATGCGTTTTGTTTTTTTAGGAGGATTTCCAGGAAATATGTCAAGGAGGACGAGAAGAAAAACCCAAAAGATTTAGTCACCACATGTAGGATTGCCAGAATACTTGAAGAAATGGATACTGCCACTCAATGACAAAGGAACTGAAATGCATTTTCCTCTGAGATGATATGTCGTAAGTGTGGACATGTGGGCCATGTTAGGGAGTAACACCATCAAACTCCATGGCGCCGAATGAAATTCGCGAGTGTGTTAGTTCCAGTAATAAATGTAAATTTAATGAAGAAAAGTGTGCATTTTGCAGAAATGTCGGTTGGTATTGTGACCAGTTATGTATTACGTGTTATATTGTGTTAAAAGTATCTGAAAAAAACTGTGATGCATCTATAAACTGTGAAAAAGAAACCATGTTGACGATCGGTAAACAGAACAGCATGAGAATGAGATTTTCACTCTGCAGCGGAGTGTGCGCAGAACAGCATGAGTTCCGCAAATAAAAGCAAACAATCCGAAGTTTGTGTGAAGTGTAAGAAGTTCGACGTATTTAGTGATGGGAAGTGTATCTCTTGTTATTTAATTATGAAGGTGGTAGTAAAAAATGAGAAACTCAGTGTTTGCTTAGCATCAACATCATACAGCCACGAAATTGCGCTTCAAGAAATAACAAACAGCAAACTATGCTCACGCAGAAAGAAAGTCGTTACAGGTATTATGTGCTTTAAGTGTAAAATTGTTTATCATTATAACTGTGCAAAGGTGGACTCAAAACAAGAGATATGGAAATGTGATAATTGCGTAAAAGTGGGCACTATAGACAGCAAGGAAGAAATAATTTCCGTGTTGTTAGAAGAACTGCAAAGACTGAAAGCTGAAAATGTCACATTGTCTGCCAGAAGTCAACAGAACAAAAGTGAATCCCAAGACGAGAGCACAAATTGTCACCAGCCCAAGAAGATACCAAAACATCTCGTTTCTCAGCAGTTATATCATCTGAATACAAGCAACCGTTTTAGTGCCTTAAGTGATAAAATTGATGAAACAGAGAAATCTACTCAGGTGGTAGGACGAGACAATGTTCCTAAAAATTCGACAAAAAGACCAATTGAGAGTCAGCCAACGAATAAGATTTTATTACTATCGGACAGTCATGGGCGAAACTGTGCATCATTGCTAAATGAATTTTTGAAACCCAAGTACTACACATCATCTGTTGTTAAACCAAATGCATGCCTCAGTGGTGTGGTTGAAGGGGCATCAGATCTTACTAGTGATTTCAATTTGGACGATGCAGTTATTATCCTTGCAGGAATAAATGACATTCGTAAGAAAAACAACTTTATTCCAGACTTAGAAAAGTTGACTGCAGCACTTGATCATACAAAGCTATTGTTATGTACCGTTCCCTACTGTTATGACAAGCCAGAAGTCAACAAAACAGTGTACAGATTTAATGAATATATAATGAATTTGTCATCTAATTTTGTTAATGTGAAAGTAATTGATGTCAATTTATTCTTGCAAAGGCCTGATTACACTAATCATGGACTACACCTGAACAAAACAGGAAAGCTCAGACTGTGCAGGAACATTGCTTCATCAGTATCAAACCCATGGAAACGGTGTGATGTAGTAAAAACACTTACAACCAGCTCTGCAAGAAAGGTCAGATTTTGTACCGGTACTGTAGAAACCAATTCATGCCAAGATAGACAGGGAACCAATGTGAATACAAGAAACAGATGTATAGCTGTGTCTCACCCTGTCACTGCCAATGACATATTAATACCATATGATGAAGTTCCACCCAAAGAACCTCAAGGACTGGAAAATAATTCCGATGCAGTATCTCCAAGGATAAAAGGTAATCCCCGATTTTCTACGAGAGAAAGAAGAATTCCAAAAAGAAACAGTGATTTTTTATGGCCAGCACCCACCAGACCTCGCCAACGACATCTAGTGAACAAATCTCCAGCTGCGACATAGGTCTTAATGTATCCAACACAGTTTTGAGTGCAACGGGGACTAACGGTGTTAATGGACAAGCAGACCAGCAGAAGGACAGTAGAGGTAGCTATAAGAATCTTATTATTCTTCTTCAAAATATCAGAAGTCTCAAAAGTAAATTAGAGTTTTTATCTGTAAATTTAGGGGACATGGACACTGTTGACCGTCCTCATGTTTTATGCCTTACTGAGCATCATGTAACAGTTGGAATTGATGGGCTGCAGCTTGATGGGTATGATCTAGCTACTCATTACTGCAGAACAAGTAAGGAGAAAGGTGGTGCTGTAATTTATATAGACAGTAAAATCATTTATAAATCTTTAGATCTAAGTAAGTATTGTGTAGATCAACATTTTGAAGTTTGCGGGACTGAAATTTCTGCAAAGGACATGTTACTTACTGTGCTTGCAATTTACAGAGCTCCAGCAGGGAAGTTTTGCATCTTTATGAATAAGTTAGAATCTCTTTTGACCAAATTGTTCTCTAAAACTAGAAATTTAATAATTGTAGGTGACTTTAATGTCAACTTCTTAACTGATAACCTCAAGACTGACCTGGACCACTTAATGAATTCTTACAACTTGGCTGCGATGGTTACCTGGCCCACTAGAGTTACAGAAAATTGCAAGAGCCTTCTAGATAATATTTTCATTGACAAGAATAGAGTCAACAGTGCTAGTGTGAGCAAAGTAATTTATGGCCTGTCTGACCATGATGTACAACTTCTGAAAGTAAATAACATCAGTTTGTGCAATAAAATCTCCCACACCTATAGGTCCTATAGATGTATAAACACTGAAACTGTGTCTGCCTTTAACGACTATTTGTCACAGATAGATTGGGAGCCAGTGTACAGCACATCAGATGTTAATGATAAATTCAACCTTTTTTTAAATGAATTTATATCTGTATTTGAAATGGCTTTCCCAAAAAAAAACTGTCAGAAAGAACAATGAGGTTTCTTCCAGTAAACCATGGATTACTGGAGGTATAAAAATTTCTTGCAGGACTAAGAGGGAGTTACATGCCTCACTAAGAGTATCAAATGATCCCCTTGAAAGGTCTCATTTTAAGTTATATTGTAAAATTTTAAAAAGGGTGATAAACAAATCCAAGAGCCTGTATATTAAGTCTGAAATTGATAAATCTGAGAACAAAATAAAAGCAGTTTGGAATGTTATAAAGAGAGAGTGTGGCAAGAGTAACAAGAATGTTAATACCACAGAGATAAGCTATAAGGATGAGGTTATTCATAATCCTGTAACAGTTTCCAACATATTCAACAATCACTTCATAACTGCAGCAGAACAAGTAGGTTATAACGGTTCCTTAAATGCTGCTACGCATTTATTACACAGAGCTAACCCTAACACGTATGACCCAATTTGTATTGCCCCAGTTACTATTACTGAAGTTAAAAATACCATCAAGGCCTTAAAAAATAAAAATTCCACTGGTATTGACAACATTTCACCAAAAATACTGAAGCATTGTAGTGACCACATATGTCAAGTCCTGTGTCACATTTTTAATGAGTCTATCCAGCAAGGTGTTGTCCCAGAGAGATTAAAGCTTGCCGTTGTGAAACCACTTTTCAAGAAGGATGACAAAACTAATTTATCTAACTACCGTCCAATATCACTACTAAGTAGTTTCTCAAAAGTATTAGAGAAACTAATGTATACAAGAATTGTAGAACATCTTAACAGCCACAACATACTCAACAGAAACCAGTTTGGTTTCCAAAAAGGTAGATCAACTGAGCAGGCTATTTTTTCTCTCACAAATGAAATTTTAGAGTCAATAAATAATAAAATGTCACCTATTGGAATTTTTTGTGACTTGTCTAAGGCCTTTGACTGTGTGGACCACAACATTCTCTTACATAAGGCTAATTTTTATGGCTTGCGGGGTAGCATTGGTAGATGGATAGAATCATATCTGCAAAACAGAAAACAGAAGGTGACAATTAATGGTGCCAATGATAGTCCCATTTCTTCTGATTGGGGCACATTAAAGTGTGGTGTGCCTCAGGGGTCCATCCTAGGACCTTTGCTTTTCCTTATCTTCATCAATGATCTCCCACTTTGCACAGACACCGAGTGTAAATTTACTCTTTTTGCCGATGACACCACTATTCTGCTTGAAAGTCGAACTAACAGTGACCTAGAAAATAAATGTAATGCTGTACTCGTTGACATCCTACACTGGTTTAAGTGCAACGGACTAACTCTAAACATTCAGAAAACTCAGTATATGCAATTTCACACATCTCAACAAGAAAATGAAGTATGCCACTTAAACTGTGGTAACCAAAATATACTACACTGTGAATCATCTAAGTTCTTGGGCATTCTAATTGATGGCAAGCTGAATTGGTCTGAGCGTATCTTAGACCTACATAGAAGGCTCAGTGTGGCAACTTATGCTCTGCGTGTAATCACCCCCATTGGTGATGAGGACGCTACTAAAGCTGCCTACTTTGGTTATTTTCATTCTATCATGTCGTATGGCATAATATTTTGGGGCAACAAGCCTTTAGCCAAAAAAATATTTACTGCACAGAAGAGAGCTGTTAGAATCATGAGTGGTGTTCATCCAAGATATTCTTGCAGAAGTCTGTTTCATAAGTTACAAATATTAACACTTACCTCTCAATTCATATTTTCTTTGATGATTTTTGTTTCTAACAACCTATCTCTTTTTAAAACTAATAGTGAATGTCATGATCATAATACTAGGTCTAAAAATGATCTACACAGGGATCTGAAACATTTAAGTCTTGTTCAGAAAGGTGTTCATTATTCAGCCACAAAAATTTTCAACTCCCTTCCATCAGGTATTAAAGATCACATTAATGTCTTACCTACTTTTAAATGTAAATTGAGAGAATACCTAATGGTAAATTCCTTCTATTCTGTTGATGAGTATCTACAGATAAAGCAATGATTTTTTATACTGATAAAAATTTGTTTGCTATAGATCACATTAACTGTTTAATTTGGAAAATGTACTATATTTCCATTTTAGGTATTGTTTTATATTACTTGAGCTATACCTTTGATTTGATTTTAACCTACAAACTTATTCATAATCTTATGGTACATTTTTGTCATTTTATATATGTGTATTATATCTGTTGTATGTAATCATGACTCATTCCACATCCTTGTGATTTATCACAATACGGATTAATGGAATACGAAATAAATAAATAAATAAATAAATAAAAAAATAAATGTAACGAATGGAGATTAGAGCATTGTGCACAAGAGTTTTGAAATGAGACAGAACAGACAGATTTGAGACAATTGTGCATCAAATGCCAGAGGGAACTCCTTAAGCAACAGATAGTTTTCGCAATCAAACAGAGTATCATGAAAACATATGCAGAGGTAGAATGCTACCTGCAGGTCATGGTAAACGGTACTCTACGTAGATTTTTGGTGAAGACAGGTGCTCGTGGCAGAAAGCTTGAGTAGACATCTTAGGTAGATGCCAAAGACTACACAATATAGGACCCCTGGAGTGGGAGTCAATGATGTGGCATCATTGGGGTCAACACAGTTCACTTTCACTCTTGCAGTAAGAAATTTTGAGCAACATTGCCAGATGTTGGTGATGGGTACTACACATTCCTGCAGATTTTATGGGTAACCATAATCCAAAAGTTTATCTTTTGCAGTGTACAGTCAAATTTAAAGGGACGTTATTCCTGCTGGGAATGACCACTGCAAGAGTGACATCATTGCAACTTTCCGTGATGGTACATTCACACTGTACAAAATGACATGCTGATGTGTCCACTAAAGTTCAGATTGCACATTATGATTTTCAGAGGTGCAGGTGGGGAAAAAAAAAAAAGTCTTGGTGAATGCGAGAACTGACCTACGAAGTGAAATGATGTGTGTCGTGGAGCTGTGGGAATGCAATAACGAGATGAATACATTATAGTGTTTTGTGTGTTCTAGTGTAGTACATGTAAGAGAAATGGAAGGAGATTATACAGTTCTGGAGCACATAGATAATTTTGGCTCAGATGAAGTCTCTCTGCCGAACTCTTCTCTTACCCTATATATGGCTCTAATCTCCCCACTAAGCACTGAAAATAGTTTGAGTCCACAAACCACCTACTGAAAATAATGTAGCCAGCTCAAAATATTTACTACTGCTTCCCAACACTTGTATTGTGTTCATAGAGTTTGCATCCTCGGTAACAAAATTTAGCAATTTGCTTGTGCAGCACATACCAAAAGAATTACATAAACTGTCTCTGCTGAAGTGTCTTAGTTTTCATGAACATGCAAATGTCAACATACCAGCATCTCTTAGTATTCACAAACAAACAACAATAGTTTGCATAGGTGATATTAGAAAAGAAATCACATCAAATGCAATGCTCTTGACAAAGACCTGTACACTCATACTTTTGCATAAAGTGTGCTAAGAGATGCTGTATTGCACTTTGACATAGCTCTAAAGCTGAACTTTGAAAAATGCACAATACACACTGTGCTGTCATGTTTTTGTTGTGGTGTTTAGTGTGAAAACTGGCATAGACATCTGCATCAAACCACTCTATCCTATGCAAGCCTCTTCATCTCAAAATAACTACTGCAATTTACATCCTTCTGAATCTGCTTACTGTATTCAGCTCCCTCTATGATTTTTACTCCTCACAATTCCCTATAATACTAAATTCATTATCCCTGGATGTCTCTGAACACATCCTGCAACCAATCTCTTCTTCCAGTGTGGTTATGCCAAAAAATTGTACCCGGTACCTCTTCATTAGTAATTTGATCTATCCACCTGATCTTAAGCATTCTTCTGCAGCACCACATTTCAAAACCTTCTATTCTCTTCTTGTCTAAAATGTTTATGAATGATTCACTTCAGTGCATAAATACACTCCAGTCAATTACTTTCAAAAAGACTTTGCGTAACACTTAAATCTATATTCAGTGTTAATAATTTTCTCTTCTTCAGAAATTCTTTCCTTGCCATTTTCAATCCACATTTTATATCCACTCTCCTTCAGCCATCATTAGTTATTTTGCTGCTCAAACAGCAAGTTTCATCTATCACTGTAAGGGTCTCATTTACGAATCAAATTAAATCAGGTGATGCTGAGGAGTTAGACTATATTCCATTATCCCTGTCTTGCTTTTGTTCATGTTCATCTTATATCCTCCTTTCAAGATGCAGTCAATTCTGCTCTTCCTGTAACTGATTGAGGTTCGCCAGTGGAACTGTAAATCGATGTTTTTATTTCTTATCGCCTATCTCATATGTCTTGCTCACCAGATGGAATAGTTTTGTAATTTCTGACCCTCCCTAGGCTATCAGTGGTTCTGTTGGAATGTCTTCTATCCCTGGGGCCTTGTTTTGACTAAGAGCCTTTAGTCCTCTGTCAAGTTCCTCTCAAAATATTGTACCTACCATCTGATTTCCATTTACAGACTCTTCCATTCCTATAATGATAATTTCCAGTTTGCCTTGTATGGACCCTCTATATATTCCTTCCACCTTTCAGCTTTTCCTTCTTTGCTTAGGACTGGTTCCCCATCTGAGCTCTTTATATTCATGCAGCTACTTCTTTTTTCCCCAAAGACCTCTTTAATTTTCGTGTAGGTGGTATCTATCTTTCCCTCAGTGGAATATGCTTCTATATCCTCACATTTCTCTTGTAGCCCTTGCTGTTTAACCATCTTCCACTTCCTGTCAATCTCTTTTCTTAAACATTTGTATTCCCTTTCACCTTTTGCTGCATTTTTAAATTTCCTCCTTTCATCAGTTTAATTCAGTATCTCCTCTGTTTTCCATGGATCTCTAATAGGTCTGGTCTTTTAACCTATTTGATCCTCTGTTGCCTTGACTATTCCAAATCTCAAAGCCACCCATTCATCTTCTACGAGGTGCATTCAAGTTCTAAGGCCTCCGATTTTTTTTCTAATTAACTACTCACCCAAAATCGATGAAACTGGCGTTACTTCTCGAGGTAATCGCCCTGCAGATGTACACATTTTTCACAACGCTGACGCCATGATTCCATGGCAGCGGCAAAGGCTTCTTTAGGAGTCTGTTTTGACCACTGTAAAATCGCTGAGGCAATAGCAGCACGGCTGGTGAATGTGCGGCCACGGAGAGTGTCTTTCATTGTTGGAAAAAGCCTAAAGTCACTAGGAGCCAGGTCAGGTGAGTAGGGAGCATGAGGAATCACTTCAAAGTTATCACGAAGAAACTGTTGCGTAATGTTAGCTCGATGTGCAGGTGCGTTGTCTTGGTGAAACAGCACACGCGCAGCCCTTCCCAGACGTTTTTGTTGCAGTGCAGGAAGGAATTTGGTCTTCAAAACATTTTCGTAGGATGCACCTGTTACCGTAGTGCCCTTTGGAGCGCAATTGGTAAGGATTACGCCCTCGCTGTCCCAGAACATGGACACCATCATTTTTTCAGCACTGGCGGTTACCCGAAATTTTTTTGGTGGCAGTGAATCTGTGTGCTTCCATTGAGCTGACTGGTGCTTTGTTTCTGGATTGAAAAATGGCATCCACAACTCATCCATTGTCACAACCAATGAAAAGAAAGTCCCATTCATGCTGTCGTTACGCGTCAACATTGCTTGGCAACATGCCACACAGGCAGCCATGTGGTCATCCGTCAGCATTCATGGCGCCCACCTGGATGACACTTTTCGCATTTTCAGATCGTCATGCAGGATTGTGTGCACAGAACCCACAGAAATGCCAACTCTGTAGGTGATCTGTTCAACAGTCATTCGGCGATTCCCAAAACAATTCTCTCCACTTTCTCAATCATGTCGTCAGACCGGCTAGTGCGAGCCCGAGGTTGTTTCGGTTTGTTGTCACATGATGTTCTGCCTTCATTAAACAGTCGCACCCACGAACGCACTTTCGACACATCCATAACTCCATCACCACATGTCTCCTTCAGCTGTCTATGAATTTCAATTGGTTTCACACCACGCAAATTCAGAAAATGAATGATTGCACGCTGTTCAAGTATGGAAAACGTCGCCATTTTAAGTATTTAAAACAGTTCTCATTCTTGCCACTGGTGGTAAAATTCCATCTGCCGTCTCTGGGACGTATTGACAATGAACGCGGCTGAACGCGGCCTCATTTTAAAACAATGTGCATGTTTATATCTCTTTCCAGTCCGGAGAAAAAAAATTGGAGGCCTTAGAACTTGAATGCACCTCGTATGTTCCTTTCCCCTGTTCTAGTCAACTGTTGCTTCCCCTAAAGCTTTCAGACAACTCTGGTTCTTTCAATTTGTCCACACCCCATCACCTTAATTTCCTGCATTCCTGCAGCTTCAATTTGCAGTACATAACCTATACATTGTTGTCAAACATATCTGCCCCTGCAAACATCTTACAATTTAAAATCTGGTTCCAAAATCTCTATATTACCATTACATAACCAATCTAAGATTAACTTCGGACTTCCTGTCACATTCATAATGGGTGTGAATCCTTCACCGTCTTGGCTTCATGCAGTGGCCCATTTTCATTTTTGACTTCATTCACTTCCCAAGGACTCTTCTCTGGATTTGATCTGTTACTGGGAGTTTCTTGATCATCACATGCAAATTTGTACATGAAAATTCTATGTTTAAGATGGTTATAAGATGACCGTGGTGTTGGATGTGCCTTTGAATCTGAAAATCATCAGTGCCGAAGACAGCTTCCAGAGCACTGAATGCTTTTTACAGCAGGACTCTGAACCCTCTATCAGGCCACCCAGTACATGCAACATACACTTTTTAATTGTGTCATAGTCTGATTCTCTCAGTGTCCTTCAGAACCTGTGTGTACTGTACACAGTCCATCCCTTACTGTAATGGGTCCAAGAAAGCTTTGACTTGCTTGCTGTTCAGGAGCCACCATGATGTTCATGTGGGTTCCTGGCCACGTCAGTCTGACAGGGAATGAAACTGCTCCCTAGGCTGCAGTCCTCCCACCTCACCTTGTCAGCACTTGCATTCCTTCAGATACTCTTCGTGCTGCCATCTGTTGGCGGATGGTGTCACTTTTGACTTCACCACCCGTCTTCTCTTCACAGGAATAAGCTCCAGGTAATTAAAACTCTCTCAATGGCTTGGCCAACTTCCTCTTGGCCATCTTCACATGAGAAGATCATTTTAGGTTGCGTATTGGGCATTGTGGTGACCCCCCACCACCCACCACTTTTTAGCCGTCACCATTTGTGGCAATCCTCACCACTTTACACACATTGTCAACAACCTTTGACAGTTCGCCATTTCCTGTCCCAGTGCCCTTTGTAAAACCACTTACATTCCAATGTATGTCGCTGTTATCAGCCATTTTAGGAAACATTGCACAGGCGGTCAATTGCGTTTCACTTTTTATCCACTGAAGCAATTTAGTGAAGGACATATAATCTGATTAGGGACCTCTGCTGCGTATACAGCATATTTTGTGGACCCTCCTCCTTTCCTTCTTTTGATTGGGGTTAAAAAGAAAGCTCTCTCCCTTTGCACCCTTATTTCTTGCAATGGTACTATACCCAAAACCCAGTATGGTAGCAATTCTATTGGGTGGTGGGGAGGAGGGGAGTTCTGGTCAATGATTTACTGGCCAGGTAACTTGCTGTGGCTGTGGGGCACCCATGGCCAAAGTCCCCACTGTGAATGGGTGGTACCACGACAAAAGACTCCCACATGAAGTTACTCAAACATCCTTCTGCTAGTGGTCGGTCACATGGCCCCAGCAGTCTCTTCTGAAGCTAAGACAATATGATATAGAGAAGTATCGCCCTGAAAATTTTCCTTCGCTGATTATAGCATGGAAGGAACTTATGGCTCAGAGACAAGACAAGACAAGAAATAAAACTTTGTTTGTTCTATGACAGGCGATGATTAGTTTTTGACTACAAAGCCTTTGTTATTCATTGAATATCTTGACATGTTTGGGGAAGTGGCAGTAATTTCAAAAATTAAAAGTGGCTCCATTCTGCTTAAAACTGCCTCTCCTCAGTCACAGGCCCTGTTTGCCTGTGATAAGCTAGGGGATTATTCTCTCACTATTAACTCCACATAAAAGTCTGAATATAGTGCAGGGATTCCACCTAGATCGCATTTTAGATACTTATTTAAGAGCTTTTTGCTAATTAGGGGTGATGACATGTCTTTTGGTTCCCACGGGAGACCATAGAAAAATGCACAACACAGTGGATACTGGAGCCTTCAACTTTACCTTCGATGGTTACTCTTTGAATGATAAGATCATGGTGGTGGTGTACCACTGTGATGTCAGGCCATATGTCCCTACTCCCATTTGGTGCTACAAACAGAAAAACAGCGTAACTTTAACTTTGATTCTCCAAAAACGTTATGAGAATTAGGCCTATAAACAAATGTATATAGGCAAGTTTCTGATATAAAGTATCTCGTTTAATTGCCCTTTTTTCATTCCATCGAGTGAAATATATAATAAATAGCGTATACCTTCATTGTTTTAATACAGATCTCAGAAAAACAGCGGAATTTTAAATCAGAAACTTGCTTATATACATTTGTGAATAGGCTTAATTCATGTAACGTCTTTTTTGATTTTCGGTAATTTAATTGATTTATTCTAGCTAAAGTATTACTTTTGCCATGAGTGAGAAGTGCCTGACTTGCCGTAGAATTGTAGGTTCCGGGGTTTGGTGTGATGGATGCAGTAGTTTTTTTCACTGGGGGGACTGCAGTGGCGTGGGTGTTGGGAAAGTGGATCAGGCTCATCAGTGGTTATGTAGGATTTGCAGCAGAGATAGGAAGATAGTGGAACAGGAGGGGAAAATTGCTGCCCTTCAGGCGGAGCTAGATCAGGCTAGGGAAGATCTGGACAGGTTAAGGAGGGAGAAGGGCAAAGAGAGGTGGGAAGTGGCAACAGGTAGCAGAAGGAACAGGCCTAGAACTAAGTGACAGTTTTGTGGTGAATGTCAAAAATAAGTTTGACCTGTTGCTTCAGGTAAAAACTGATGAGCCTCAAGCAGAGGTAGGTGTAGACAGGACACAACAAACTTTCAATAGGAAATTGAAAAAGAATGTAGGAAAGTCATCGAAAAGGAAGAAAGTTTTGTTGTTAGACAGTTCTCATGCCAGAGGTGTAGGCCAACTTCTACAGGAGGAATTAGGACCAGAATACCAGGTCACAAATTTTTTAAAACCAAGTGCTAGTCTGGATCAGGTGACAGAGGATTTAGTTTCACTCTGTAAAGGATTTACCAGGGAAGACACCGTGGTTATTGTGGGAGGGCCAGGGAACAGCATCGACAGAGATCCTGGGTACAGTATAGAGTGTGACCTGGTAAAGATTGCGTCGGCATCGAGACACACCAATGTTGAATTTGTATCTGTCCTGAGACGCCATGACCGGCCTCATTTGAACTCTTCTGTTGGGAGAGTTAATTTGGAGTTGGAACGGCTGCTTGGGTCGGGTGCGGGGGCTCATATTGGTGTGGTTCCTGTTGATTATCTCAATAGGTGGGACTATACAAGGCACGGCCTACATCTCAACAGGAAAGGGAAGGGGAAACTGGCTGGGGTAATAGCAGGAAATTTAAGGAGGGGGGGGGGGGGGTGTAATGAATGGTAAAATACCAGTGGTTACAGGTGTTGGAGCAGCACCTTTTTTAGGATAGGTAAGACAGAAAGATGTCAAGTTCTACGAGAGGTCAGGATTGAAACAAATCTTCAGTTTAGGAAAGAAATTAAACAGCACAATTCTAGCACATTGGATCACCAATCACAGCTGCCAATTATAAATTTTCACCAATCACCATAAATTTTGTATCCACCAAGTTGTATCTCAGTTCTAGGTAATTGCATTGGTGAATTAAAGTCACCCAACCCAGTTGACATAATCTGCCTCTCTGAACACCATGTGACCACTGGTATAGGAACTAGGCCTAAGCACAATGAGAAACTCAGACAGGAGAGTACTGCAAATGTTAGAATAAGGAAAGGTTCTCATAAAAGTATAATTAAAAATAATGTAAGTATATTTCATCAAAATATTGGGAGTTTAAAGAATAAAGTAGATGAGCTTCTGGTTTGTTTAGAAGATTTAGAAGCTGAGAATGAAATAGATATACTATGCCTGTCTGAGCATCACATTGTTACTGATATGGATAAGGTAAATGTAAGTGGATATAATCTCTCTGCACATGTAATTTGAGAAAATATGGAGAAAGGAGGAGTTGCCATATATGTCAAAAGTTATCATTGTGCAAGAAGTATAGAAACAAAAAAGTTTTGTGTAGAGAAACACACAGAAGCATGTGCCTGTGAGCTTAAATTAAATAAAGGTACATTTATAATTTTAACTGTATATAGGTCCCAATCAGGAAATTTTCATCTATTTCTGAAAAATTTGGACTCCTTGTCGTGCTCTCTGTCAGACAGGGGGAAGCAAATTATTATTTGTGGGGACTTCAATGCACAATCTCTGAAAGAGGGTAATAGGAAAAATGACCTTGAAGTATTACTCGGTTCTTTCAATTTGACACCTGTTATTGATTTTCCTACTCGGGTGGTAAAGGATAGCAGCTCACTGATAGATAACTTCTTTATAGACCAAGATAAGTTTAACCAGATAAATGCTCAGCTTGTTGAGAATGGTCTTTCTGATCATGGTGCACAGCTAGTTACAATATATGACATAGCTCCATTCAGCAATACTAAACAGTCCTCCAAAGTAGTACGTTCAGTCAACGATTTAACAATTGCAAATTTCAGGGAAAGCCTACAGCAGTTAGACTGGGATGAGGTGTACCGTGAACCTGATGCCAATTTAAAATATAATTTATTTCATGACATTTTTGTAAATGCATTTGAAAACTGCTTCCCCAAGAAAATAGTTAAATATACTTGTAAGAAACCTTGTAACAAACCATGGCTTACTAAGGGTATAAAAATATCTTGTAACCGGAAAAGGGAAATGTATCTGACAGCAAGAAAGAGTAGTGACCCAGAAACTATCAAACATTATAAAAACTACTGTGTTATATTAAGAAAAGTTATTAAAAAATCCAGGAGTATGTGTATCATGTCTGAAATCAGCAACTCTGATAATAAAATTAAAACAATTTGGAATATTATTAAAAGAGAAACAGGTCAACCAAGAGCAGAGGAAGACAGTATTACCATCAAATTGAATGAAAACTTTAAGAACAAAAAGTCAGAAGTTGAAAATATTTTAATAACCATTTTCTAAATGTGGATATAATAGGATCCAGGTGTTCATTAGAAGATGCTAGGCTGTTAATGGAAGAGGCCATACCTATGCAATTTGATACAATTGAAATCTCACCCACTTCTCCCTCTGAAATTAGGAAAATAATAAACTTGCTTAAAAGCAAAAACTCACATGGAATTGATGGCATTTCCAGCAAAATACTAAAAGCTTGTTCTCAACAGATAAGTAAGATTCTCAGCCACCTGTGTAATAGCTCTCTGGAAAAGGGCATTTTCCCTGATAGACTGAAATATGCTATTGTTATACCTTTGTGTAAAAAGGGGGATAGATCTGATGTCAACAATTACCGTCCAATCTCCCTTCTAACAGCTTTATCCAAAATTTTTGAGAAAGTAATGTATTCAAGAGTAGCTTCACATATCTGTAAAAATGAAGTACTAACAAAATGTCAGTTTGGTTTCCAGAAAGGTTTTTCAACAGAAAATGCCATATATGCCTTCACCAATCAAATTTTGAATGATCTGAATAACCAAACACCACCCATTGGGATTTTTTGTGAACTCTCAAAGGCTTTTGATTGTGTAAATCATGAAATTCTGCTAGACAAGCTCAAGTATTGTGGCATGAGTGGGACAGTGCACAAATGGTTTAATTCATACCTAACTGGAAGAGTGCAGAAAGTTGAAATTAAGCAGTTATCATAATATGCAAAGATCATCATATTCCTCAAACTGGGGAACTATCAAGAATGGGGTTCCACAAGGGTCAGTCTTGGGTCCTTTGTTGTTCTTATTATATATTAATGACTTGCCATTCTATATTCATGAAGAGGCAAAGTTAGTTCTCTTTGCTGATGATACAAGTATAGTAATCACACCTGACAAACAAGAATTAACTGATGAAATTGTCAATAATGTCTTTCAGAAAATTACTAAGTGGTTCCTTGTAAACAAACTCTCACTGAATTTTGATAAGACACAGTACATACAGTTTCGCACAGTAAATGGTGTGACGCCATTAGTAAATATAGACCTTAATCAGAAGCACATATGTAAGGTAGAATATTCAAAATTTCTAGGTGTGTCCATTGATGAGATATTAAATTGGAAGAAACACATTGATGATCTGCTGAAACGTTTGAGTTCAGCTACTTATGCAATAAGGGTCATTGCAAATTTTGGTGATAAACATCTTATTAAATTAGCTTAATACACCTATTTTCACCTGTTGCTTGCATATGGCATGATATTTTGGGGTAATTCATCACTGAGGAATAAAGTATTTATTGCACAAAAGCATGTAATCAGAATAATAGCTGGAGTCCACCCAAGATCATCCTGCAGACATTATTTAAGGATCTAGGGATATTCACAGTAGCTTCTCAGTATATATACTCTTATGAAATTTGTTATGAACAACCGAACACAATTCAAAAGTAATAGCAGTGTGCATAACTACAATACTAGGAGAAACGTTTAATCTTGAATAGTGAAGATCGTCCTAACTTTGGCACAGAAAGGGGTGAATTATACTGCCACTAAAGTCTTTGGTCACTTACCAAGTAGTATCAAAAGTCTGACGGATAACCAACAAGTATTTAAGAAGAAATTGAAAGAATTTCTGAATGACAACTACTTCTACTCCATAGAGGAATTTTTAGATATAAATTAGGAAAAAACCAAACAAACAAAAAAAAAAAAAAATAAAGAAAATAAAAATAAAAAAGTTATATTAATTACGTTGTTAAATTAACTTAATTATGTCATGTATTGGAAAATTTGACTCATTCCACATCATTACGAAATATCGTATTCATGATCCATGGAACTAGTATTAATCTAATCTAATCTACTCAGGCCCACCCCAGAATCTCTCTCCTGACTCTCTCCCCCCATATCTCTATCTCTCTCACTTCCACTCCCCCCACCCCTTCTCACTCCTACCACACCCGTGCACCGAACTTCATACTTCCTGATGTACCACCCACGATACCCCGTTGTGGCCAGTTACTGTGCCCCACTGACAGGCTGAATGTGTGGACAAAAGCAGCAGATATTCTATTACCCATAATGTGCCATCCTATATAAAAGACACCTACCATTTCCTCCACCAACTTTCCACAGTTCCTGTTCCTTTACCACATCGTGCCTTGCTCATTGCTATTGGTGCCTCCTCCCTTTAGACTAACATCCCTAATGCCCATGACATTGCCCCTATCAAACACTAACTTTCCTAGTGCCCCAGCAGATTCCAAACTTACAACCTCCTTCCTGGTCACCATGATCAACTATATCCTCAGCACTTTGAAGGCATCACCTACAAACAAATCCATGGTACGGCAATGGCAACTCGCATGCCACCATCCTATGCCAAACTATTCATAGGCCATATAGTGGAATTCTTACTATACACCCAGAGTCCCAATCTCCTCACCTTGTTCACATTCACTGATGACATCTTTATGATGTGGTTCAAGGGTGAGAATGAACATCATCTTCCCCATCTGCTACTCATGGTCCTTCTCAGCCGAACAATCCATATTCCTTCATGTTGACCTCCACCTCAAAGATGGCTACATTAGTAGCTTTGTCCATGTCAAACTTACCAACCACCTTCTGTACCTATACTTGAACAGCTGCCACCCACTCCACAGCAAGGAGTCCCTTCCAAACATCATAGTTACCTGTTGTGCACATGTGCAGTGACAAGCAGTCCTCTCGAAATATACCAAATGTCTCATTTTAGTCTTCACAGACAGATACTAATCTCCCAACCTTGTACGGAAATAGATTTCCTGTGTCTTACCTTTCTAGTCACCCATCACCTCCCAAAGTCCCACACCCAGCCACAAAAGAGCATTCCCCTCGTGACTCAGTACCACCAAGGACTGGAGCAACTGAATCACATTCTGACAGGATTTTGACTACCTCTCATTCTGCCCTGAAATGAGGAATGTCCTACCCACTACTCTATCCACACCTCCCACAGTGGTATTCCATCTTCTATGAAACCTGCAATATCATCATATCTGTACTCCAGCCCTGCTCCCAATCCATTGCCTCAGTCTCATATCCTTGTAATAGACCTAGATGCAATAGCTGTCCCATACATCTTCCCATCACAGCCTACCCCAGTCCAGTCACAAGGAATACCTATCCCATCAAATGCAGGCCTTCTTGTGAAAGCACTAATGTGATCTACACTCTAATCTTCAACCACTGTGCTATATTCTATGTGGGCCTGACAAACTGTCTGCACACACAATTGACCACCGACAAAAGGTTCCCGAGAAACAGCTGCATCACACAGTTGCTGAGCACACTGCACAACACAACAATCTCCACTTAATGACTGCTCCATTGCCTGTACCACCTGAATCCTTACTACCAATAACAGCTTTTGTGAATTGTGCATGTTGCGAACTCTCCTTGCAAAATATCCTATGCTGCCATAACTGCACTTGCCTCAAATTTTGTTAGTCATTTTTTTCACCTGCCTATCCTCTCCCCTGTTCCCACTCCAGCAACACACAGCCTCCTATTTTCCCAGTAAAACTGAGTCTTTACTTCATTCTCTAACTTCTGGCTGCTTTACTCCCCCACCCCACCCCCCCACCATCTTACACCTGTGCGTAACTGCCCAACTGCAGTTTCCTACACTATCATCTCCCCACCATATCCCTGCATGCTCCCATAAGTAGCACTTTCTAGTGAATTGTGTTTGTGTGAATGTGTGTGAGTGTGTCTAGTTCAGAAGAAGGCCCTTTAGCTGAAAGCTTATTTGTAACATGTGCATCTTTCCATTGTGTGTGAATTTAATGTAGATACATTTGAATGTAGTTTCATTTTAATGTAGATTCATTTTAATCGAGATATGTAGTCATTCAAGGTATCAGCGGAATATGTATAGAAAGGTCTAGCTACATAAGTCAAATACTTTACATTTTATAAGCTATTGAGTGACAATGGACCATACAGCATAATGCATCAAAATTCTCAGTACTGGCAGCTTGACCAAAGCTGATGTTCACTAACTTAGTAACTGGAGTCTCTACAGAAAACTATATCCTTCCACATATTACATTATGCAGCCATAGTTTGTATCTAAAATGCATATGCTACATTCATC
Organism: Schistocerca americana; assembly: GCF_021461395.2. Taxonomy (NCBI): domain Eukaryota; kingdom Metazoa; phylum Arthropoda; class Insecta; order Orthoptera; family Acrididae; genus Schistocerca; species Schistocerca americana. The sequence continues at coordinate 39,066,960 of NC_060122.1, read as the reverse complement.
TTGTGACAATGAGTGAAATGGAAGCTGCATAGCATACGTTGCTTTTGTCTTTGTATTTCCTCAAGGCATAGTCTCTGATAACAATACTAAATAAATGAACTGTTGCACACATCTTTCTGCAATGTGTATGAGTGGAAACAAATATTACATTCTTTCACCCACTCTTTTACTGTGATAATGGACTGCTTAGGTAAGACTACCATTTAGTAGTTTCTTGCAAGTGTAGAATGTAAAGTGAATCACAAAACATAATTCTTATTAACTGAGTTGTGTTTGTGAAGCTAGGAAGATCATTCAATATTTGCTATAAACCAGAACAAAGATAAAAAATTTTACTTTAATTCATACCCTGTACCTGCACCACCTATTCCAATCATCATCACATATTTATGAAGCTGTTCTGGTCACGAAGAAAGTTCATTAACTTATGGCAACAGTATAACCTTTCCACAATTAATGTTGTGTGCAGTGTGAAATTGCTAGTTTCATAACTATAGGTCTGCTCACATACTTTTCACATTGCATAACATTTTTTTGATGCAAATGTCTGTTGAACAATGTTCATTTCTGTTGATTGATTACTACTACACAAATTTATTATAATTCTGGACTGAGAATCAAGCAACATTTGAGCATCCCAAGTGCATGTGAGCGAGCTGGACTGGCCTTAAAGTATCATACAGCACATAATTACTGAATGCTGAGAATACAGAAGTTACTCAGAAATAGATTTAAAGACTAAAAGCCACACTCCATGATACTAGATGGAAGGGGTAGTTATTCAGGTGCTCAAAACCTGACCAGGACACACAAAAGAGAAGGCACAAAGAAATATAATGTTTCATTAATCAACTTTACAACCTTAGTTAAGGGATACATTCTGTGCAAAGGACTGACAAGCCTCACTGGAGCTGATTCTGCCACCACTCACCACTGACACTGTGTGCTGGGTGGATGCCTCCTCCCGCTGCCCCCAGCAACACTAGCTTCCTGGAGATTCAATGAACAATATTAGTTTCTTGTACTAAAGCCCATGGGCATCAAACTGTAAATGTACTTACCAAGCCTGTGGTGATTGAGGGCTTGTTGGGATCAGGAGTCTGTCCAGCAAACATAGCCTGATGTAACTAATGTCCAGCCTGGATGTCACATCAGGTGTCACAAGTCAGCTGGTGTTGGACTTGTAGCTTGGGCTGGCACTGCAACTTAAGCCTCATCTTGCAGCCCAGCACTATGGTTTCATGAGTGAGTGATTCTTAGTTTTGCTTTTTTTGTTTTCTGTTACAGCCACTATTAGCCAGTAGGATGTTCTCCATAAGTTAAAAGTGACTTTGCTGAAGTTGCAAGAGTCTGCAGACATTTCACAATTTTGGAGCAATGGTAAACAATGCTACTTGTGATAAGTTAGATGTCAATACTTTAATCTGTCTGGGCATGTACAACAGCAGTGCCAGTTATGCTATATTGTGGCCCTACAAGATTCAGTACACTGCTGCACTTCATGGCCAAAGCTTCGACAAGTGTCACACAAAACGGTTTAATCTTACTGCGTACCTATTTTAATGTTAAATGAGGTGATCCATCATATTTTTTGTATTATTAGATGGAGGGTGCATGTATGTTGTAAACAAGAGTAGCACTGATACATGAAGGGATCAAATTTTTGTAGATGCAAGTAGCATGATTATATTTTTAAGAAGCTCAACTGTGAGGACAAGCTGAGATGGTAGAGGTAAAAGCCTCAATGACTGTATCTATTCCTTCTATAGATCCTGTTTCTGTTAATTTGATACCTCCTCTTCCACACAAATTAACTAAGGATGTGTCAGTATTTGTAAGTGACTTCAAATCTGCTGCAACGATAGCCGTATACAAGCATGTCTCATCTGGACAATTTGCTAAGTTGCAGTTGACTGGTGACATGAACCCTTATGTCATGTACTATGCAGGACAGAATAAAGCACAGATATTCATACAGATTGTGAAGGGGCTTTATGAATGGCACTGCAAAGAAAACAGCATAAGATGTTTTACAGAACAGTGCACGAGTTTTTAGAGAACAGCTTAATGGTTCAGCACAGAAATGAAATGAATTGGTAGGAGCATTTTCAAACATAACATTGAAGGCTGATACAAAATCCTATGAGTTAAGGCAAAACTCAAAAGCAGAGAGAGTTAATCTGCAGGAGGCTAGATGCTGGATGCGTTTTGTTTTTTTAGGAGGATTTCCAGGAAATATGTCAAGGAGGACGAGAAGAAAAACCCAAAAGATTTAGTCACCACATGTAGGATTGCCAGAATACTTGAAGAAATGGATACTGCCACTCAATGACAAAGGAACTGAAATGCATTTTCCTCTGAGATGATATGTCGTAAGTGTGGACATGTGGGCCATGTTAGGGAGTAACACCATCAAACTCCATGGCGCCGAATGAAATTCGCGAGTGTGTTAGTTCCAGTAATAAATGTAAATTTAATGAAGAAAAGTGTGCATTTTGCAGAAATGTCGGTTGGTATTGTGACCAGTTATGTATTACGTGTTATATTGTGTTAAAAGTATCTGAAAAAAACTGTGATGCATCTATAAACTGTGAAAAAGAAACCATGTTGACGATCGGTAAACAGAACAGCATGAGTTCCGCAAATAAAAGCAAACAATCCGAAGTTTGTGTGAAGTGTAAGAAGTTCGACGTATTTAGTGATGGGAAGTGTATCTCTTGTTATTTAATTATGAAGGTGGTAGTAAAAAATGAGAAACTCAGTGTTTGCTTAGCATCAACATCATACAGCCACGAAATTGCGCTTCAAGAAATAACAAACAGCAAACTATGCTCACGCAGAAAGAAAGTCGTTACAGGTATTATGTGCTTTAAGTGTAAAATTGTTTATCATTATAACTGTGCAAAGGTGGACTCAAAACAAGAGATATGGAAATGTGATAATTGCGTAAAAGTGGGCACTATAGACAGCAAGGAAGAAATAATTTCCGTGTTGTTAGAAGAACTGCAAAGACTGAAAGCTGAAAATGTCACATTGTCTGCCAGAAGTCAACAGAACAAAAGTGAATCCCAAGACGAGAGCACAAATTGTCACCAGCCCAAGAAGATACCAAAACATCTCGTTTCTCAGCAGTTATATCATCTGAATACAAGCAACCGTTTTAGTGCCTTAAGTGATAAAATTGATGAAACAGAGAAATCTACTCAGGTGGTAGGACGAGACAATGTTCCTAAAAATTCGACAAAAAGACCAATTGAGAGTCAGCCAACGAATAAGATTTTATTACTATCGGACAGTCATGGGCGAAACTGTGCATCATTGCTAAATGAATTTTTGAAACCCAAGTACTACACATCATCTGTTGTTAAACCAAATGCATGCCTCAGTGGTGTAGTTGAAGGGGCATCAGATCTTACTAGTGATTTCAATTTGGACGATGCAGTTATTATCCTTGCAGGAATAAATGACATTCGTAAGAAAAACAACTTTATTCCAGACTTAGAAAAGTTGACTGCAGCACTTGATCATACAAAGCTATTGTTATGTACCGTTCCCTACTGTTATGACAAGCCAGAAGTCAACAAAACAGTGTACAGATTTAATGAATATATAATGAATTTGTCATCTAATTTTGTTAATGTGAAAGTAATTGATGTCAATTTATTCTTGCAAAGGCCTGATTACACTAATCATGGACTACACCTGAACAAAACAGGAAAGCTCAGACTGTGCAGGAACATTGCTTCATCAGTATCAAACCCATGGAAACGGTGTGATGTAGTAAAAACACTTACAACCAGCTCTGCAAGAAAGGTCAGATTTTGTACCGGTACTGTAGAAACCAATTCATGCCAAGATAGACAGGGAACCAATGTGAATACAAGAAACAGATGTATAGCTGTGTCTCACCCTGTCACTGCCAATGACATATTAATACCATATGATGAAGTTCCACCCAAAGAACCTCAAGGACTGGAAAATAATTCCGATGCAGTATCTCCAAGGATAAAAGGTAATCCCCGATTTTCTACGAGAGAAAGAAGAATTCCAAAAAGAAACAGTGATTTTTTATGGCCAGCACCCACCAGACCTCGCCAACGACATCTAGTGAACAAATCTCCAGCTGCGACATAGGTCTTAATGTATCCAACACAGTTTTGAGTGCAACGGGGACTAACGGTGTTAATGGACAAGCAGACCAGCAGAAGGACAGTAGAGGTAGCTATAAGAATCTTATTATTCTTCTTCAAAATATCAGAAGTCTCAAAAGTAAATTAGAGTTTTTATCTGTAAATTTAGGGGACATGGACACTGTTGACCGTCCTCATGTTTTATGCCTTACTGAGCATCATGTAACAGTTGGAATTGATGGGCTGCAGCTTGATGGGTATGATCTAGCTACTCATTACTGCAGAACAAGTAAGGAGAAAGGTGGTGCTGTAATTTATATAGACAGTAAAATCATTTATAAATCTTTAGATCTAAGTAAGTATTGTGTAGATCAACATTTTGAAGTTTGCGGGACTGAAATTTCTGCAAAGGACATGTTACTTACTGTGCTTGCAATTTACAGAGCTCCAGCAGGGAAGTTTTGCATCTTTATGAATAAGTTAGAATCTCTTTTGACCAAATTGTTCTCTAAAACTAGAAATTTAATAATTGTAGGTGACTTTAATGTCAACTTCTTAACTGATAACCTCAAGACTGACCTGGACCACTTAATGAATTCTTACAACTTGGCTGCGATGGTTACCTGGCCCACTAGAGTTACAGAAAATTGCAAGAGCCTTCTAGATAATATTTTCATTGACAAGAATAGAGTCAACAGTGCTAGTGTGAGCAAAGTAATTTATGGCCTGTCTGACCATGATGTACAACTTCTGAAAGTAAATAACATCAGTTTGTGCAATAAAATCTCCCACACCTATAGGTCCTATAGATGTATAAACACTGAAACTGTGTCTGCCTTTAACGACTATTTGTCACAGATAGATTGGGAGCCAGTGTACAGCACATCAGATGTTAATGATAAATTCAACCTTTTTTTAAATGAATTTATATCTGTATTTGAAATGGCTTTCCCAAAAAAAAACTGTCAGAAAGAACAATGAGGTTTCTTCCAGTAAACCATGGATTACTGGAGGTATAAAAATTTCTTGCAGGACTAAGAGGGAGTTACATGCCTCACTAAGAGTATCAAATGATCCCCTTGAAAGGTCTCATTTTAAGTTATATTGTAAAATTTTAAAAAGGGTGATAAACAAATCCAAGAGCCTGTATATTAAGTCTGAAATTGATAAATCTGAGAACAAAATAAAAGCAGTTTGGAATGTTATAAAGAGAGAGTGTGGCAAGAGTAACAAGAATGTTAATACCACAGAGATAAGCTATAAGGATGAGGTTATTCATAATCCTGTAACAGTTTCCAACATATTCAACAATCACTTCATAACTGCAGCAGAACAAGTAGGTTATAACGGTTCCTTAAATGCTGCTACGCATTTATTACACAGAGCTAACCCTAACACGTATGACCCAATTTGTATTGCCCCAGTTACTATTACTGAAGTTAAAAATACCATCAAGGCCTTAAAAAATAAAAATTCCACTGGTATTGACAACATTTCACCAAAAATACTGAAGCATTGTAGTGACCACATATGTCAAGTCCTGTGTCACATTTTTAATGAGTCTATCCAGCAAGGTGTTGTCCCAGAGAGATTAAAGCTTGCCGTTGTGAAACCACTTTTCAAGAAGGATGACAAAACTAATTTATCTAACTACCGTCCAATATCACTACTAAGTAGTTTCTCAAAAGTATTAGAGAAACTAATGTATACAAGAATTGTAGAACATCTTAACAGCCACAACATACTCAACAGAAACCAGTTTGGTTTCCAAAAAGGTAGATCAACTGAGCAGGCTATTTTTTCTCTCACAAATGAAATTTTAGAGTCAATAAATAATAAAATGTCACCTATTGGAATTTTTTGTGACTTGTCTAAGGCCTTTGACTGTGTGGACCACAACATTCTCTTACATAAGGCTAATTTTTATGGCTTGCGGGGTAGCATTGGTAGATGGATAGAATCATATCTGCAAAACAGAAAACAGAAGGTGACAATTAATGGTGCCAATGATAGTCCCATTTCTTCTGATTGGGGCACATTAAAGTGTGGTGTGCCTCAGGGGTCCATCCTAGGACCTTTGCTTTTCCTTATCTTCATCAATGATCTCCCACTTTGCACAGACACCGAGTGTAAATTTACTCTTTTTGCCGATGACACCACTATTCTGCTTGAAAGTCGAACTAACAGTGACCTAGAAAATAAATGTAATGCTGTACTCGTTGACATCCTACACTGGTTTAAGTGCAACGGACTAACTCTAAACATTCAGAAAACTCAGTATATGCAATTTCACACATCTCAACAAGAAAATGAAGTATGCCACTTAAACTGTGGTAACCAAAATATACTACACTGTGAATCATCTAAGTTCTTGGGCATTCTAATTGATGGCAAGCTGAATTGGTCTGAGCGTATCTTAGACCTACATAGAAGGCTCAGTGTGGCAACTTATGCTCTGCGTGTAATCACCCCCATTGGTGATGAGGACGCTACTAAAGCTGCCTACTTTGGTTATTTTCATTCTATCATGTCGTATGGCATAATATTTTGGGGCAACAAGCCTTTAGCCAAAAAAATATTTACTGCACAGAAGAGAGCTGTTAGAATCATGAGTGGTGTTCATCCAAGATATTCTTGCAGAAGTCTGTTTCATAAGTTACAAATATTAACACTTACCTCTCAATTCATATTTTCTTTGATGATTTTTGTTTCTAACAACCTATCTCTTTTTAAAACTAATAGTGAATGTCATGATCATAATACTAGGTCTAAAAATGATCTACACAGGGATCTGAAACATTTAAGTCTTGTTCAGAAAGGTGTTCATTATTCAGCCACAAAAATTTTCAACTCCCTTCCATCAGGTATTAAAGATCACATTAATGTCTTACCTACTTTTAAATGTAAATTGAGAGAATACCTAATGGTAAATTCCTTCTATTCTGTTGATGAGTATCTACAGATAAAGCAATGATTTTTTATACTGATAAAAATTTGTTTGCTATAGATCACATTAACTGTTTAATTTGGAAAATGTACTATATTTCCATTTTAGGTATTGTTTTATATTACTTGAGCTATACCTTTGATTTGATTTTAACCTACAAACTTATTCATAATCTTATGGTACATTTTTGTCATTTTATATATGTGTATTATATCTGTTGTATGTAATCATGACTCATTCCACATCCTTGTGATTTATCACAATACGGATTAATGGAATACGAAATAAATAAATAAATAAATAAATAAAAAAATAAATGTAACGAATGGAGATTAGAGCATTGTGCACAAGAGTTTTGAAATGAGACAGAACAGACAGATTTGAGACAATTGTGCATCAAATGCCAGAGGGAACTCCTTAAGCAACAGATAGTTTTCGCAATCAAACAGAGTATCATGAAAACATATGCAGAGGTAGAATGCTACCTGCAGGTCATGGTAAACGGTACTCTACGTAGATTTTTGGTGAAGACAGGTGCTCGTGGCAGAAAGCTTGAGTAGACATCTTAGGTAGATGCCAAAGACTACACAATATAGGACCCCTGGAGTGGGAGTCAATGATGTGGCATCATTGGGGTCAACACAGTTCACTTTCACTCTTGCAGTAAGAAATTTTGAGCAACATTGCCAGATGTTGGTGATGGGTACTACACATTCCTGCAGATTTTATGGGTAACCATAATCCAAAAGTTTATCTTTTGCAGTGTACAGTCAAATTTAAAGGGACGTTATTCCTGCTGGGAATGACCACTGCAAGAGTGACATCATTGCAACTTTCCGTGATGGTACATTCACACTGTACAAAATGACATGCTGATGTGTCCACTAAAGTTCAGATTGCACATTATGATTTTCAGAGGTGCAGGTGGGGAAAAAAAAAAAAAGTCTTGGTGAATGCGAGAACTGACCTACGAAGTGAAATGATGTGTGTCGTGGAGCTGTGGGAATGCAATAACGAGATGAATACATTATAGTGTTTTGTGTGTTCTAGTGTAGTACATGTAAGAGAAATGGAAGGAGATTATACAGTTCTGGAGCACATAGATAATTTTGGCTCAGATGAAGTCTCTCTGCCGAACTCTTCTCTTACCCTATATATGGCTCTAATCTCCCCACTAAGCACTGAAAATAGTTTGAGTCCACAAACCACCTACTGAAAATAATGTAGCCAGCTCAAAATATTTACTACTGCTTCCCAACACTTGTATTGTGTTCATAGAGTTTGCATCCTCGGTAACAAAATTTAGCAATTTGCTTGTGCAGCACATACCAAAAGAATTACATAAACTGTCTCTGCTGAAGTGTCTTAGTTTTCATGAACATGCAAATGTCAACATACCAGCATCTCTTAGTATTCACAAACAAACAACAATAGTTTGCATAGGTGATATTAGAAAAGAAATCACATCAAATGCAATGCTCTTGACAAAGACCTGTACACTCATACTTTTGCATAAAGTGTGCTAAGAGATGCTGTATTGCACTTTGACATAGCTCTAAAGCTGAACTTTGAAAAATGCACAATACACACTGTGCTGTCATGTTTTTGTTGTGGTGTTTAGTGTGAAAACTGGCATAGACATCTGCATCAAACCACTCTATCCTATGCAAGCCTCTTCATCTCAAAATAACTACTGCAATTTACATCCTTCTGAATCTGCTTACTGTATTCAGCTCCCTCTATGATTTTTACTCCTCACAATTCCCTATAATACTAAATTCATTATCCCTGGATGTCTCTGAACACATCCTGCAACCAATCTCTTCTTCCAGTGTGGTTATGCCAAAAAATTGTACCCGGTACCTCTTCATTAGTAATTTGATCTATCCACCTGATCTTAAGCATTCTTCTGCAGCACCACATTTCAAAACCTTCTATTCTCTTCTTGTCTAAAATGTTTATGAATGATTCACTTCAGTGCATAAATACACTCCAGTCAATTACTTTCAAAAAGACTTTGCGTAACACTTAAATCTATATTCAGTGTTAATAATTTTCTCTTCTTCAGAAATTCTTTCCTTGCCATTTTCAATCCACATTTTATATCCACTCTCCTTCAGCCATCATTAGTTATTTTGCTGCTCAAACAGCAAGTTTCATCTATCACTGTAAGGGTCTCATTTACGAATCAAATTAAATCAGGTGATGCTGAGGAGTTAGACTATATTCCATTATCCCTGTCTTGCTTTTGTTCATGTTCATCTTATATCCTCCTTTCAAGATGCAGTCAATTCTGCTCTTCCTGTAACTGATTGAGGTTCGCCAGTGGAACTGTAAATCGATGTTTTTATTTCTTATCGCCTATCTCATATGTCTTGCTCACCAGATGGAATAGTTTTGTAATTTCTGACCCTCCCTAGGCTATCAGTGGTTCTGTTGGAATGTCTTCTATCCCTGGGGCCTTGTTTTGACTAAGAGCCTTTAGTCCTCTGTCAAGTTCCTCTCAAAGTATTGTACCTACCATCTGATTTCCATTTACAGACTCTTCCATTCCTATAATGATAATTTCCAGTTTGCCTTGTATGGACCCTCTATATATTCCTTCCACCTTTCAGCTTTTCCTTCTTTGCTTAGGACTGGTTCCCCATCTGAGCTCTTTATATTCATGCAGCTACTTCTTTTTTCCCCAAAGACCTCTTTAATTTTCGTGTAGGTGGTATCTATCTTTCCCTCAGTGGAATATGCTTCTATATCCTCACATTTCTCTTGTAGCCCTTGCTGTTTAACCATCTTCCACTTCCTGTCAATCTCTTTTCTTAAACATTTGTATTCCCTTTCACCTTTTGCTGCATTTTTAAATTTCCTCCTTTCATCAGTTTAATTCAGTATCTCCTCTGTTTTCCATGGATCTCTAATAGGTCTGGTCTTTTAACCTATTTGATCCTCTGTTGCCTTGACTATTCCAAATCTCAAAGCCACCCATTCATCTTCTACGAGGTGCATTCAAGTTCTAAGGCCTCCGATTTTTTTTCTAATTAACTACTCACCCAAAATCGATGAAACTGGCGTTACTTCTCGAGGTAATCGCCCTGCAGATGTACACATTTTTCACAACGCTGACGCCATGATTCCATGGCAGCGGCAAAGGCTTCTTTAGGAGTCTGTTTTGACCACTGTAAAATCGCTGAGGCAATAGCAGCACGGCTGGTGAATGTGCGGCCACGGAGAGTGTCTTTCATTGTTGGAAAAAGCCTAAAGTCACTAGGAGCCAGGTCAGGTGAGTAGGGAGCATGAGGAATCACTTCAAAGTTATCACGAAGAAACTGTTGCGTAATGTTAGCTCGATGTGCAGGTGCGTTGTCTTGGTGAAACAGCACACGCGCAGCCCTTCCCAGACGTTTTTGTTGCAGTGCAGGAAGGAATTTGGTCTTCAAAACATTTTCGTAGGATGCACCTGTTACCGTAGTGCCCTTTGGAGCGCAATTGGTAAGGATTACGCCCTCGCTGTCCCAGAACATGGACACCATCATTTTTTCAGCACTGGCGGTTACCCGAAATTTTTTTGGTGGCAGTGAATCTGTGTGCTTCCATTGAGCTGACTGGTGCTTTGTTTCTGGATTGAAAAATGGCATCCACAACTCATCCATTGTCACAACCAATGAAAAGAAAGTCCCATTCATGCTGTCGTTACGCGTCAACATTGCTTGGCAACATGCCACACAGTCAGCCATGTGGTCATCCGTCAGCATTCATGGCGCCCACCTGGATGACACTTTTCGCATTTTCAGATCGTCATGCAGGATTGTGTGCACAGAACCCACAGAAATGCCAACTCTGTAGGTGATCTGTTCAACAGTCATTCGGCGATTCCCAAAACAATTCTCTCCACTTTCTCAATCATGTCGTCAGACCGGCTAGTGCGAGCCCGAGGTTGTTTCGGTTTGTTGTCACATGATGTTCTGCCTTCATTAAACAGTCGCACCCACGAACGCACTTTCGACACATCCATAACTCCATCACCACATGTCTCCTTCAGCTGTCTATGAATTTCAATTGGTTTCACACCACGCAAATTCAGAAAATGAATGATTGCACGCTGTTCAAGTATGGAAAACGTCGCCATTTTAAGTATTTAAAACAGTTCTCATTCTTGCCACTGGTGGTAAAATTCCATCTGCCGTCTCTGGGACGTATTGACAATGAACGCGGCTGAACGCGGCCTCATTTTAAAACAATGTGCATGTTTATATCTCTTTCCAGTCCGGAGAAAAAAAATTGGAGGCCTTAGAACTTGAATGCACCTCGTATGTTCCTTTCCCCTGTTCTAGTCAACTGTTGCTTCCCCTAAAGCTTTCAGACAACTCTGGTTCTTTCAATTTGTCCACACCCCATCACCTTAATTTCCTGCATTCCTGCAGCTTCAATTTGCAGTACATAACCTATACATTGTTGTCAAACATATCTGCCCCTGCAAACATCTTACAATTTAAAATCTGGTTCCAAAATCTCTATATTACCATTACATAACCAATCTAAGATTAACTTCGGACTTCCTGTCACATTCATAATGGGTGTGAATCCTTCACCGTCTTGGCTTCATGCAGTGGCCCATTTTCATTTTTGACTTCATTCACTTCCCAAGGACTCTTCTCTGGATTTGATCTGTTACTGGGAGTTTCTTGATCATCACATGCAAATTTGTACATGAAAATTCTATGTTTAAGATGGTTATAAGATGACCGTGGTGTTGGATGTGCCTTTGAATCTGAAAATCATCAGTGCCGAAGACAGCTTCCAGAGCACTGAATGCTTTTTACAGCAGGACTCTGAACCCTCTATCAGGCCACCCAGTACATGCAACATACACTTTTTAATTGTGTCATAGTCTGATTCTCTCAGTGTCCTTCAGAACCTGTGTGTACTGTACACAGTCCATCCCTTACTGTAATGGGTCCAAGAAAGCTTTGACTTGCTTGCTGTTCAGGAGCCACCATGATGTTCATGTGGGTTCCTGGCCACGTCAGTCTGACAGGGAATGAAACTGCTCCCTAGGCTGCAGTCCTCCCACCTCACCTTGTCAGCACTTGCATTCCTTCAGATACTCTTCGTGCTGCCATCTGTTGGCGGATGGTGTCACTTTTGACTTCACCACCCGTCTTCTCTTCACAGGAATAAGCTCCAGGTAATTAAAACTCTCTCAATGGCTTGGCCAACTTCCTCTTGGCCATCTTCACATGAGAAGATCATTTTAGGTTGCGTATTGGGCATTGTGGTGACCCCCCACCACCCACCACTTTTTAGCCGTCACCATTTGTGGCAATCCTCACCACTTTACACACATTGTCAACAACCTTTGACAGTTCGCCATTTCCTGTCCCAGTGCCCTTTGTAAAACCACTTACATTCCAATGTATGTCGCTGTTATCAGCCATTTTAGGAAACATTGCACAGGCGGTCAATTGCGTTTCACTTTTTATCCACTGAAGCAATTTAGTGAAGGACATATAATCTGATTAGGGACCTCTGCTGCGTATACAGCATATTTTGTGGACCCTCCTCCTTTCCTTCTTTTGATTGGGGTTAAAAAGAAAGCTCTCTCCCTTTGCACCCTTATTTCTTGCAATGGTACTATACCCAAAACCCAGTATGGTAGCAATTCTATTGGGTGGTGGGGAGGAGGGGAGTTCTGGTCAATGATTTACTGGCCAGGTAACTTGCTGTGGCTGTGGGGCACCCATGGCCAAAGTCCCCACTGTGAATGGGTGGTACCACGACAAAAGACTCCCACATGAAGTTACTCAAACATCCTTCTGCTAGTGGTCGGTCACATGGCCCCAGCAGTCTTTTCTGAAGCTAAGACAATATGATATAGAGAAGTATCGCCCTGAAAATTTTCCTTCGCTGATTATAGCATGGAAGGAACTTATGGCTCAGAGACAAGACAAGACAAGAAATAAAACTTTGTTTGTTCTATGACAGGCGATGATTAGTTTTTGACTACAAAGCCTTTGTTATTCATTGAATATCTTGACATGTTTGGGGAAGTGGCAGTAATTTCAAAAATTAAAAGTGGCTCCATTCTGCTTAAAACTGCCTCTCCTCAGTCACAGGCCCTGTTTGCCTGTGATAAGCTAGGGGATTATTCTCTCACTATTAACTCCACATAAAAGTCTGAATATAGTGCAGGGATTCCACCTAGATCGCATTTTAGATACTTATTTAAGAGCTTTTTGCTAATTAGGGGTGATGACATGTCTTTTGGTTCCCACGGGAGACCATAGAAAAATGCACAACACAGTGGATACTGGAGCCTTCAACTTTACCTTCGATGGTTACTCTTTGAATGATAAGATCATGGTGGTGGTGTACCACTGTGATGTCAGGCCATATGTCCCTACTCCCATTTGGTGCTACAAACAGAAAAACAGCGTAACTTTAACTTTGATTCTCCAAAAACGTTATGAGAATTAGGCCTATAAACAAATGTATATAGGCAAGTTTCTGATATAAAGTATCTCGTTTAATTGCCCTTTTTTCATTCCATCGAGTGAAATATATAATAAATAGCGTATACCTTCATTGTTTTAATACAGATCTCAGAAAAACAGCGGAATTTTAAATCAGAAACTTGCTTATATACATTTGTGAATAGGCTTAATTCATGTAACGTCTTTTTTGATTTTCGGTAATTTAATTGATTTATTCTAGCTAAAGTATTACTTTTGCCATGAGTGAGAAGTGCCTGACTTGCCGTAGAATTGTAGGTTCCGGGGTTTGGTGTGATGGATGCAGTAGTTTTTTTCACTGGGGGGACTGCAGTGGCGTGGGTGTTGGGAAAGTGGATCAGGCTCATCAGTGGTTATGTAGGATTTGCAGCAGAGATAGGAAGATAGTGGAACAGGAGGGGAAAATTGCTGCCCTTCAGGCGGAGCTAGATCAGGCTAGGGAAGATCTGGACAGGTTAAGGAGGGAGAAGGGCAAAGAGAGGTGGGAAGTGGCAACAGGTAGCAGAAGGAACAGGCCTAGAACTAAGTGACAGTTTTGTGGTGAATGTCAAAAATAAGTTTGACCTGTTGCTTCAGGTAAAAACTGATGAGCCTCAAGCAGAGGTAGGTGTAGACAGGACACAACAAACTTTCAATAGGAAATTGAAAAAGAATGTAGGAAAGTCATCGAAAAGGAAGAAAGTTTTGTTGTTAGACAGTTCTCATGCCAGAGGTGTAGGCCAACTTCTACAGGAGGAATTAGGACCAGAATACCAGGTCACAAATTTTTTAAAACCAAGTGCTAGTCTGGATCAGGTGACAGAGGATTTAGTTTCACTCTGTAAAGGATTTACCAGGGAAGACACCGTGGTTATTGTGGGAGGGCCAGGGAACAGCATCGACAGAGATCCTGGGTACAGTATAGAGTGTGACCTGGTAAAGATTGCGTCGGCATCGAGACACACCAATGTTGAATTTGTATCTGTCCTGAGACGCCATGACCGGCCTCATTTGAACTCTTCTGTTGGGAGAGTTAATTTGGAGTTGGAACGGCTGCTTGGGTCGGGTGCGGGGGCTCATATTGGTGTGGTTCCTGTTGATTATCTCAATAGGTGGGACTATACAAGGCACGGCCTACATCTCAACAGGAAAGGGAAGGGGAAACTGGCTGGGGTAATAGCAGGAAATTTAAGGAGGGGGGGGGGGGTGTAATGAATGGTAAAATACCAGTGGTTACAGGTGTTGGAGCAGCACCTTTTTTAGGATAGGTAAGACAGAAAGATGTCAAGTTCTACGAGAGGTCAGGATTGAAACAAATCTTCAGTTTAGGAAAGAAATTAAACAGCACAATTCTAGCACATTGGATCACCAATCACAGCTGCCAATTATAAATTTTCACCAATCACCATAAATTTTGTATCCACCAAGTTGTATCTCAGTTCTAGGTAATTGCATTGGTGAATTAAAGTCACCCAACCCAGTTGACATAATCTGCCTCTCTGAACACCATGTGACCACTGGTATAGGAACTAGGCCTAAGCACAATGAGAAACTCAGACAGGAGAGTACTGCAAATGTTAGAATAAGGAAAGGTTCTCATAAAAGTATAATTAAAAATAATGTAAGTATATTTCATCAAAATATTGGGAGTTTAAAGAATAAAGTAGATGAGCTTCTGGTTTGTTTAGAAGATTTAGAAGCTGAGAATGAAATAGATATACTATGCCTGTCTGAGCATCACATTGTTACTGATATGGATAAGGTAAATGTAAGTGGATATAATCTCTCTGCACATGTAATTTGAGAAAATATGGAGAAAGGAGGAGTTGCCATATATGTCAAAAGTTATCATTGTGCAAGAAGTATAGAAACAAAAAAGTTTTGTGTAGAGAAACACACAGAAGCATGTGCCTGTGAGCTTAAATTAAATAAAGGTACATTTATAATTTTAACTGTATATAGGTCCCAATCAGGAAATTTTCATCTATTTCTGAAAAATTTGGACTCCTTGTCGTGCTCTCTGTCAGACAGGGGGAAGCAAATTATTATTTGTGGGGACTTCAATGCACAATCTCTGAAAGAGGGTAATAGGAAAAATGACCTTGAAGTATTACTCGGTTCTTTCAATTTGACACCTGTTATTGATTTTCCTACTCGGGTGGTAAAGGATAGCAGCTCACTGATAGATAACTTCTTTATAGACCAAGATAAGTTTAACCAGATAAATGCTCAGCTTGTTGAGAATGGTCTTTCTGATCATGGTGCACAGCTAGTTACAATATATGACATAGCTCCATTCAGCAATACTAAACAGTCCTCCAAAGTAGTACGTTCAGTCAACGATTTAACAATTGCAAATTTCAGGGAAAGCCTACAGCAGTTAGACTGGGATGAGGTGTACCGTGAACCTGATGCCAATTTAAAATATAATTTATTTCATGACATTTTTGTAAATGCATTTGAAAACTGCTTCCCCAAGAAAATAGTTAAATATACTTGTAAGAAACCTTGTAACAAACCATGGCTTACTAAGGGTATAAAAATATCTTGTAACCGGAAAAGGGAAATGTATCTGACAGCAAGAAAGAGTAGTGACCCAGAAACTATCAAACATTATAAAAACTACTGTGTTATATTAAGAAAAGTTATTAAAAAATCCAGGAGTATGTGTATCATGTCTGAAATCAGCAACTCTGATAATAAAATTAAAACAATTTGGAATATTATTAAAAGAGAAACAGGTCAACCAAGAGCAGAGGAAGACAGTATTACCATCAAATTGAATGAAAACTTTAAGAACAAAAAGTCAGAAGTTGAAAATATTTTAATAACCATTTTCTAAATGTGGATATAATAGGATCCAGGTGTTCATTAGAAGATGCTAGGCTGTTAATGGAAGAGGCCATACCTATGCAATTTGATACAATTGAAATCTCACCCACTTCTCCCTCTGAAATTAGGAAAATAATAAACTTGCTTAAAAGCAAAAACTCACATGGAATTGATGGCATTTCCAGCAAAATACTAAAAGCTTGTTCTCAACAGATAAGTAAGATTCTCAGCCACCTGTGTAATAGCTCTCTGGAAAAGGGCATTTTCCCTGATAGACTGAAATATGCTATTGTTATACCTTTGTGTAAAAAGGGGGATAGATCTGATGTCAACAATTACCGTCCAATCTCCCTTCTAACAGCTTTATCCAAAATTTTTGAGAAAGTAATGTATTCAAGAGTAGCTTCACATATCTGTAAAAATGAAGTACTAACAAAATGTCAGTTTGGTTTCCAGAAAGGTTTTTCAACAGAAAATGCCATATATGCCTTCACCAATCAAATTTTGAATGATCTGAATAACCAAACACCACCCATTGGGATTTTTTGTGAACTCTCAAAGGCTTTTGATTGTGTAAATCATGAAATTCTGCTAGACAAGCTCAAGTATTGTGGCATGAGTGGGACAGTGCACAAATGGTTTAATTCATACCTAACTGGAAGAGTGCAGAAAGTTGAAATTAAGCAGTTATCATAATATGCAAAGATCATCATATTCCTCAAACTGGGGAACTATCAAGAATGGGGTTCCACAAGGGTCAGTCTTGGGTCCTTTGTTGTTCTTATTATATATTAATGACTTGCCATTCTATATTCATGAAGAGGCAAAGTTAGTTCTCTTTGCTGATGATACAAGTATAGTAATCACACCTGACAAACAAGAATTAACTGATGAAAT